>NC_088344.1:28210000-28536250 GCF_036884655.1 Musa acuminata AAA Group | reverse complement strand
AGAAGATTAGACGTCGGGCCAAAGGATCGGTTGACGTGTCAACAAAAGGCTGTGTTGTGAATTCGGGCATCGAGCCGAAGGATCGAACATTGTGCCAAGGAGACTGAAAGTTGCAGGAGTCAATATGCCGATTGGGCAATACGCCGAAGGAGAGGATGATGCATTGAAGGATCAGACGAGCGTCAGATGAACCAATGACATCCCAGACAAAGGATTCATGCTTTGTAATCATCTGTCTAAGATCGAAGTAGTTTAGGGGGCTAATCGAGTTAGCTTTTGGTGTAATCATGCTAACTCAATTAGGGGCCAATTGGGCCTTAATTGAGACTAATTTAGGTTGGGAGGCCCATTCAATGACCCAAAAGTTGAGTTATGTGGCAGCATCGCCAGAACAGGCGGTGGAACCGCTTGTGAGTTGAAAAACTTAAAAAACCTGGTCTCCAAGGTTGTAAGGTGGTGGTACTGCCAAACTAGGTAGTGGTACTACCTAGTGATAGTGTGTTAGGTGGTGGTTGTTATGAACAAGTCGGTACTAAGAGGGGGGGAGGGGGGTGAATTAGTGCAACGGTAAAAACATCGATTTCGAAAAATATTTGTTCGATTAAAACTCGATCGGAAAGATGTTAACTTTGTTGAATCTTGGATTTTGATGATGAAACTAATTGATTGTGTTTAGATGTTTAACTGCATTTTGAGTGATGTAGGTCTACTCGATCAGGATTAGACAGTTAACGCAGGAGGAATTGACGTTGCGCCGAAGGAGATTACGTTAGGATATTGGATGGCAGAAGGCTTCGGACGTCGGGCATCGGGCCAAGAGCGGAATTGCACCAAGGATATCGGGGTTGCGGAGGTCAATCGTCGATTGGGCAACAAGCCGCAAGAGAGGACGATGCGTTGAAGAATCAGACGAAGCACCAACCAATGATGTGCCGGGCAACAGAATGTCAATTCGCGTTGTAATAATTGTCTAGATCGGATTAGAGTTTTCGCTTGTGTGTGCAGGATTAACTATGATAACGATGAAGACATAAAGCAAAACAAAGTGTCGGAGTCAAGCGCGAAGGATTTGTTGCGAGTTCGAGAGTTTGACGGAAGTCCGAAGGTTCGTTGGGAATGCTGCCGGAACTAGCCGAGAATGAGTAGGGAGCTTGCCGAAGGGTTTTTCGGAAGCTCGCCGAAAGGTTCGTTGGAAGTTCGCGGAGCTCACCGAGAAAGATCGGAGCTTGCCGAAGAAGCTCGTTGGAACTCGCCAAGATCAAATCATGAAGTCTAGGAGCTTGCCGGGAGTTCGCAGAATGGTTTCCGAGAGTTTATCGGAAGACCGCTGGAAGTTTGCCGGAAGGTCACCGGAAGAAGTCTTGACTTGTGGACTTTGTAATAGCTTAGGAAATGTCTTTAAATTCGTATTTAGCATGTTAATTAGGGTTAGGATTAGGTGTTAATCCTATAACCCAAGTATGGGCCAATTGGGCCCGAGTTCGGACTAGTTTGGGCCAAGTTTGGAGCCCAACCAGTGAGTTGAAATAGTGTAGGCAGTGGCAACGCCAGATTAGGCGGTGGCACCGCCTAGAACCCGAGAACTTAGCGGTGGCACCGTTGGACTGAGCGGTGGCACCGCCCAGAACCCGAGAGGTCGGGGTGGCACGATGGCACCCCCAGCCTTGGGAACCCAAGAGAATTCAAAATTTGGAGCCTAAATTTGAATCCTCTTGGGGCCTATAAATACCCCTCAATTCTCAGCTGAGATCACAACCTTTGAGAAAGCAATAGATTGAGATAAAAGTCTTTAGCAAGTCATTGTTTTCAATTGCTTGAGTGTTTACCTCCTTCTTTCTCTTCAAAAATTATAAGAGTGTGAACAACATGTAAAATGTTGTAAGAGAGGTATTTGTCCTTCCCCTTTAAAGAGATTTGTTAGTGGAAGTTGGGAGCCTCATTGAAGAAGGCTTCGCAAGTGGATGTAGGTCATTTGACCGAACCACTTTAAATTGGCGTGTTCTCTGGTTTGCATTTACTTATTGTCATTTATATTACTGCAAACCATCTGCACTTTGATGCTCTACTTCTTTGTCTCCTTCTTACGTATCCCTTCAAGTTAAAATGCAATCGAAACGGTTTCAAATGAAACGTTGCTTTTATCGTACGAAGTTTCCGAAAGTGTTTAAATCGTCAAAAGTTTATCGTACTTTATCGCTGCACTAATTCACCCCCCCCCTCTTAGTGCCACTCTGATCTCAATTGGTATCAGAGCCCGGTATTTCTCATTTCATATTTACACCCGAGAGAAATGGCTCTTCATGGCTTTCTAGAGGGCTTATCGGTTGTTCGTCCACCGTTGTTTAACGGATTGAACTACATTTATTGGAAAACTCGAATGAGAGTTTTCTTGATTTCTATGAATTTGGATTTATGGAATATCGTTGAAAACGATTTTCAACTTCCCTCTAAACCGATGAACGAATAGTCGGATTTAGAGAAGAAGTATTTTTCTTTAAACGCAAAGGCTGTGAATGCCTTATTTTGCGCTTTGGATAAAAATGAGTTCAATCGGATTTCTACGTGCGAAACGACTTTTGATATTTGGCGAACACTTGAAATCACGCACGAGGGAACTAGTAGAGTCAAAGACTCGAAAGTTAACATTTTATTGCATGATTTTGAGCTTTTTCGAATACAACCAAGCGAGACTATAGGCGATATGTACACCCGTTTCACGGATATCGTCAATAATCTAAGAGTTCTTGGTAAATCTTTTTCAAATTTTTATCTCGTAAACAAGATCTTAAGATCCCTTCCAAAAAGATGGGATCCTAAAATAACCGCAATACAAGAAACAAAAGATTTAAATATTTTTCCACTTGAAGAACTAATTGGTTCGTTGATGACATATGAAATGGTGCATAATACACATAATGAACATGATGAACAAAATCACCTTCCAAAAAACAGGAAGAATTTGGAACTCCGGACAAATGAATACCACTTGAGCAATGACTCAAGTGATGAGGACAATGATAAACTTGAACTTCGAACACTAAATCTTAATAAGTTTATTAAACAAAAATCTAAAATAAATAATGAACTTGAACGGAGGAAGAGGCCAAAGAAGAGGAAGGCAACCAAGGATAAATCAAAAACTTCCATAGGCAAAACGACGAATTGGGCTTTGATGGGCTTCGACTATAAGGTAAGTAACTCAACTCTCTTGAATTATTTTGAAATTACTTGAAGTCTTTCATGAGTGCTTAATTTAGAATAGGAAATAAAAAATTGTTTTTCAAAAATTATATCATGTTTTTCTTTTTTGCATCTTTGAAAAATTTAAAATTTGATCATGAAAAGTATATTGCTAAGGTTTCATGCATGTTATGTTTTGAAATGTTGAATGATGTATGCAACATTAGGGATGATAATTATACGATATGTGATAGTGCTTAGGATTAATCTATGCATGTGTATCTTGATGATTTTACACTATTACATGCCTTAATAACATGTTAGAAATTATGTGTTTTGGATACAAAAATATCCATGATCATGAGCATTTTTAACTTCATGATTGAATTTGAAAATCTATAGCAAAACCATGTCCGAATGCATGAAAATGTTAAATTTTATTTTCGGATTTTCTTGATCCTAACAATTCATTTTTGAGAATCTATTGATCTTGATGGTTTTATGATGAAATTCATTTTTCGATCCTAAACGTTGATGCATGTTTTTATTTAACATAAATGAAAAAACATGCTAACATGAAATCAATCACTTAAAATGAAATACCTAAAAAAGGGAAAATATATTATTAATGAAATCATGAATCTACTTATGTTACGAATTTTGTGAACCATAAAAATGATTTTTGGTGATTTGAATTTGAATGAGTTTTATCCAAAATCATGATCTTGATTCCATGATATTTACAAATTAAGATTTATTATGAATCAAGATTTTTTCATTAATCGATATCCTAAGATTTTCTTTTGATTAATTATGAGTAGGTTTTTTCAAAAAGAAATCATGTCTTTTGGTATTCACATGTTCTAATCTTTCATGATATGATTTTTATATAATTCCTTGTGTTCATGAAATGTTTATCGCATCACCCAATTACTTTCTTCTTGATATTCCTTATGTGGTGATATAAAATTATGCATGAAATACTCTTGATATTATTTTAATGCATACAAATGAAAAGTTATGATTATGAATGGTAGGATGAAATTTGACAAGTTAATACCATCATGATTTGAAACATTTATGATTTGAAATTATACATGCAATTGCTTTTTATTGTGATGATATATTCAATATGAAAAATGGTATCATACATGAAAATAGTAATAAATATTTTGAAAATAAATGTTTGTATCATGTTAGATGATTTTACATTTTGTGCATGATGAGTTATAGTGATGATTGAAACAATGATTGAAATGATATGAATGATGATTTGGAATCATGTATATAATGATGAGTTTATATGTTTTGAAAATATATATGATGATTTGGTATTATGCATGCAATAATGATGCATGCAGTGATGAAATATTCATGATAAAATTATTATTTTGATATTCATAACTTGAATCTTCCTTTCTTTTTGCCAATGACAAAGGGAGACAAAGAGTTGCTAATATGCTATCTTGAATTGATGTAAAGGGTCATCTCAAAGAGAAATTAGCTACCTTGCACAAGTCAAGAAAATGTAAAAACTTACTTACTTTCTTGCACATCTAAAGAAAAGATACAAATGTAACACTTGCTAAATTGTTTGCTTGCCTCATGTAAAACATGGTCCCTTGCTAGTTTGGTATTTTGTTAAGGAAGCAAAAATGACACTTCTCAAAAGAGAAGAAAGAGCTTGCTTTCTTGAACATTTTTAATTTGCTAGCTAGCATGATTTACAATTTACTATCTTGAACATTACAAAGAAATACTATCATGCACATTGCAAAGAAAAGCAAATATGTCAACTTGCATATCTTTAAATTTGCTATCTTGTATATAGTAAAACTTGCATATCGTAAAAGTTGCTAGCTTGTAGAGAAGCAAATAATTGCTATCTCGAAAGAAGCAAAAAATGCAAAACTTAGAAAACTTGCAATATAATTGCTCTTGCCATGCTTTGTATCAAAAATAGGTTGACATCCTTAAAAGTATCGCATTAAATTTTTTAGTATCGCAATGTATCACATGTTTCACAAATTGAAATTTTTGAGACTATTATCATATCATGTTTAACAATTGATATCTTTCATGACATGATTTCTTTGTATTTTTATCTTGTATATATCATGTGATGATTGAAATATTGATTTATGCAAATTCATAATTTATGTAAAAGCCTAAATCATTGGTTCCTCTCCTTCTTTTCGACAATGACATAGGGGGAGAAAGATTACTAGCTCAAGGCAAATGCTGGTTAGCTTGTACTCTTCCCTTCTTTTCGATAAAAACAAAGGGGAGAAAGCTTTTGCTAGTTAGAACATGCAAAGAAAAGCAAAGTGCAATCTTGAACAAGAAGCAAGTGTTGAATTGCCATGATTGAACTTAAGAATCTTGCTATGCTTTTGTGCTTATATGTTGTGATAAAAATCTAGCTTCATGTTGCAAAAACTTGCATATCTTTTAAAATAGCTAGAGCTACTTCTTCTTTTTGTTGATGACATAGGGGGAGAAGTATATTGATGACTTCATGCATTGAATTAAATATTTTATATATATTTGTATGATGGTTTAAATATTTTTCATAACATGTGATGAATGTTACTTGGATTTGGGATAATCCAAGTGTTCTATCAATGGCATATTGATAGGGGGAGTTTGGTTAAACTCCGGGGAGTTAAGGTTAACTCCGTCAGTCATCAATTAGTTGTCATCATCAAAAAAGGGAAGATTGTTGAATCTTGGATTTTGATGATGAAACTAATTGATTGTGTTTAGATGTTTAACTGTATTTTGAGTGATGCAGGTCTACTCGATCAGGATTAGACAATTAACGCAGGAGGACTTGACGTTGCGCCAGAGGAGATCACGTTAGGATATTGGATGGCAGAAGGCTTCGGACGTCGGGCATCGGGCCAAGAGCGGAATTGCACCAAGGATATCGAGGTTGCGGAGGTCAACCGCCGATTGGGCAACAAGTCGCAAGAGAGGACGATGCGCTGAAGAATCGGACGAAGCGCTAACCAATGACGTGCCGGGAAACAGAATGTCAATTCGCATTGTAATAATTGTCTAGATCGGAGTAGAGTTTTGGCTTGTGTGTGCAGGAGTAACTACGATAATGATGAAGACATAAAGCGAAACAAAGTGTCGGAGTCAAGCGCGAAGGATTTGTTGCGAGTTCGAGAGTTCGACGGAAGTCCGAAGGTTCGTCGGGAATGCTGCCGGAACTAGCCGAGAATGAGTAGGGAGCTTGCCGAAGGGTTTTTCGGAAGCTCGCCGGAAGGTTCGCTGGAAGTTCGCGGAGCTCACCGAGAAAGATCGGAGCTTGCCGAAGAAGCTCATTGGAACTCGCCAAGATCAAATCGTGAAGTCTAGGAGCTTTTGCCGGGAGTCCGTAGAATGGTTTCCGAGAGTTTATCGAAAGACCGCCGGAAGTTCGCCGGAAGCTCGCCGGAAGAAGTCTTGACTTGTGGACTTTGTAATAGCTTAGGAAATGTCTTTAAATTCGTATTTAGCACGTTAATTAGGGTTAGGATTAGGTGTTAATCCTATAGCCCAAGTAGGGGCCAATTGGGCCCGAGTTCGGACTGGTTTGGGCCAAGTTTGGAGCCCAACCAGTGAGCTGAAATAGTGTAGGCGGTGGCACCGCCTAGAACCCGAGAACTTAGCGGTGGCACCGCTAGACTAAGCGGTGGCACCGCCCATAACCCGAGAGGTCGGGCGGTGGCATCGCCACCGATAAGCGGTGGCACCGCCAGCCTCAGGAACCCAAGAGAATTCAAAATTTGGAGCCCAAATTTGAATCCTCTTGGGGCCTATAAAGACCCCTCAATTCTCAGCTGAGATCACAACATTTGAGAAAGCAATAGATTGAGATAAAAGTCTTAGAGAAGTCTTTAGCAAGTCTTGTTTTCAATTGCTTGAGTGTTCACCTCCTTCTTTCTCTTCAAAAATTGTAAGAGTGTGAACCACTTGTAAAAGGTTGTAAGAAGGGTATTTGTCCTTCCCCTTCAAGGAGATTTGCTAGTGTAAGTTGGGAGCCTCATTGAAGAAGGCTTCGCAAGTGGATGTAGGTCATTTGACCGAACCACTTTAAATTAGCGTGTTCTCTGGTTTGCATTTACTTATTGTCATTTATATTACTGCAAACCATCTACACTTTGATGCTCTATTTCTTTGTCTCCTTCTTACGTATCCCTTCAAGTTAAAACGCAATCAAAATGGTTTCAAACGAAACGTTGCTTTTATCGTACGAAGTTTCCGAAAGTGTTTAAATCGTCAAAAGTTTATCGTACTTTCCCGCTGCACTAATTCACCCCCCCCTCTTAGTGCCGCTCCGATCTTAACAAACTTAAGAAACACTTTCATAAGCGTGTAATGAGGAAGTAGAGCAGTGAGCAAGTAAAATTATTTTCAGCAAAGGTAAACAGCAAAGAAGAAGGCAGCAAACCGATTTTATAGTGAGAAGTTCGAGTTCATCATCACTTGAGCTTTCGCTCGAGTGGTCTTCATTTGTTCTAAGTGCCAAATCCTTTCTGTTTTTTGGAAGGTTGTTATCATATTCATCAAGTTTATCATGCACCTTGCATGTCATTTCATAGGTCATTAATGACCCGATAAGTTCTTCAAGAGGGAAATAGTTCAAGTTTTTTGATTCTTGAATAGCCGTTATTTTCAAATCCCAATTTATAGAAAGTGATCATAAAACTTTATTCATAAGTTCAAGATTTGGAAAACTTTTACCAAGAGCTTTTAGATTATTGATGACATCTGTAAAACAAGTGTACATGTCCCCAATAGTCTCTCTTGGTTCCATACGAAATAATTCAAAATCATGCATCAAAATATTTATTTTAGAGTCTTTAATTCTACTAGTGCCTTCGTGTATGATTTCAAGTGTGTGCCAAATGTCAAAAGCCGTTTTGCAAGTAGAAACCTGATTGAATTCATTTTTATCTAAGGCGCAAAATAGAGCATTCATAGCTCTAGCATTTAAAGAAAAAGTTTTCTTTTCCAAATCATTTCATTCATTCATTAGAGTAGAAGACTTTTGAAAATCGCTTTCAATAATATTCCATAAATTTAAATCCATTGAAAGCAAGAAAACTCTCATTCGAGTTTTCTAATAAGTGTAGTTCGTCCCATTGAATATGAGAGGACGAACGATAGAAAAGCCCTTTTAAAAGTCGAAAAGAGTCATTTATCTTAGGTGTTAAACCAAATGAGAAAAGATATGACTTTGATACCAACTATTAGGATCGAGTCAGCATTAAGAGGTGCCGAGGGGGGGCGTGAATTAGTACAGCGGATAAAAACATCGATTTTGAAAATCTTCATTCGATGAAAACGTATCAGAAAAGAGTTTAACTTGAAAGTGTACAGAAGCATAGAGAATGTAAGAATTTAGTTTGCAATATAAAGAAATAGCATGAAGGAAATGCAAACCAGATTTTTATAATGGTTCGGTCATCGTGACCTACATCCACTCCCGATTCCTCTTCCATCGAGGCCACTGGCATCCATTAGCGATCTTCCTTCAATGAGTAAAGATCAACTACCATTTTACACTCTTTCTCCTTTTCACTGGTTTAGGAGACAACCCTTACAAGCTTTTCTTTCTTAGACCTCACTTCTCCCTTTAGATAAACTTTTAAATACTAGGAAGAAGTGATCCTAAATCCTAAGAGAGTTTCCCATTTTTTTAAATATTATTTTTCCCTTTTTCAACTCAATTTTGTGCTCAATTCTTACTACTTCATGTAGAAATAGCTGAGATATTTATAGACCCCAAATGACTTCAAAATTGGAGCTAAAAAAGGTCTCATCCCAGGTTTTTCGGGTCTTAGTGGTACCACCGCCTGTGCTGGGTGGTACCACCGCCTATAACACTGACACTGGGCGGTACCACCGCTTAGTCTGGTGGTACTACCACTTGATATAGTATGGGAGACTATGTTTGGGCGGTACCATTGCCTGTCATAACCTTGAAGATTATGTCTGGGTGGTACCAATGCCAGACCTTGCTATAGGACACTGAATGCGTCCAATAATTGACCCAATTCAACCTTAATTCAGGCCTAATTGGCCTATAATTGAGTTGGCATTATTTCACCCCAATACCAAATCAATTAGACCTAAACTAACTTGATCTAGACAAATTATTACAAGCGTGAATCTATGTTGTTCGGCATATCATTGGTTCATTCGATGCTTCGTCCGATCCTTCGGGGCATCATCCTCTCCTTCGACATATTACCTAATTGGCATGTTGCCTTCCCGCAACATCCGATCTCTTTGGCGTAATATCCAATCTTCTTGGCCCAATGCCCAAACTCATGGCACGAAGTCTTCTACTGATACATCGACCAATCCTCCAGCTCAACATCTAATCTTCTGACATGTTCACTTTGGCCCAATGTTCGATTCCTCCTGCTTTAATCAATTTGCCTTTCCTTAATCGAAGCTAGTCCTACATCACTTAAATGCACATTAGAAGACTAATACATCAATTGATTTCATCATCAAAATATGAGATTCAATAGTGGTATCGTTAGATTGGGCGGTGGTACCGCCTAGTGTCAAGTTGCAGGCGGTGGTACCGCCTAGTGTAGGCAGTGGTACCGCCCATACCCCGAAGACCTAGAAATTTAAATTTTTGGCTTTATTTTTGAAACCATTTGGGGCTTATAAATACCCCACTTGGGTAGGAAGAAAAGAGCAAGAATTCTTGAGGAAAAAACTGAGTAAATTCTGCCAAAACTTTGAGTTTCCTCCTCCTAGTGCTTAGAGTTAGTCCTAAGGAAGGTATATGAGGGACTACTTGTAAAAGAGTCGCTTGTAAGGGTTGTCTCCTAAACCTATAAAAAGGAGAAAGGGGTGTAAAAGGGTAGTAGTTGATCTTTGCCCATTGAAGGAAGATCAGTAGTGGAAGCCGGTGGCCTCGAGTGAAGAAGAATCTGGAGTGGATGTAGGTCACGACAATTGAACCACTATAAAAATCTGGTTTGCATTTACTTTAAGTTCTTTCCTTTAATTGCCAATTGATTTCTTACTTTTATTACACTTACGAATGCTCTCAAGTCAAGCATCTTTCTGATACATTTTTAGCGAACGAAGTTTTCCGAATCGATGTGATTTTATCGCAGCACTAATTCACCCCCCCTCTTAGTACCGTATTAATCCTAACAATATAAATGAAAAGCATGAAATAAATACAAACCGAGTTTTATAGTGGTTCGGTCATCGTGACCTACAACCTCCTTTTAAACCATGCACAAACTGAGTTCGTTAAAGAGAGTCCAAATCTTATCCACCATTTGTATTTTGAAGGCTTCGAATTTAGCATTGATTGCCTCCTCAAATGCCATAGTATATGCCTCCAAATCTATAATGTTAAGATCTCTCTTTTGTTATTGGGTTAGAGGCATGTATTGGTAGAGAGAAGTGGTGTTAGAACCCTTGCAGATTCTAAACTTGGGGTTGATCTCTTTAGGGGATCGGCCTCCTTGGAACTCTATAGGGGTTCCTCCCTCCAAGTTGCTGCTCAAAGGCTGCAGAAAAGATTCATCTATTGCTTATGAAAAGAGATGGAATACATGACTATTTATAGGGCTTCTAAACCCTAACTCCTAATAGGACTCCTACTTAAGACTCTTACTTCTAACCAACTCCTAATAGGACTCCTACTCAAGACTCCTATTCCCTTACAACTCCTAATTCTTCTCTAAGAAAAACCTCCTACATGAATGCCCCTCTCAATTAGGACTCTCCTAGCTAGAGTCCTAACATAATGTCCCTCTCAATTAGGACTCTCCTAGCTAGAGTCCTAACAGTTTTACATGAATGTCCCTCTCAATTAGGACTCTCCAAGCTAGAGTCCTAACAGACCCACCCTCTTCAAATCAGCCTTGTCCTCGAGGCTGATGATTCGTGAATTCTGGGAATTTGATCTTCAAGTCGTCATAGTTCTCCCAAGTGGCATCTTCTATTGGTAGGTTCGTCCACTATGGTAGCACTTCATTAGTGGGTCGTCGTCGTCGAGTCATGATCCGTCGATCAATAATGGCACTTGGCTGGGTCTGGAGTTCTCTTTGGGTAGTCATATTTGGTGGGTGGCTTTGGGCTGTCTCCAAGCACCTATTTAAAACTTCCGTCTGGCTGTTGGTTTGTGGGTGATATGTCGTACTCCTTTCTAATTTAGTACCCTGCATATAGAATAACTTTGTCCAAAATCTGCTCTTGAAATTGCAAGTAGAATTTGTCACAAGCACAATGTGTCCCTTATAGCATAATTCTTTTGAGTCCCGATTGTAATGAGCCACGGAGCTTGGTGCTTCCTCTAATTTTTTTTCTATCTTACTGGTCTCCGAATCTTCCTGCCATTCCATCTTAATATCCTCAAGGAAGTCGCCATTTTTGCTGCTCAGGGGATGATATCTTTCGCTCCAAAAAGTACTTAAGGCTTTTTTGGTCGGTTTTAATTTGAAATCGTCGACCAATCAAGTAGGGTCTCCACCGCGTTGCTGCGCGCACAATGGCGAGCATCTCCTTATCATATGTTGACTTATTTTGATTGGAGGGAGATAATGCCTTGCTAGTGTATGCGAGTGTTCGACCATCTTGCATGAGAATGGCTCTAATTCTGACTTCAGATGTGTCGGCCTCAATAATGAAGGGTCGGTTGAAATCTGGTAGTGTTAGCACCGGCGTCGTCGTCATGGCTGCCTTAAGTTTGTCGAAGGCAGTGGAGGCTCTGTCCAACCATTGGAGGACATCTTTTTCCAGTAAGGAAGTAAGTGGTACACTGATCTTTCCATAGTTTTTCACGAACTTGCGGTAGTAGCCTATTAAACCCAGAAAGCCATATAGCAATTTTATTTTTCTCGGGGTCAGCCAGTTTTGCATTGCTCCAATTTTGAAGGGGTCCACCGTCACACCTTCCTCTAATATGATATGCCTAAGATATCCCAACTTTTGTTGAAGAAAGTAAAAATTTCTAGTGGCCGTTGTGTGTTCGAAATGCGGTTTTCGGTATGACTTCTTCGTACACTCGTATTTGATAATACCCGGATCAAAGGTCCATCTTTGTGAAGATTTATGCTCCCTTTCATATAGCAATTCATCTAGTACTTTAATAGGGTATTTATCCTTGATGGTTATGCCATTGAGAGCTCGGTAATCAACGCATATTCGCCATGTTCCGTCCTTCTTGTGTACAAGTAGCACCGGTGAAGAGTAGAGGTTGCAACTCGGCCGAATAACTCATATTTTGAGCATCTCTTTTATAATCCTTTCTATTTCATCCTTCTGGAGATGTAGATACTGATATGGCCAAGTATTTGCTGCAGATTTGCCTGGAAGAATCATTATATAATGATCATGCCGACGGGTAAGAGGTAGGTTGCACAGTTCGTCAAATATATCTGAAAATTCAGCAAGCAAAGGAAGTAGATTTGGATCTTCAAATTTTGTTGGCTCTCTCTTAGTTTGCTGCTCAAGTTGTACCAAAAAGCCACTGCATACTTAATGCAAAACATTCTTCATTTGTTGTGTGCAAATCGTTGTTATGTCGCCCCCACGTTTCCCGTGCAATGTCACATGTTTCTCCTTACTGTAAAATTTCATAATTAGTTTCATAAAATTCCAGAAAATATCACCTAATGTCGTCAACCATTTAATTCTGAGCATGGCCTCATGATTGTTAAGAGGGAGAAGGAAGAAATCTGCAATTATCTCTTGGTCCTTCAGCAATAGTTCTCCTGTGGGCGCCTACGATCACAATTCAAAATCCATCCGTTGATGACCTTAACATCAAACCTGCAGCGATTCTCGATAGGTAATGCTATCCGAACAACAAGCTTACTATATAGGAAGTTAGTAGTACTGCCCGTGTCGATGAGAACAGTGATCGGTTGTTGTTTGAGAAGGCCTCCAACTTTCATCGTTTGCGGGTTTGAGTAGCTGACTAGTGCGTGTACTGTAACGTCAGTCGGTTGTGGCTCTTCTTCCGCATCTTCTTCTTCATGTTCAAGGCTCTCTTTTGGATGTTCAATGACCTCTTCTTCTATCGATTCAATCATAAGAAGTCCTCCTTTACTACAGCGATGCTCACGGCTCCACAGCTCGTCACAATGTCAACATAACCCCTTCGCATATCGCTCCCGAAGCTCTTCTCTTGTTAAACTCTTTAGTGTAGGGACTTGGTTGATAGTAGGGGGGGCTAAGGGCTTCAATATTACTGGTTGAGGAGTGACCCTAGTCCTCCGAGATTCATGGTTCAATTGCTCCTCTTGATGTCGTGCGAAAGAGATGGCTGCCATAAGCGTATACGGTTGTCGCGCTTTAACTTCTCCTCGGATCTCTGGCTTTAAGCCCTTAATAAAGGTCCTCAATAGCTGTTTTTGAGACCAATCATGAGTTTGATTAGATAACCTTTCAAACCTGGTTTGGTACTCCTGAATGGTGGAGGTTTATCGGATCTTTGCTAGTTGTCCGTCAATATTCTCATAATCGATTGGTCTGAAGCGAATCAGCAGTTCTTCTTTGAATTGTCGCCATGAAAGGACTCCATAAGTATGTTCAAACCAGTCAAACTACTGTATAGCATCCCCTTCAAGATGTATAGCTGCAATTTTCACCATAGATGCATCCGTGGTTTTGTGGTACTGAAAATATCGCTCCGCGCGCGAGATCCAACCAATCGGGTCTCCTTCTTCCCATCTAGGGAAGTCCACTCTCATGCATGGATAGTTGGGTTCAGTCATAGAGCCTCCCCTCCCTTGGAACTCATCTCTTCGAGCCTGGTGCGATTGGGCAAAGCTCTCTCCGTGATATGATTTTTTCGGGCTTAGTGGTCGGCCTAATCTGAGTTCGGTAAAGAGCGTCCGAATCTTATCCTCCATTTGCACCTCCAAAGCTTTGAATTTAGCATTGATTGCCTCCTTAGATGCCATAGTATATGCCTCCAAATCTATGATGTTAAGATCTCTCTTTTGCTGTTGGGTTAAAGGCATGTATAGGTTGAGAGAAGTGATGGTCGAAAGGGTTGGTGGATTAGTGGATGTAGGGTGCGGTTTAGGCTTGTTTTGTGGCTGTTTTGGGTGCAGTTTGAGGGTGTGGTTTGGTAGAGTTTTAGGGCTATGGATGAAAGTTTTGGATCTGTGGTAGATGGTAGCAAAGGTTTGACAGAAATCCATGGAAGTTGCAGCAAGTATGTGCTGTCTTGTAAGAGTAGAATTGTCGTCGAAGAAACAACGGTTTCTCGACGTAATTTCCACCAAAAACTTGAGAGAATTGAGGAGAGAATTGATAGTAAAATCACAGTTTATATGACAGCAAGGATATCTAATTTAATCAAGAAAATTTCGGCAGTATAACAGCAAAGAAATTGGTGCAAGTTACAATTACAGAATTATCGTCGAAAAATTTCAGCGGGTTACGATGAAAATTTGCAGCAACATAAAATCGTTTTTAGAGATGAATTTCTTAATAGATCAATCTTAGATGGAAGCCAAGATGATATATGAAGTCTATAAGAAATTTCATTCAAAAAAGATTGCAAATAGATGGGTTAAGGCAACGATATGCATCTGAAATTTTCTGCAACATAGATTTTCAAGTGCAGCAGATTGGACATAAAAGATCAATAGTTTATATTGAGAATTTTTCGATGAAACCAAAGGGAAATCTACTGTTAGGAAGTGTCAAAGATGTCATAAAAATTTCGTAGAAATTTGGATAGAAAAAGCACAGTAGCAAGATCAAACAGATGGTGCTATGTGGCTTGAATTCTGCAATTCAAGTGCAGTAGATTGGACATAAAAGATCAGTAGTTTATATTGAGAATTTTTTGATGAAACCATAGGGAAATCCACTGTTAGGAAGTGTCAAAGATGTCATAAAAATTTTGTAGAAATTTGGATAGAAAAAGCACAGTAGCAAGATCAAATAGATGGTGCTATGCGGCTGGAATTCTGCAATGTATCTTTCGTCGTAGAGATGAAAACTTTGTGACGAAAAGTTTATGCAGCAATATAAGAACGATTTTTTTTTTTTTTGATTTTCGAATAAGGATAACTAAATTGCAGCAGCAGTAAAGTAGGAAACCAGAACCTGTTGCAATTCACGGGGAGATCGAAGGATGATCCGCGGTGGTGGAGATGATGGCGGAATTCGGTGACGATCTTTTAAGCAATTGTGGGAATTGCTTTGGGCGATTGTGGAGGGTTGATGGATGGCAGTGGAAGGGCAGCGAGATGCCAAGAACGCTGCTCTGATACCAGGTGTTAGAACCCTTGCAGATTCTAAACTTGGGGTTGATCTCTTTAGGGGATCGGCCTCCTTGGAACTCTATAGGGGTTCCTCCCTCCAAGTTGCTGCTCAAAGGCTGCAGAAAAGATTCATCTATTGCTTATGAAAAGAGATGGAATACATGGCTATTTATAGGGCTTCTAAACCCTAACTCCTAATAGGACTCCTACTTAAGACTCTTACTTCTAACCAACTCCTAATAGGACTCCTACTCAAGACTCCTATTCCCTTACAACTCCTAATTCTTCTCTAAGAAAAACCTCCTACATGAATGCCCCTCTCAATTAGGACTCTCCTAGCTAGAGTCCTAACATAATGTCCCTCTCAATTAGGACTCTCCTAGCTAGAGTCCTAACAGTTTTACATGAATGTCCCTCTCAATTAGGACTCTCCAAGCTAGAGTCCTAACAAGTGGTTGCTGTTTAAGATTATTTTGTGGCTATTTTGTAAGAGTAGAATTGTCGTCGAAGAAACAACTGTTAGGAACGAGTTGGCACTAGGGGGGGGTGAATTAGTGCAGCAGTAAAAACTACGTCGGTTCGAAAAACTACATCGGCACTAAGAGAGGTTAACTTAAAAGCGTTTTCGTAAAGATTGCTTGAAAGCATATGGAATAATGTAGTGGATGTAATACAAGTTAGGAGTTTTGCAGTAAAGTAAATTGCTCAAATGTAGAAATGCAAACCAGAGAAGAAGACGCCGATTTTATAGTGGTTCGGTCGTCGTGATCTACATCCACTCCATCGATTCATCTTTCATCGAGGCCACCAGTATCCACTATCGATCTTCTTTTAATAGACGAAGATCAACCTCCTTCTTACATCTCTCTTCTCCTTTTCACAGGTTTAAGAGACAACCTTTACAAGCACTCACTCCTCCTAAATAGAATTCTAAACTTAGACTAGAGGAGGGGATCTCTCAAGTGATTGTAATAGAGTTTTTCTACTTTTAAGCTCTCTGTGTTTGTGTTAGTTAACTAGGGATGAGAGGGGCATTTATAGGCCTCAAGTTGATTTAAGCTTGGAGCCTAAAACGATCTCATCCCGGGTTTCCTAGGTTCGGGCAGTACCACCGCTTGTGTCAGTCTGACACTAACACTGCACTAGGCGGTACCACCGCCCAGTCTGGAAGTACCACCGCCTGGCACTTTGCCAGGGGCGGTTCCACCACCCAGACTAGCGGTACCACCGCTTGACATAGTCTCGAAAACTGTACCATGACGGTGTCACCTCTTGGGGCACTATTTGGGCCTTTTCATTGGCCCAACATAGTTCTTACATGGACCTAACTGGCCCCTAATTGGGTTGGCCCAATTCTAGTCCCAATTATGTGCTAACTACGAATTCTAAGACATTTCCTAAGCTAAACAAGTTTGTAAGTCTAGGTTTCTTCTTGTGAGCTTTCGACGATCTTCCAACAAACTTCTGACGATCTCTCGGTAATGTTCCAACGGACTCCCGACAAGCTCCTAGATTTCACGATGATCTTCTTGGCGAGTTCTGACAAACTTTTTTGGCAAGCTCCTGGACTTCTCGGTTGGTTCTGATAGAACTTCCGACGAACGTTCGGACTTCTGTCGAACTCTCAAACTCCTAATGAAATCGCGTTCTTGACTCCGGGACTTCATTTTACTTTATGCCTTACTATTGTAGTTAATCCTACACATATAGAATATACTTTGATCTAGATAATTAATACTAAGTATGAATCATGTTGTCTGACATATCATTGGTCCATCGATGCTTCGTCCGATTCTTCAGTGTATCATCCTTTCTTTTGGCCTATTGCCCAATCGGCAAGTTGACCTTTGCAACTCTGATATCCTTGTGCAATATCTGCTCTTCTTGGCTCGATGCCCGAATCCATGGCCCGAAGCCTTCTATCGATACGTCGACCGATCCTTCGGCGCAACATCTGATCTTCTGACATATTTCTTCGGCCCAACATGATTCTTCCCATTTTAATTGTCTCATCCTGCTCAAGCATCCTACGTCACTAAAAACGCAGATCAAATCATAAACACTTATCAATTGGTTTTATCATCAAAATATGAGATTCAATAATCTCTCCCTTTTTTATGATGATAACCAATTGATGATGGAGTTAAACTTAACTCTCGGAGTTTAAACAAACTCCCCATATCAATATGCCATATTGATAGAACCTTGAATTTAGGCTGAATTCAAGTCATTACAAATTTCATCATGAATATTTGCAACACGTCATCATGCATAACATGATCATACTTCTCCCCCTTTGTCATCAACAAAAAGGAGAAGTTCTAACTATCAAGTGTTTGAGATATAAGTTCTAATCATTGTATAATAAACATAATTTCAAGTTTTATCATCAAACAAGCTAGAAAATTTAGCAAGCGCTATATCATACTAGAACATGCAAGCTATCAAATATTATATATATAAGGTAGTAAGATAGTATGTTCTACAATATACAAGCTAGCAAAAATGAGATGTTCAAGAAGGCAACTCTTGCTTCTTGAAATATGCAAGTTTCTAAATTTTGCTAGATGTACAAGTTAGCATATTTTTCTTCTTGAGATAGGCAAGATAGCACTTCTTTCTACAAGCTAGCAAAGCTTCCTTTGCAATGTTTGAGCTAGCAATTTTGCCTCTGCAAAGTGTAAGTTTCCAAATTTTGCATCTTGAGCTAGCAATATTTCTGCCTTTTTGTCATTGTAAAAAAGAAGAGAAGAATATAATTTTGTAGTTCTTTTCCCTTTTACAATGATTTCCAAATCATGACAAAGGTAAAGTAACAAAGATGAAAAATCAAGTCGTGATTGTCAAAACAATTTTTCATTATGAATATTTCATTATTGCATGTATCATTATCATAAATTGAAGTATAGTATGCATAATGCCAAATCATCATTCATAATTGTATCAATATTCCAATCATTATTTCAATCATCAAAAAAAGAAAGATCAAGTCTAAAGTTAGAGAAATCAAGAGAAACCAAGATTCATTTTAACAAATATCCTCTTAAATAATTAACGAAAAGAATTCTTAGGAGATCATGATATAGATAAAATTCATTTAATCTTGTAGGAAAATAAGATCTCAATTCATGCATATAAAATCTTTATTTAAGCATAAGAAATCTCAAATTATAAATTTTGAAAAATCAAGATAAAACTCATTCATATTCAAATCATCAAATCATCAAATCAAAATCATTTTCAAGAGATTCATAAAAAAAACATAGATAGATTCATTAATCTCTCTTTTTTGAAAAATCGATAATGTAGAGAAATTTTTCTAGAAGAAAGCTTTCCTCTTTTTAGTGTTTCAATTCATATGATTGATTTCACATAAGTATGCTTAAGTTTTTCATATATGCTAAATCAAGACATGTATCATTTTTAAAACCGAAAAGAACTTTCAAAAGATCACAAAATCTGTCATGCATAAGTTTGAAATATAAACTCGTTAAGTATACTTTCAAATTATCATTACATTTTCATTAAGACATCAAGCATGGTTTCGTTGAACATAATGTTGAATGATTCTTAAAGATATCTAAACTTCTTTAGTTTCAATTTGTGTGATTGACTTTATATTAGCATACCCAAATATTTGTTTTTATGTCAAAACCATGCATCAACGCTTAAAACAAAAAGATCAAAAATCATCAAGATCAAAAAGTATAGTACATAATTCCAAAACATATGATTTTAAATCATTACTTCAAGTCTTCATGCATAAAAATCATAAAGCATAATACAAACATTTATTTTCAAAACATTCATCATGAAAAGACATACAAGCTAAAGAGATCATTAAACATAAAGCATATACATCAATCATGGTTTCATTGAGCATAAGGTATTTTCAAACAAAATAAAAAATCAATACGAGAATCATCAAGATATACATTATTTCTTTTAGAAAAACATATATAGGATTATCATTAGATTTAAATCTAACATTTTATTAACATAAAACATGTAATTTTCATTATCATTTTCAAAATTACTAGCATGATCATATTTTTTTTACATTTTCATTTTTTAACATGTAATTTTTAAGAAAAATAATTATTCTAAACTAAATTAAAAATAACTCATGAAAAGTATCATGTAATTTCGAAATAAATTAAAGACATTTTGATTACCTCATCGTCGAATGCCATTAAGACATAGTTTGCCACATAGCCTTTGTTTTTCTCCTCGTCTTCGAATGAGCTTGATTCGTTTAAAGTCGCATTCTTCTTATTTTTAAGTTTATTTTTATTTTTTGATTCTTGTTTTAAAAATTTCATGAGGAGTTCAAGTTCACCATCACTTGAGTTTATGCTCGAGTGGTCTTCAATTGTTCTAAGTCCGAAATCCTTCCTGTTCTTTGGAAGGTGATTCTCAAGTTCTTCACGTGCATTGTACGTCATTTCATAGGTCATCAAAGACCCTATAAGTTCTTCAATTGGTAAATGGTTCAAGTTTTTTGATTCTTGAATAGCTGTTACTTTTGAATCTAACTTTTAGAAAGTGAGCATAAAACTTTATTTACAAGTTTAAGATTCGAAAAATAATTGCCAAGAGCTTTTAAACCATTGACGACATTCGTAAAATGGGTGTACATGTCTCCAATGGTTTCGCTTGGTTTCATATGAAACAATTCAAAATCATGCATTAAAAGATTTATTTTAGAATCTTTTACTCTATTAGTGCCTTCATGTGTGATTTCGAGAGTGTGCCATATATTGAAAGCCGTTTCGTACATAGAAACATGATTAAAATCAGTTTTATCCAAAGTGCAAAATAAAGCGTTCATAGCTCTAGCATTTAAGGAAAATGTCTTCTTCTCCAAATCATTCCAATGGTTCATTGGAAGAGAAGACCTTTGAAATCCATTTTTGATAATATTCTATAAATTTAAATCCAACGAAAGCAAAAAAACTCTCATTCGAGTTTTTCAATATGTGTAGTTCGTCCCATTGAACAAGAGCGGACGAATGAATGAGTGACCCTCTTGAAAGCTGAAAAGAGCCATTTCTCTTGGGTGTTAAACCAAATGAGAAATAACGAAGCTCTGATACCAATTGTTAGGAATGAGTCAACACTAAAAGGGGGGGGGGGGGGGTAAATTAGTGCAGCTGTAAAAAACTATGTCGGTTCGTAAAACCTTCATATGATAAAATCTGTTTCTGACAAAACCATTTCGGAGAGAGGTTAACTTGAAAGCGTTTTCATAAAGATAGCTTGAAAGCGTATGAAATAGCGTAGTGGATGTAAAGAAAGTTAGGAGATTTGCAGTAAAGTAAATTGCTCAAATATAGAAATGCAAACCAGAGAAGAAGACGCCGATTTGATAGTGGTTCGGTCGTTATGACCTACATCCACTCCACCGATTCCTCTTCCGTCGAGGCCACCGGCATCCATTATCGATCTTCCTTTAATAAGTGAAGATCAACCTCCTTATTACACCCCTCTTCTCCTTTTTATAGGTTTAGGAGACAACCTTTATAAGCACTCACTCCTCCTAAACAGAATTCTAAACTTAGATTAGAGGAGGGGATCTCTCAAGTGATTGCAACAACATTTTTCTACTTTTAAGCTCTCGGGATGAGAGGGGTATTTATAGGCCTCAAGTTGATTCAAACTTGGAGCCTAAAAATATCTCATCCCAAGTTTCCTAGGTTCGGGCGGTACCACCTCCTGTGCTGGGCAGTACCACCACCAGTGTTAGTCTGACACTGACACTACACTAGGCAGTACCATTGTTTGGTGCCTTGCCACTAGGTGGTACCATCGCTTGGCACCCTGCCATTGGGTAGTACCATCGCCTGACACAGTCTCGGAGATTGTGCCATGACGGTGTCACCTCTTGGGGCATAGTTTGGGCCTTTTCATTAGGCCCAACACAATTCTTACATGGGCCCAACTGGCCCCTAATTGGGTTGGCTCAATTCCAGTCCCAATTATGTGCTAACTACGAATTCTAAGACATTTCCTAAGCTAAACAAGTCCGTAAGTCTAGGTTTCTTCTACGAGCTTCCGGCGATCTTTCGGTGAACTTCCGACGATCTCTTGGCAATGTTCCAGTGGACTCCTGGGAAGCTCTTGGACTTCATGACGATCTTCTTGGTGAGTTTCGATGAGCTTCTTTGGCAAGCTCTTGGACTTCTCGGTTGGTTCCGGCAGAACTTCCGACGAACGTCCGGACTTCCGATGAACTCTCAAACTCCCAACGAAATTACATTCTTGACTCTGGCACTTCATTTTACCTTATGCCTTTCTATTGTAGTTAATCCTACACACGTAAAACATACCTCGATCTAGACAATTAATACTAAGTATGAATCATGTTGTCTGGCATATCATTGGTCTATCGATGCTTCGTCCGATTCTTCGGCGTATCGTCCTCTCTTGTGGCCTATTGCCCAATCAGCCAGTTGACATCTACAACTCCGATATCCTCTCTTCTTGGCCTGATGCTCGAATCCATGTCCTAAAGCCTTCTGTCGATACATTGACCGATCCTTCGGCATGACGTCCAATCTTCTAACATATTTCTTTGGCCCAATATGATTCTTCTTACTTTAATTGTCTTATCCTAATCGAAGTATCCTACATCACTAAAAACATAGATCAAATCATAAACACTTATCAATTAGTTTTATCATCAAAATCTAAGATTCAACAACGGTTTTATGATGAAATTTTCAACAAAAACCGAGAGATAGAAGGAGGGGTTTTGATAGCAAAATCTTGATTTAGATAATAGCAATGATAACAAATTTGATCAAGACGATTTCGACAGTATAACAGCAAGGAAATCAGTGCAAGTTGCGATAGCAAAATTCTTGTTAAAAAAGTTAGTTTCACAATGAAATTTCTAACAAAAACCGAGAGATTTGAGGAGGAAATTTGACAGCAAAAACTCGATTTAAATAAAAGAAATGATGATAAATTTGATCAAGAAGATTTTGGTAATATAACAATAAGGAAATCGGTGCAAGTTGTGATAGCAGAATTCTCGTCGAAAAATTCCAACGGTTTGTGACGAAAATTTGCAACAACGCAAGAACGTTTTAGAGATGAATTCCTTAATAAATAAATCTCAGATGGAAGCCAAGATGATCTATGAAGTGTATAAGAAATTTTGTTCACAAAGGATAGCAAATAGATCGGTTTAAAGGCAACAATATGTGGCTGAAATTTTTTACAGCAATCCTTCATTCACAAAGATGATAACTTTTATGACGAAAGGAATTCATAGCATGGGATAGATAAAAAGACTTCTTCTTAGTATTTTGAATAAAAAATTACAACAGCAAAAGGTATTGGTGATAGGAGAATTCCTAATCTCTAATGCAATTGGAGGTGACGATAGTAGATTGATTTAATCTACGGTAGAAGATGATGGTGGAGATGGCGACGTTAGGCGCAATTATTGGAATTGCTTGGCTGGTGGTGGGCGACAAGGGTGGTAGCAAAAGCAGCAAGATCGTGCTCTAATACCAGATGATAGAACCCCAGAGGAATTCTATGTAGATTGATCTTTAAGGGGGATCAACCCTTGGAACGTTATAAGGGTTCCTCCCTCCTAGAAGTCGACCAAATGACTATAATTGTATATAAATCTTATTCCCAAAGAAATGGAGGCTACATGCTTATATAGGGCTCCAAACCCTAGCCCTAGGGGATGTTTCCTAAATGAGTTATCCATTTTGTCCTCAATCCTAACCGACCAGCCCAGTAAAAAAGGGGGCGATGACTAGGAAGCCCAAAGGCCCAAATATAAGCCCTAGCCACTCTTTTTTATAGGATAGAGATGGCTAGGTTAGGTTTATTATAATTTCATAGGGTTTTATTAGCTACTTCTTGGTTGAGTAGGACCTAACCCTACTAGGGTCCTATCATACTCCTGCATCTCCAAAAACTATTTGAGGAGCAGGGAAGAACTTGATGATATGAGATATCCAAGAGACTCTTCCATGTCAGGATGACTAAGGGGGCATCAGTTCAGAACAATGTCCTAAAAATAATAGAGTGGATTGAGAAACTCACAAGTCTAGGAATGGTCCTAGATGATAACTTGTGCATTGATCTTATATTTCAGTCCCTACCATGTTTCTTTTCCCAGTTCATTATGAATTTTAACATAAACAAACTTGAGTTGACTCTCCCTGAGCTCCTTAATATGTTGAGGGAGGCAAAGAGCACCATCAAGAAAGAGAAACTAGTTCTCTATGTTGGTGAGACCAAATGGAAAAGGAAGGTTAGGAAGTCCCTTAAGAAGGGCAAGGGCAAGAGTAAACAAGGTAAGGTAAAGGTTGCCAAGATTAACCCAATAAAAGACAAAGACCAGTGCTTCCATTGTGACAAAAATGAGCATTGAAAAAGGAACTGCAAGGAGTACCTTGCAAAAAAGGCAAAACAAAATATTAGAGAAGCTTCAAGTACATTCATGATCAGTCTCTATTTGTTAGATTTTTATGATAATGCATATCTGTAATTCATTTTAGATTCTAGCAAGGTATAAGAGATTGGCGAGAGATGAGATGGACCTCAAGATGGGCAATGGAGCAAGAGCTGCTACTGTTGCTATAGGCGAGGTGATTTTGCATCTACCTAGTGGAGCTACTATTACATTAGATGCATGTTATTTTGTTCCATCTATTATAAAAGATGTTATTTCTATTCTATGTTTGATATTGAATGATTATAAAGTAGTTTTTGAGAATAATAACTATTCGATTATTAAGCATAATAAGATCATCATTGGAGGGATATTGCATAATGGTTTATTTATGTTAAATACTGCTCCACATGTCATGAATGTAAGCATGTCCAAGAGAAAGCGAGATGAGGTGAATGATGCATATCTGTAGTATTGTAAGCTAGGTCACATCCATGAAAGAATGATTCGAATGTTGCTAAAGGATGAATACCTAGATCCATTTGACTGTGAGTCATATATAACTTGCGAGCCTTGCCTTCATGGAAAATTAACCAACTCTCCATTTAGTGGAACTTTAGAGAGAGCAACTAAGTTACTAGAACTCATATAGCGATGTATGTGGGTCCTATATCAACTCAAACCATAGGTGATTACTTCTACTTTATTACTTTCACTGATGATTTCTCTAGGTATGAACATGTGTACTTAATGAAGTACAAGTCCGAAGTTTTTGAGAGATTCAGGGAATACAATAATGAAGTAAAGAACTAAACTGAAAAAAGTATTAAGACTCTTCGATCAGATCGATGAGGCAAGTGCTTGAGTACGGAGTTCACCCAATTCTTCAAAGACCATATGGTGCAGTCCCTGATGAGTTTTGCTGACCTACCCGTCTCATTCAAGGGATATGCCCTAGAGACCACAACTTAACTTCTGAACAAAGTTACATCTAAATTGGTAGTATCTACACCATATGAGATATAGAAAGGGAAGAAGCCCGATCTTAAGGTTATTAAGATTTGGGGCTGCCTTGCTCATGTTAAAAGACATTATTCCGATAAGTTGGAATCCAGGACGGAACGATGCAAGTTCGTGGGATACCCCAAGGAAACTTATGGGTATTATTTCTATCATCCCTAGGACCAAAATGTCCTTATTGCTAAGAGAACAGTATTCCTTTAGAAGGAACATATTCTTGGTAGAAACAGTGGGAGCATGATAATTGAGCGAGGTTAGAGAACCTAGCTCAGGTACCATTCTGGAGATCGAGCTTGTTCAGGAACTTGACACACAAGTTCTAACTTTCCGTAGGTCTAATAGAGTGTCATATCTTCTTAAGAAATATATAGGAAATATCAATGTAGAGAACACTCATGATGCTGATCCTTAGACCTACGAAAGGCTATTATGAGCATAGACTATAGAAAATGACAAGAAGCCATGAATTCTATGATAGAATCCATGTACTCCAACAAGGTTTGGAACCTTGTTGATGCACCTGAGGGTATCGTACCCATTAAGTGTAAATGGTTCTTCAAGAAGAAGATGAGAGTAGATGGAAAGGTTGAGACCTATAAGGCAAGGCTAGTGGCTAAGAGGTATTGTCAAAGGCAAGGTGTTAACTATGAAGAAACCTTCACACCTCTAGCTATACTAAAATTTATCCAAATTCTATTGGCTATTACAGCACATTATGATTGTGAGATGTGGCAGATGGACGTAAAAATTGCGTTCCTTAATGGCAACCTAGAAGAGGCGGTGTATATGATACAACCTGAGGGATTCATGTCTAAGCAAAGTCCATATAAGGTGTGCAGACTGCTTAAGTCCATTTATGGACTAAAATAGGCTTCTCGAAGTTGAAAAATAAGATTTGATGAGGTGATCAGATCTTATGACTTCGTTAAGAATGAAGATGAGCCTTGTGTGTACAAAAAAGTAAGTGAGAGTGCTATCACCTTCTTGGTATTATATGTAGATGACATCCTAATTATTGGAAATGATGTAAGAATGCTCTCCATAGTAAAGACTTGGCTATCTAGACATTTCTCCATGAAAGACTTAAGGGGAGCATCCTATATTTTGGGATTTGAATATATAGAGATAAATTGAAGAGGATGCTTGGCTTATCCTAGTCCAAGTATATAGACACCATTGTCAAAAAATTTGGTATAAAAAATTCCAATAGAGGTCTTATACCGATGAGACATGGAATTTCATTTTCTCGGAGTATGTCCTCAAAGACTTCTAAAGAAAGGGCAAACATAGAGAAGATACCCTATGCCTTTGTGATAAAGTCTATCATGTATGCTATGCTATATACCAGACCTAATATAGCGCATGCTTTGAGTGTCACGAGCAGGTATCGGGTGAATTCAGGCTTTGAGCACTAGAAAGCAGTAAAATGTATCCTTAAGTACTTGAGAAGGACTACAGAGAAGGTAGTCTCCAAGTTAAGGGCTACATGGACTCTAGTTTTCAATCTGATATCGATGGTTGCAAGTCGAATTTAGGGTATGTGTTCATCTTGAATGGGGTAGTAGTGAGCTGGAAGAGTTCCAAACAAGACACTACTGCTGACTCGACCATAGAAGCGGAATATATTACTATGGCAGAAGCAGCAAAAGAGGGGGTCTAGATGAAGAAGTTCATCATGGATCTGAGAGTCATATCGAGTAGTGTGGAATCGATTCCCATATATTACGATAATAACAGAGAGATCGCTCAAGCAAAGGAACCCATGTCTCATTAGAAGTGTTCTAAGGAGGTTCCAACTTATTAGAGAGATCGTGGCCTGTGGAGATGTAGTAGTGAAAAGAGTTCCATTCAAAGATAACATTGTAGATCCACTAACAAAGCCGTTGACTCATATTGTATTTGAGTATCACAAAGGTCTGATAGGGATCAAACACATAGGTGATTGACTTTAGGTCAAGTGGGAGATTGTTAGTTATAGGTCCCCTACAAGCCAATCACGTGAGTGATGGCACCAGTGACACGCTGCGATGAAATATTTACTTATTATTACTGGTATTTTATCACATATTATCTGGATATATATTGTGATGTTCTTGGATATATGCAATAAGAATCAGATCGTGATGAGATCATAATAATGAAACCGATTCGCCTTTAAACATATATCCTAAATCATCTCGGTCATAGGTTACTCGAGAAGGCCATTGAGATAATTGGATAGACTGGTATACTATATACTCGTCCATATGATAGAGGCAACTGGTCTTATAGTCGCTCTTGTGGGGATACTAGACTTGTAGTGTCGGTGTTCATTAGAGAATGAGTTCACTGATAGATCTGCTTATAGAATGCTAGATGGTTAATGATACTTTACGTTAGATAGTGATTCTATAGTCCCTATTATGTGTCTAGTCCTTAGACTTGAGACACCAAAGATGCCTTGTTTGAGTACTCCATTCTTTGAAGATGGACATACAAGTTTGAAAGTTCCAGATCTAGGACACCCAGTTCTCGGGAATAGTAGCCAACCTTACGAAGGTAATTATATGTTAACATAGGATCATCCACTCTTAGTATCGTGAGAGGAATATCTCTTATGTGCTCGCTAAGACAAAATCCCTAGCTAGGGTCGTTCAGATTGAGAGAGTTCTTTGGGAGAATTCGATTAGAGTGAAACTCGGACAAGATTCTGTATGGACCTGACGTTACCATGCCTAATATACGATCTCTGGGATATTAGATGGATGTGAGACTATAGACACATGGTAACTATGGATCGACAAGTCCGATAGCCCTTATATAATTTAGGGACTATGGCGTAGTGGCCTATTATGACCATAGTTAATGAATCAAGTGAATTATTCTGGAGATAATAATTCACTATATAAGAAGGTGCTTTGATAAGATCGACTCACTGCCAACTCGATATCGGGCTTAGAGGGTCACACACATATGGTGGATGTTGCGATGAGTAGAGGTGCAGGTATGAGATATCCATACAGTCCTTATTTGGATCCTATTAATAAGATCCAATTGGATAAGTGGATGAGATCCAACTAGATAGTTGGATAGAGATCCAACTGGTCCAATGAGGATAGGATCCATTAAGGGTTAAGTTGCTTACATCTCTATAAATAGGAGGAACTTCATGGTTCATATGCTAGAGCTACTGGTGGTTCGCCCTCCTGTTCTCCTCACCCTCCTCTCTTCCTCCTTGGCTCCAATGGCCTTATGGTGTGCATGGAGAGGGAGATCCCGTAGTAATTTGAGGAGTGTCGTCGCTGCGTCTATCGTGTGGATCACCGCTAGATAGGAGTACGCGAATGCTCCTTCATCCACTGCATCGGATCTAGAAATTTTGGGGATATACAATCTCCCCAAGTAACAGTTCTAACATGATATGTGCGATTTTTCGATTTTACGATTTTCTTGCGCACCAATTATTGCACAACAACCTAGTACTTAACTTTATAAAATTTGATTTTGTTTTTATTTTTCGCTACGCATGAGATGCTAACCAAAAAATTTCTCATTAAAAGTTGGGCCAGTCGATGGCACCGCCAAACTAACAGTGGAACTGCCTTTGAGTTGAAAAAGTCAAAAGCCTAATTAGAGGTCAAGATCGAAGTACGGGTTAAATTAGCATGATCTTGACCCCTAATTTCTAACCCCTAATTGAGTTAGTATAATCTTGACCCCTAATTGGGTCAAGAGAGAACCTTTACACATCTCTTTTACAATCTTGACCCCTAATTGAGTTAGTATGATTACATAAAAAACTAACTCAATTAGCCCCCTAATTGAGCTTTCGGCAAAGCAAAAAATCAAAAATTAATCTTGTTTAGATCGGTTTTGCACTTTGACACTCTTAAAATTACACATAAAGGCACTAAGTAGAGTTAAAGAATAAAAAAATAATTTTTTGATGCATAGTTTTGAATTGTTTTGAATGGATCCAAGCAAGACCATTGGAGATATAGACACCCATTTTACGAATGTCGTTAATGGTCTAAAAGCATTTGATAAAAGTTTTTCTAATTTTGAACTTGTTAATAAAATACTAAGAACCCTTCCAAAAAGTTGTGATCCTAAAGTAACGGTAATACAAGAAGCAAAGGACCTAAACAATTTTCTCCTTGAAGAACTTATCGGGTCTTTAATGACCTATGAAATGGTATGTATTGTACATGACGAACCTAAGAATAACCTTCCAAAGAATAGGAAGGATTTGAAACTTAGAACAAAGAAGAACACTCGAGCGAAAGCTCAAGTGATGATGACTTTGAACTCATAACAATAAAGCTTAAAAAATTCTTAAAACAAAGGATCTGAGAATAAAAACGAACTTAAAAAGAAGTGGCTACCAAAGAAAATAAAAGTATTTAAGGCAACATGGGATGAATCAACTGCATCCGAAGATGAGGAGTAAACCGATGAAGACGAAGTGGCGAACTACGCCTTGATGGCTCTTGATGATGAGGTAAATGACTCAACTAAAACTCCCTTTGCCTTATAATAAATTTCTTAATGCTTTCCATGATTTATTTGATAAATTTAAATTAGTTGGTATCAGAGCCAAGTTTTTCTCAATTAGTTTAACACCCAAGAGAAACTAATTGGCTTTTTCCGGCATTCAAAAGGGTCACTCTATCATTCGTCCTCCTATGTTCAATGGGACGGACTACACATATTGAAAAATATGAATGAGAGTTTTCTTGCTTTCTATAGATTTTAATTTATGAAAAATTATTGAAAATAATTTTCAAAAGTCTTATAAGCTAATGAATGAATGAAATGATTTGGAAAAGATTTTTTCTTTGAATACTAAAGTAATGAATATTTTATTTTGTTCTTTGGACAAAAATAAATTTAATTATGTTTTTATATGTGAACCTATATATGATATTTGGTACACACTCAAAATCACACATGTAGGTCACAATAACCGAACTATTATAAAATCGATTTGCATTTCCTTCATACTTTTCATTTATATTGCCAACTGATTTACTTGCTTACTACTCTCACTATGCTTATGAACATGCTCTCTAAGTTTAAATGTTTTTCGATATAATTTCATCGAGTGAGGTTTCAAATCGACGTGATTTTTCGAAAGCACTAATTCACCCTCCCCTCTTAGTGCCAATACCTAATTTCAGATGAACAATTAACATGCCGGATAACTAGGATTGCTTGCATTGTAATTGTTTAGCCTTAGTTGATTAGTTCTCATTGTCCTGAGTGTTAGTGTGTCAAATTGAGTACTTATAGTACTCAATCAAATTGAGTACTTATAATACTCAATTTTAGATGAACAATTGATGTGTTGGACAACTAGGATTGCTTTTATTGTAATTATTTAGCCTTAGTTGATTAGTTCTCATCATCCTGGGTGTTAGTGTCTTAAGCGATAGTACCGCCAGACTGGGCAATGGTACCGCCCAGTGGTAGTGCTGCAGGTGATGGTACCGCCAGGACCCGAGAAACCCGGGATGAGACCTTTTTTAGCTCTATTTTTTAAGTCATTTTATGTCTATAAATACCCTAGTTATTTCTACTTGGTAGAGCACGAAATTGAGTAGAAAAAGAGGAAAGAATACTTTAGAAAAAAATTGGAAACTCTCTTAGGATTTATAGTCTATGCCTCCTAGAGTAAGAAGTTTTCTAAGGGAGGAATGAGGTCTAAAAGAGAAGTGTAAATGTTGTCTCCTAAGCATGTGAAAAGGAGAAAGAGTTGTAAGGGTAGTTTATCTTCACCCATTGAAAGAAGATCAATTGTGAAAGTTGGTGGCCTCGAGTGAAGAGGAATCGGGAGTGGACGTAGGTCACGACGATCGAACCGCTATAAATTTGGTTTACATTTACTTTATATCTTTCATTTACATTGCAAACTGATTTCTTACTCTCACTATGCTTTTATACATTTTTAAGTTAAATATCTTTCTGATACGATTTTATCGAACGAAGTTTTCAAATCTACATGATTTTATGAAAGCACTAATTCACCACCCCCGCCTCCCTTTAGTGTTGATTTCGGTCCTAACAATTGGTATTAAAGCTAAGGTTTTTCTCATTTGGTTTAACATTCAAGAGAAATGACTTTTACCGGCAATCAAGAGGGTTTTTCTATCACTCGTTCCCCTATATTCAATGGGATGAATTACACGTATTGGAAAAATAGAATGAGAATTTTCTTGCTTTCTATAGATTTCGATTTATGAAATATTATTGAAAGCGGTTTTGAAAAGTCTTCCAAACCAATGAATGAATGGAATGATTTGGAGAAGAAGACTTTCTCTTTAAATGCTAAAGTGATGAATGCTTTATTTTGTGCTCTTGATAAAAATAAATTTAATTGGGCTTCTATATGCGAAACTATATATAAGATTTGGCACACAGTCGAAGTCACACATGAAAGCACAAGTAAGGTTAAAGAGTCAAAAATTAATCTTTTAGTTCATAGCTATAAGTTGTTTTGTATGAAACCAAGCGAGACCATTAGAAATATATACACCCGTTTTACGGATGTTATCAATAGTCTAAAAGTACTTAGTAAATTTTTTTTTTAATTTTAAACTTGTTAATAAAATACTAAGATCCCTTCTAAAAAGTTAGGATCCTAAAGTAATGACAATACAAGAAGTAAAGGACCTAAAAAAAATTTTACTTAAAGAAATTATCGGATCTTTAATCACCTATGAAACAACATGTATTGCACATGACGAATATAAGAATAACCTTCCAAAGAACATAAAAGATTTGACACTTAGAACAAAAGAAGACTACTTAAGCGAAAGCTAAAGTGATCATGACTTTGAACTCTTAACAATAAAGCTTAAAATATTCTTAAAATAAGGATCTAAGAATAAAAATGAAGTTAAAAATTAGTGCTTATGTAAAAATTAGTGCTTACATAAAAATTCGTCGGTTTAAAAATTCTTGTTCGATAAAAATCGATATAAAAAAGATGTTAACTTGAAAATATGTTTGTAAGCATAGTAAAAGTAAGAAATCAGTTTGCAATGAAAATGAAAAGCTTAACGTAAACACAAACCAGATTTATAGTAGTTTGGTCATCGTGACCTATATCCACTCCCGATTTCTCTTCCCTCGAGGCCATCGGCTTCCACTACCAATCTTCTTTCAATAGTTAAAGATCAACTACCCTTACAACTATTTCTCCTTTCACAGGCTCAAGAGAGAACCTTTACATCTCTCTTTTAGACCTCACTCCTTCCTTAGAAAACTTCTAACTCTAGGAGGAAGAGACTCTAAATCATAGGAGAGTTTCCAATTTTTCTCAAGTATTATTCTTTCTCCTTTTTCAACTCAATTTCGTGCATGCAGAAATATTTGGGTATTTATAGACCATAAATGACTTAAAAAATTAAGCAAAAAAAGGTCTAATCCCGAGTTTCTTGGGTCCTAGAGGTACTACTACTTGTAGCACTAACACTAGGTGGTACCACTACCCAATCTGACGGTACCACTACTTAACACAGTTTGGGGGATTGTATCTGGGTTTATCACCGCCCAAAATAGCGATACCATCGCTTAACATAGTTTGGTAGACTATGTCTAGATGGTATCATCGCCAAACCCTACTATAGGTCACTGAATGGGCCAAACAATAGGCCCAATTTAGCCTCGATTAAGGCTCAATTGGCCCCTAATTGAGTTAGTATTGTTTCATCTCAAAATCGACTCAATTATTCCTAAACTAACTCAATCTAGACACATGATTACAAGTATGAATCCTATGTTGTCTGACATGTCATTGGTTCATCCAGCACTTCGTCCGATCATTCGGTGCATCGTCCTCTCCTTCGATGTATTGTTCAATTGGCATATTGACTCCCGCAACTTTCGATCTCCTTGGCACAGCCCGATGCCTGAACTCATGACACGAAGTCTTCTGCTGATATGTCGACTGATCCTTCGTCCCGATGCCCGAACTCATGACACGAAGTCTTCTGCTGATATGTCGATCGATTCCTCCTACTTTGATCGATTTGCCTTTTCTAATCGAAGTTAGTCCTATGTCACTCAAAACACAGATTAGATCATAAACTCATCAATTGATTTCATCATCAAAATCTGAGATTCAACAATCTCTCCCTTTTTGATGATGACAATCAATTGATGATGGAATTTAAACTAAACTTCCTCTATCAATATGTCATATTAAAATGAACCTTGAATTCAAGTCAAAGCAATTTTAATCAGGTTTCATATCATATGCAATACATCATATACATCATCATTATAAATGTTGAATCTCATATTTTGATGATGAAACCAGTTGATAGTATTTATGATTTAATCCGCGTTTTGAGTGACGCAGGTTGCTTCGATCAAGATGAGATAATTAAAGCAGGAAGAATCATATTGTGCCGAAGGAAAACATGTCAGGAAGTGTTGAATCTCGGATTTTGATGATGAAGTCAATTGTCATTTGTTATCTAATCCATATGTTGAGATAAGTGTGCAGGATTAACTATGATAAAAGTAAGACATGCAGCAGGAGTTGCGCCGGAGTCAAGACAATGATCACGTTGGGAGTTCGAGAGTTCGACGGAAGTTCGGATAGTCATCGGAGGTTCTATAGGAACAAATCCGAGAAGTCCATGAGCTTGCCAAAGAAGCTCGTCGGAACTCACCAAGTGGATCATCGCAAGTCCAGGAGTTTGCCGGAAGTCCGCAGGAGCATCACCGAGGGTTCATCGGATGATCGACGGAAGTTCGCCGGAAGCTCGCCGGAAGAAGCGATTGACGCACCGGAGCAAGTTGCAGTAAATGTCTTAGGGAATGTCGTAGTTAGCATAATGATTAAGTTAGAAATGGGAGGTGATCCCATTAACTTAATCTTGGGGCAATTGGGCCCCTGAAAAACCCAAATTGGGTCGAATGGATCAACCCATTCGGACCCTGATTTCTGTCAGGCGGTTGAACCGCCCAAGGTAGGAGGTTGCACCGCCTGGGCTCAGTCTCCGAGTGAGACTGGGAGGTGCAACTGCTCCAGCCAGGCGGTGGCAACGCTTGGGCTCAGTCTCCGAGCGAGACTGGGCGGTGCAACCTCCCCTAACAGGAGGTGGCACCGCTTGGGCTCGGTCTCCGAGCACTGGCTGAGCGGTACAACCGCCTCAGTCAGGAGGTTGCACCGCCTGAGCTCGGCCTTCGAGCTCTGGCAGGAGGTGCAACTGCCCCTGACAGGAGGTGGCACCGCCCAGAGGCTTAGTCTTCGAGCTCTGCCAGGCGGTGCAACCGCTCCAGTCAGGAGGTGCAACCGCCTGATCTCGGAATTTCAGGAATTGACAGTTTTGAGCTCCAAATTTGAACTGGGTTGGGGCCTATAAATACCCCACCCATTTAGCACTGAAAGCATATAGAATACACTCCAAAATATTGATATTGTTCTGTGATTTTTAGAGCTCAAAATTGTTGTAAAGGTCAAAAGTCCTTCTCCCTCTTTTCTTCCAAGTTCTGAGCTATAAAGAGAGGAGAGGAGAGAAAATTCTGTAAGGGTTGTCTCATAAGCCCATCAAAAGGAGTGAAACTGTAAAAGGGTGGTTGGCCTTCGCCTATTGAAGGAAGGCCTCTAGTTGACATCGGTGACCTCGTCGGTGGAGGAAGCCAAAAGTGGAGTAGGTCAAAATTGACCGAACCACTCTAAATCTCGGTTTGCATTTACTTTGAGCATTTTATCTTTACTGCAAACCTCCTCTAAAGCTTACTGCTTTCTGCGCATATACGATCGGGTTTCAGCTTTGCACTTTTCGAATCAACGTTTAGACGTAAATCTGTTTTTTCGTGTGATCATCATATTTCAGTTTGCGTTTACGTTTTGATTTCTATCTTAACTGCAAATTGCCTTAATATCCTTGCTTAAGCTGCATCTCACCTAATCAAGTGATTTACGAATCAGCATTTAGACGTAAATCAATTTCTTCATACGAACGTCATATTTCAGTTTGCGCTCGTATGCTAGTTTTCATCATAACTGCAAACTGCCTTCATAGATTGACTTTAACGTCATCTCGCTTGATCTTAAGTTAAAGTAATCTTAGAATCGGCTTTCACACCGAAATTGTTTTTATCTTTCGAATATTTTTATCGTCGAAAGATTTCTGCTGCACTAATTCACCCCCCCCTCTTTGTGCTCTTGATCCTAACAATTGGTATCAGAGCGGGGTTAACTCTCAAATGGATTAAAACCCAAGAGAGATGGCATACGCCGGAAACCAAGAGGGCCACTCTATTACACATCCACCCGTGTTCAATGGGACGGACTACACCTATTGGAAGACCCGAATGAGGATCTTTCTTATCTCTATGGATTTTGAACTTTGGAATCTTGTCGAAAATGGATTTTCGAAGTCTTTTCTTCCAATGATCGATTGGAATGAATTGGAGAAGAAGGCTTTCGCTCTTAATGCAAAGGCTATGAATGCCTGATTTTGTGCACTTGATAAAAACGAGTTCAACCGTATTTTGGTTTGTGAAACCGCATTTGATATTTGGCACACACTCGAAGTGACTCACGAAGGCACAAGTAGAGTGAAAGAGTCAAAAATCAACCTTTTGTTACACTCTTTCGAACTTTTCCGGATGAAACCGAGTGAGACTATTGGCGACATGTTTTCCCGTTTCACGGATGTCATCAACGGTCTAAAAGGACTCGAAAAAAGTTTTTCAGATTTTGAGCTCGTAAATAAGATTCTAAGATCCCTTCCTAAGAGTTGGGATCCTAAAGTCATTGTTATTCAAGAGGCGAAAGATCTAAACAACTTCCCTCTTGAAGAACTAATCAGGTCATTAATGACCTACGAGATGACTTGCAAAGCTCATGAAGAGCAAGAAGACATCCTTCCAAAGAACAGGAAGGATATGGCACTTCAAATTTCAGAGGACCACTTGAGAGAAAACTCAAGTGATAAGGACTGTGGCGATGACTTGGCACTTCTAACAAGAAAATTTAAAAAATTCATTAAAAGAAACAAGTTTAAGAATGAAACAAAAAATAAATTTGAACCCAAGAAGGACCAAGTTATTTGCTATGAGTGCAAGAAGCCGGGACACTACAAAAGTGATTGTCCCCAAGTCAAGAAGAGAACATCAAAGAAGAAAGCGCTCAAAGCAACATGGGATGACTCGAGCGCGTCTGAAGAAGAGGAGTCCAACACCGAGCAAGTTGCTCATTACGCCTTAATGGCCATCGGAGAGGAGGTAACGAATTTAATAGATGCAGATTTATCATTTGATGAATTATTAAATGTCTTCTATGACTTATTTGATGAATGCAAGATTATTAGTAGAAAATATAAATTGCTAAAAAAGGAGCATGATAGTCTTACTTGTAATTTTGATAAGTTAAAAACTGAATATCATGATAGTTTAAGTTCATGCACAAAATGTCATGATCTAGAAACTCTCCAAAAGGAAAACTTGCTACTTAAGGACACCTTGAAGAAATTCGAGGTTGGTAGCAAGTCATTGAACATGATCCTTGCAAACAAGGGTCACGTTCCCAAAAGAAGTGGAATTAGATTTATGAGAAGTCCTCACCAAAATCCAACCACCTTCATAAAAGACCCCATCTTACATGTTCGACACCAAAGCAAATGCAACTTTTGTTGCAAACTTGGACACAAAACGCATAATTGTCCATTCAAGAAAATTAGTCCAAACAAATTAATTTGGGTTCCTAAAGGAACTATGATAAATTCTATGCAACATGATAAACAATGTAGATCTATTTTTGAGGCACCCAAAAGCAATTGGGTACCTAAAAATCATCCTTTCTTGTAAAGACATAAAAAATTATAAGTTGGAGCAAGAAATAATATCCTGCTCCTTGGATTCTCGATATTCATGACCCGAGATCCAAATAGAACTCGCGATGCTCTCTAGCCTAAATAACAGATAAAGATTAGAAATTTAAAATCACAAATGCGATTTAGATTCAACCCTATCTGATTTCTCAGAATTGAAAACCCATGATTCTCAATTCACATATCCTCTGGGTTTTCGAGCCCATCGATTTCATCCATTCGTAACTTTCGAATCCAACTCTATATCATGAACTGACTAAGTTTGTCATGAACTTGCAAGACTTATCAACTTGAACAAACTGTCACAAACATGTGTACGACATTGAGAGTATGCACGTCAAAAGATCTATCTTGATCGTGCAAAAGTTCTTATCTTAAAATGAAAACTCTTATGTAATTACGTAAGTAAAGTTGATTACTCTGAATGAAAAGTCTTCTCAAGTCAAAAACTCTCACATCAGATCACACTACGGTCAGAACAAGTGCTCACCGCCTGCAGGCGGTGGCACCGCCCCAACTGGAGGTAGCACCTCCAGCTGTCACGTGTTGCAAGCGGTTGCACCGCCCCAGCCAGAGGTGCAACCGCCCGCAACTCTGCCCATTTTTAACCCGAGCTAGGGCCGACGGTGGAACCGATCCCAACTCACTCCTTTCCCCTCTTTACTCTTCCAAAGCTTCTCCACCTCCATTTCTCCCCTCATAGCATACCAAATACTCCTCATTTCGAAGCAAAAGATCAACAATCTTTCCCCCTATTGAAGATCTCACTAAGGTATTCTCTAAGAAGCCCTTAAATTTTGTTTTTGATTCATTTACTCTTGCTCATTACTATCCTCCTAAATAGAAGTAGTTATGGGGTCTAGAAGATCCTCAAGGAACAAAGGGAAGAGGAGATTAGTAGAAGATTTTGATCTTACCCTTTTCAATTCAAAATATCATGCTGAAAAGTTTTCATCTTTCGAACTTAGGAGTGTCAATAAGGGAAAACATGTTGATTTAAATGAACTAAGAGACTTAAAGATAATCCAATGGTTTACAAACTTAGATCTACTCCCTATTTTACAAATTAATGAACCCATCTATCCAAGACTTGTTAGAATGTTTTACAACAACATACAAGTAGATGAAGAAGAAAAAATGTCTACCTATCTCTTAGGACAACACATCTCCATTACGGATAAATTCATTTGCGACATGATAGGCATTCCCATAAAAAGTAGAGGACTTTACTTTAGAGGATCATGGGATGATGAAACTGTTGGGACAACATATGTTGAAGCCTTAGGAACTATTTTCGCCAATCCTAACTTAACATTTGTTCCTAAAAGTTATGAACATCTACTGCCACTAAACACTAAGGTACTTCATCATATCCTAACTAGCATTGATCATGAAAGAACATGACATCTGTCTTGGCTACCTTATCCAGCAAAAAATGTTAGAACTATCTAAGAAATACATGATGCTTCCATATGGTGGTATAATCACTAGAATACTGAAAGCCTACGATATTCTAATACCACCGGAAGAAGAAGTAATAAAAGTAGATAGGTTTAGCATAATAAATAAAAATCTACTTCACCGATTAAGATGTGTTTATAGAAATGGTAACTGGGTTAGAATGCCTAGAAGAACCGATCCCCCTTAACCTGAACCAGAACCGGAAACACCAGTCTTTAGGGGTACTCAATCTCCTCCGATCTGTCCCTTTGAGGAAACACATTCATTTGAGCCAGCTCATACATTATCTATCGAAGATATTGGTATTTGGATGGACTGATTTGAACAAAGACAAGAACGGCTTGAACATCAACAAGATCAAATCCTATCTGAGCTACAGCAAATTCATCGACAATTTGACTCTTTATTTAGGCATTTTAATTTTTCACCTCCTGAATGAGCTTGTATGTGTATTGTAAACTCTTTATGTTACTCACTATGATCACAATGCCTTGTGCCTTGATCCTTCATCTGGTTACCTGATGTATTTATTTGTGAGCGGAGTTACAAACATCACTCATTGTTTAATCTCGTTACTCACTATCGGATTTTACATTGAAACTAAATGTTTTTTTTGAAAACCTTGTGCCTTGGTATCCATGATAAATATGATTTGTGAAAATGATATACTAATGCAGTTGATGCGTCATATTAAATATCAACTAGCTAATATTTTTACAAAACCTCTAAGTGAAGAACAATTTGATTTCATAAGAAGAGAGTTAGGAATGTTGATGTGTCCAAGTACATAAACTAGTTAAAATTATCTTTCGGACTTTATTGAATGATCAAATCACTTGACTACTATTACATGCCTAAATAACATATTGGAAATTATGTGTTGAATACAAAAATTTTCATAACATAAGCATGTTTTGTCTTCATGATTGTATTTGAAAATCTGTAGCATAGTTTTGTCCAAATGCATGAAAGTGTTCATTTCATGTGTGAATTTGCTTAACAATTGGTATCCTAAAAATCGGATTTTCTCATACACTTATATGTGAAAAATATTTTTCTGAAATGGATTTGATGAAATGATTCCTGCTTATGAATTCCATCTTAAAATATGAATGATAATGCTTTTACTTGCAAAGATTTGCTTCACATACATATCTTGATACCTGAACCATGATCGGTTTTAACTTCACTTAGTGTAAACTCACAAATAGCTGGTATCACAAATGGCCTTCCTCCTTCATGCAAAAAGATTATAAAAATAAAAAGGAAGAAGTATTCAAAGTGATCTACATATCATGCTTGTATAATTGATTTCCTATCACTTACTATTGAAAAATAACATGAACCGAGTAAAGGCATGAACAATTATTACACTGATGCTTAAAATTTGCTTATATTGTTCTCCTGGTATCACAATTACCATGCTTTTTGTTGATGACAAAGGGGGAGAAATATATGAGTATTAATGTCATGCTTGTAACACCAAGAGATGCCATGATTGCTATAATTTGCATTATGCCTTGTTTGCATCATGTCAAGATATCAAACAAAAAACTTACATCGTAATTTTACTTATTGATATCTTACCATGTGATAATTGCTAAAACATCATTTGAAATGTGTGCATCATGTAATGATATCAAAATCTTACTTCGTAGTTTTACATGTTGATATCTTACAATATGATGAATTGCTACTATTACCATCATTCAAACTTGAAATGTAAAATTTGAAAATGAATGTCAAGCCTTGACATCATCTTCAGAGAGATACATCATGATGGGAATCATGATGGGAGTATTGATAAGTTGAAATGATTTTAACTTATCAATATGTCTCTTGAATTCAAAGGTTTTGAATTCAAGAAAGATTTATCTCAAGTATGGCATATAGACTGGGGGAGTTAAGGTTAACTCTATTATCAATTGATTGTCATCATCAAAAAGGGGGAGATTGTTGAATCTCGGATTTTGATGATGAAGTTAATTGTCATTTGTTATCTAATCCATATGTTGAGATAAGTGTGCAGGTTTAACTACGATAAAAGTAAGACATTCAGCAGCAGTTGCGCCGGAGTCAAGACAATGATCACGTTGGGAGTTCGAGAGTTCGACGGAAGTTCGGACAGTCGTTGGAGGTTCTGCAGGAACAAATCCGAGAAGTCCATGAGCTTGCCAAAGAAGCTCGTTGGAACTCGCCAAGTGGATCGTCGCAAGTCCAGGAGTTTGCCGGAAGTCTGCAGGAGCATCACCGAGGGTTCATCGGATGATCGACGGAAGTTCGCCGGAAGAAGCGATTGACGCACCGGAGCAAGTTGCAGTAAATGTCTTAGGGAATGTCGTAGTTAGCACAATGATTAAGTTGGAAATGGGAGGTGATCCCATTAACTTAATCTTAGGGCAATTGGGCCCCTAAAAAACCCAAATTGGGCCGAATGGATCAACCCATTAGGACCTTGATTTCTGCTAAGTGGTTGAACCGCCCAAGGCTGGAGGTTGCACCGCCTGGGCTCAGTCTCCGAGCGAGACTAGGAGGTGCAACCGCTCCAGCCAGGCGGTGGCACCGCCTGGGCTCAGTCTCCGAGCGAGACTGGGTAGTGCAACCTTCCCTAACAGGAGGTGGCACCGCTTGGGCTCGGTCTCCGAGCACTGGCTGAGCGGTGCAACCGCCTCAGTCAGGAGGTTGCACCGCCTGAGCTCGGTCTTCGAGCTCTGGCAGGAGGTGCAACCGCCCCTGACAGGAGGTGACACCGCCTAGAGGCTCAGTCTTCGAGCTCTGCCAGGCGGTGCAACCACCTGATCCCAGAATTCCGGGAATTGACAGTTTTGAGCTCCAAATTTGAACTGGGTTGGGGCCTATAAATACCCCACCCATTCAGCACTGAAAGCATACAGAATACACTCTGAAATCTTGATCTTGTTCTGTGATTTTTAGAGCTCAAAATTGTTGTAAAGGCCAAAAGTCCTTCTCCCTCTTTTTTTCCAAGTTCTGAGCTATAAAGAGAGGAGAGGAGAGAAAATTCTGTAAGGGTTGTCTCCTAAGCCCGTCAAAAGGAGTGAAACTGTAAAAGGGTGGTTGGCCTTCGCCTATTGAAGGAAGGCCTCTAGTTGACGTCGGTGACCTCGTCGGTGGAGGAAGCCAAAAGTGGAGTAGGTCAAGATTGACCGAACCACTATAAATCTCGGTTTGCATTTACTTTGAGCATTTTATCTTTACTGCAAACCTCCTCTAAAGCTTACTGCTTTCTGCGCATATACGATCGGGTTTCAGCTTTGCACTTTCCGAATCAACGTTTAGACGTAAATCTATTTTTTCGTACGATCATCATATTTCAGTTTGCGTTTACGTTTTGATTTCTATCTTAACTGCAAACTGCCTTAATATCCTTGCTTAAGCTATATCTCGCCCAATCAAGTGATTTGCGAATCAGCATTTAGACGTAAATCAGTTTCTTCGTACGAACGTCATATTTCAGTTTGCGCTCGTATGCTTGTTTTCATCATAACTGCAAACTGCCTTCATAGATTGACTTTAACGTCATCTCGCTTGATCTTAAGTTAAAGTAATCTTAGAATCAGCTTTCACACCGAAATCATTTTTATCGTTCGAACGTTTTTATCGTCGAAAGATTTCCGCTGCACTAATTCACCCCCCCCTCTTAGTGCTCTTAATCCTAACAAGAAGATTGGACGTTGAGCCGGAGGATCGGTCAACGTATCGATAGAAGGCTTCAGGCATCGGGCCAAGAAGAGCGGACATTACGCTAGGGATATCGAAGTTGCGGAGTCAACTGGCCGATTGGGCAATAGGCCGCAAGAGAGGACGATGTGCCGAAGAATCAGATGAAGCGTTGAGGGACCAATGACATGCCGGACAACATGATTAATGCTTAGTATTAATTATCTAGATCGAAGTATCTTTTTACCTGTGCAGGATTAACTATGATGGCAAGACATAAATCAAAATGAAGTCCCGGAGTCAAGGACGTGATTTTGTTGGGAGTTCGAGAGTTCGTCAGAAGTCCAGATGTTCGTTGAAAGTTCTGTCAGAACAAGCCGAGAAGTCTCGGAGCTTGCAAGAGAAGCTCATCGAAACTTGCCAAGAAGATCATCGTGAACTCCAGGAGCTTGCCAGGAGTCCGCCAGAACATTGCCGAGAGATCGTCGGAAGTTCGCTGGAAGATCGTCGAAAGCTCGCTAGAAGAAACCAGACTTATTTTACTTAGATTATGTCTTAGATTTCATAGTTAGAACATAATTGGGTTTGGATTTGGGTCAACCTAATTAGGGGCCAGCTAGGCCCATGTAAGGACTGTGTTAGGGCCCAATGAGAGGCCCAAACAGTGCCCCAAGAAGTCTCACCGTCGTGGCACAGTCTTCGAGACTATGTCAGGTGGTGGTGCCGCCAGTCTGGGTAGTTGTACCGCCCCTAGCAGGGTGCCAAGTGGTGGTACCGCTAGTCTGGGCTATGGTACCGCCCAGTACAGCCTCCCAGGCGATGGTACCGCCCAAGCTGGGTGGTGGTAGCTCCCTGTGTCAAACTGACACTAGCGGTAGTACCGCCCAATGCAGGCGGTGGTATTGCCCGTGCTTGGGAAACCCGGGATGAAATGTTTTTAGACTCCAAGTTTGAATCAACTTGAAGCCTATAAATACCCCTCTCATCCTTGGTTAAAAGAAACAAGCATAGAGAGTTTAAAAGTAGAAAAACACTTTAAAAATCTCTTATGAGAATCCTCCTCTAGTTTAAGTGTTAGAATTCTATAAGAGAGGAGTGAGTGCTTGTAAGGGTTGTCTCCTAAACCTGGTAAAAGGAGAAGAGGGGTGTAAGAAGGAAGTTGATCTTCGCCTATTAAAGGAAGATCGATAGTGGATACCGGTGGCCTCGACGGAGGAGGAATCAGCGGAGTGGATGTTGGTCACGATAACCGAACCACTATAAAATTGACGTGTTCTCTGGTTTGGATTTACTTCTTGCCATTTATCTTTACTGCAAACCTCTTTAATAGTTTACTGCCTTCAATACATTTACGAACACGTGTTTCAAGTTAAGCATTTCCTAGTTCGGGTTTTATCGTATGAAAGATTTTTCGAAACTGACATTTTTATCCACTACACTAATTCAGCCCCCCTCTTAGTGTCGACCCTCGTTCCTAACAATTAGTATCAGAGCCTCGTTATTTCTCACTTGGTTTAACACCCAAGAGAAATGGCTCTTTTCGGCTTTCAATAAGGTCACTCTCTCATTCGTCCTTCCTTTTTCAATAGGATGGACTACATATATTAGAAAAATCGAATGAGAGTTTTCTTGTTTTCTTTGGATTTGAACTTATGGAACATTATCGAATCTGATTTTAAAAGGTCTTCTCTTCCAATGAAAGATTGGAATGATTTGGAGAAGAAGACTTTTTCTTTAAATGCTAGAGCTATAAACGCTCTATTTTACGCCTTAGATAAAAACGAGTTTAATCAGGTTTCTACATCCGAAATGGCTTTCAACATTTGGCATATTCTTGAAACCACTCACGAAGGCACAAGTAGATTAAAAGATTCGAAAATTAACTTTTTAATGCATGATTTCGAGCTGTTTCAAATTAAGCCGAGCAAAACTATTATTGACATGTACACCCGATTTACAGATGTCGTCAATATTTTAAAAGCTCTTGGCAAATGTTTTTCGAATTTTGAACTCGTTAACAAGATTTTACGATCGCTTTCTAAAAATTGGGATTCGAAAATAATAGCTATTCAAGAATCAAAGAACTTAAACTATTTTTCACTCGAAGAACTTATAGGGTCTTTAATGACCTATGAAATAACATGTAATGCATGTAAAGAACTTAAGAACTACCTTCCAAAGAACAAGAAGATTTCAAACTTAGAACATTTGAAGACTACTCGAGCATAAGCTCAAGTGATGGTGAACATGAACTACTCACTAAGAAATTTAAAAAGTTCATGAAACAAAAATTAAAGAACAAAAAGAACAGAACTACTTGGTTTGAATGTAAGAAGAAGAACATAAATTAGGATGAATCAAGCTTCTTCAAAGACGAGGAGAAAATCAACAAAGACGAGGTGGCAAACTACGCCTTAACCGCTTTCAACGATGAGGTAATCGAAACCCCCTTAATTTATTTCGAAATTACATGATGCTTTTTATGATTTTTTTTTCTTGTAAATTGAATGTTTAATAATGTAATAAAAAATATAAAAAAATCATGCTTATCCTTCTATTAATGATCATAAAAAATTGCATGTGTTAAACAAACTAAATGATATTGATTAAAAATACCTTATGAAATCATGCTTGATAATTTAATGCATAATAATCATGCTTAATGAGTTTATCTTTCGAAATGATGTATGATGATTTTTGAGATTTATGGATTATCGATTTTTACATTAATGAACGTGGCCTTTTTAGCTTTAAACTATGATGTATGTTTTCATACAAAAAACTTGAGCATATTGATTTGAAATCATGTTTAATGGTTTTATAATTCATGACGAATCTTGCGATTTACAGATTATCGATTTTTACCATAATGAAAGTACCTCATTGATCTTTGTCGTAATAAATCTTGCACCTTCAGTTTTAAAAATGATACATATTTTTATTTAGCATAAATTAAATAAAATCATATGAATTGAGACAACTAAAAAGAGAAAATGTTTCTCCTTAAAAAATTTATTTTTTCGACTTTATCAATTTTTCCAAAAAGGAGATTAGTGAATCTATTTGTATCACTTTTGTGAATCTCTTGAAAATAATCTTGATTTGATTATTTAAATTTAAATGAGCTTTATATTGATTTTTTAAAATTTATAACTTGAGATTTCTTATGCATGAATTAAGATCTCCTATGTTTCTTTTATTGCTCGGTATATGGTCTCTAAAATATTAGATGGATGAAAGACTATAGGTATATGGTAACTGAGGATAGATAGGTCTAATAGAATGGATTCCCCTGTATAATTTGGGGACTGCAGCATAGTGGCCTAGTACGTCCGCAGTCGATGAGTCGAGTGAATTAGTGCAGCGATAAAATAATATTGATTTAAAAATCTTCGTACGTTAAAAGCTCATATCATAAATGTTTAACTTTGAAAATGTACGGAAGCGTAGTGAAAATAAGAAATCAGTTTGCAATTTAAAGTAAAGGACTTAAAGTAAATGCAAATCTGATTTTTATAGTGGTTCGATCGTCGTGACCTCCATCCACTTATGATTCCTCTTCTATCAAGGCCACCGACATCCACTAACGATCTTCTTTCAATGGGCAAAGATCAACTACCCTTTTCCACCCCTCTTCTCCTTTTCACAGGTTTAGGAGACAACCTTTTATAAGTACTCACTCATCCCTAAATAGAATTCTTAATTTTAGAACTAGAGGAGGGGATTTCTTAAGTGATTGCTATAGCATTTTCCCACTTTTAAGTTCTTTGTACTTGTGTATGTTAACCAAGGATAAGAGGGGTATTTATAGGCTCCAAATGGATTCAAATTTAGAACCAAAACTAGTCTCATCCCGAGTCTTCCCGGTACTGGATGTACCACCGCTAGTGCTGGGCGGTACCACCGCCTATAGCACTGATACTGGGCGGTGCCATCACCTAGTCTGGTGGTACCACTGCTTGACACCCTACCACTGGCCAGTACCACCGCCCAATCTGGCAATACCACCGCCTAACATAGTCTCGGATATTGTGCCACTGATGGTTCCACTTGTTGGGTTACTGTTTGAGCCTTTCACTTAGCCCAACACAGCCCAAACTTGGGCCCAATTGTCCCCTAATTGAGTTGGCCCAATTCCAACTCAATTACACCTAAAACCTACTTCGATCTAGACAATTATTACAAAACTAAATCAAATATTATCTGACATATCATTAGTTCATCAATGCATTATCTGATTCTTCGGCACATTGTCATCTCTTGCGGCTTATTGCCCAATTAGCTAGTTGACCTTCGCAACTTCGATTTCCTTAGCGTAATTTTTTCTCTTCTTGGCTCGATGCCTGAACTCATGGCCTAAAGCCTTCTACTGATACGTCGACCGATCCTTCGGCTCGACGTTCAATCTTCTGATATGTTCCACTCTGGTCCAAAATAATTATTCCTACTTTAATTGTCTCTCCCTAATTGAAGTTTCTTGCATCACTCAAAACACAGATCAGATCATAAACACTATTAATTGGTTTCATCATCTAAATCTGAGATTCAATAATCTCTCCCTTTTTTATAATGACAACCAATTGATGACGGAGTTAACCTTAACTCCCCCTATCAATATACCATATTGATAGAACCTTGAATTCAAATTAAATTCAAGTCAAAACAAATTTAATCATGAATATTTATAACACATTATATGCATATCATTGCATTGCATGCATCATTATCATAAGCTTTGCATGCATCATCATAAATATTTCAAATCATCATGGTATCAAAATATCAAAGTATATTATATCCTACCATGTATGATTCTCATATCATCGTATCTTCTCCTCCTTTGTCATCAACTAAAAGGAAAAGTGTAACTATCAAGTTTTAGAGATATGAAAGTTTAGCTATTTAACAAATTTTTCATCACTTTAGAACATTCAAGCTAGTGAGCTTCTTTCTTCTATTTTGAGAAGTGCAAGATAGCTTGTTTTGCATTTTCTTGAAGTGTGCAAGCTAGCAAACTTTGCTTCTCTTTTGAGATGAGCAAGCTAGCAATTTTAGCAATTTTTACATCATGCAAGCTAGCAAATTTTATCTCCCCCATTGTCATTGTCAAAAAAAGGAAAGAATACAATTTTATAATTCTTTTCCCTTTATATCAATTTTTACATCATGACAAGAATAAACAATAAAGATAAATTTGCATCAATATTTCAATCATCATAAATGAAGGATTAATTCATGAATACCAAAAGACCATGTGTCATTTTTGACAAATCTTTATAATTAGCAAAAAGAAACATAGGAAATGATCTTGATTTAAAAAGAATACTCAAGTTATAAAAAATTAAGAAATCAAGATCATGATCCGAAAAATGTATAAGAAGAGTTTATGCATTTGGGAGATTTAAGTATATCATTCAAGGTAGCACTTTTTTGGTTCTCTTTTGCAACGTGCAAGCTAACAATTTCATTCTTCTTTTACAACAATGATTCAATCATATCATAAGATATACAAATCATAAATATTTTAAATCAGGATAGTATCAAAACGTCAAATTACATTGCAACCTACTATGCATGATCATAATTTCTTATTTATATGCATCAACATAATATCATGAGTATTTCATGCATAATTTCATTTCATCACATGAAGAATATCAAGAAAATTAATTGGGTGATTAGATATATACTTCATAAATACAAGGGAGTCATGAACCAAATTTCAAATTGTGAATATTGAAAAATCAAGAGAAAATTTGTGATTCTTTTTTTATGACTCAAGTAGAAAAAAGAAGAATCATAGTAAATGATTTTGATTCATAAAAATCTCATGTTATAATTTCAAGAATTCACAACAAAAATTATGATTTATTTAAATAATTCTCCTTTTTAGTAAATAGCAAAAAGAACCATGGGAGTTCAAAAATAATATCTTGATTCATAGAAAGATCTCAAGTATCAAATATCAAGAAATCAAGATTATGATTTAGATAAAAAAATAAATCCCAATTTATAATTCTGAGAATTCAAGATCATAATTTCGGTAAAGCTTCTCTTTGATACATAGCAAATAAAATCATAGGAGAACAAGGATTTTGAAGTTGTAAATATCAAGAAATCAAGATAAAAAATCATGATTAGATAAAACTCATCAAAATTCAAATCATCAAATCATCAAAATCACTTTCAAGAGATTCAAAATGGCATAAATATATTTATCAATTTCTTATTGAAAAATCGATAAGATAGAGAAATTTTCAAAATGCATTCCCTTTTTAGTTGTTTCAATTCATGTGATTGATTTCATATAAGCATGTCCTTTTTTTTTATCCCAAACAAAACATACATCATCGTTAAAAACCTAAAGAGCAAGATTTATCATAAAAATCATCAAGATCAAAAAGTGTAACACATAATTCCAAAACATATGATTTCAAATCATCATTACTTCAAATTCTCATGGATAGTATAAAATCATCATGGTATCAAAACTTTTAACATTTTCATTATGTCTTACATCATTATACATCATTAAATCATCAAACATTATTTCATTAAACATAAAGCATTTTTAATCAAAATCAAAATCAAAAAGCAATATAGAAATCATCAAGAAACACATTATTACTTCATTACATCATTAAAACATCAAGCATGATTTCATTGAACATAAGGCATTTTCAATCAAAATCATTTTGTTTGTTATAGTAATACATTTTTCTTTTTAAGTGAATCTAACTTTTCATGCTTAGTGCTAGGAGTTAACATGCAATGCTCAAATTTTTAATAATTTTTTTTAATCACTAGAAAGAGAAGCATGATATTTTTATATTTTTTATATTTTTTTACTAACTAAATTAAAAACATCTCATGAAAAGCATTAAGTAATTTCATTTTATAGTAAACTAAGGGGGTTTTGGCTACCTCGTTGTTGGATGCACTCGTTTCGTCCCAAGTCACCTTGAGTGATTTCTTCTTCTTTGGTAATTTTTTCTTTTTAAGTTCATTTTTATTCTTAGTTTCATATTTCATGAACTTTTTAAGCGTTATTATTAAGAGTTCAAAGTCATCATCATTTGAGCTTTCGCTCGAATGGTCTTCTTGAGTTCTAAGTGTCAAATCTTTCCTGTTCTTTAGAAGGTTATTCTTAAGTTCATCATGTTCATCATATGCCTTGTACATCGTTTCATAGGTCATCAAAAACCTAATAAGTTCTTCAATCGAAAAATGGTTCAAGTTCTTTGATTCTTGTATTGACGTTACTTTCGAATCTTAATTTTTAGAAAGATATCATAAAACTTTATTAACAAGTTTAAAATTTGAAAAACTTTTACCAAGAGCTTTTAAACTATTAATGACATCCATAAAGTGGGTATACATGTCAACGATAGTTTTGCTTAGTTTTATTCAAAATAATTCAAAATCATGCATCAAAAGATTAATCTTCGAATCTTTAACTCTACTAATGCCTTCGTGTGTGATTTTAAGTATGTGCCAAATCTCATAAGTCATTTCATAAATAGAAACTCGATTGAATTCATTTTTATCCAAAGCACAAAATAATGCATTTATAGAGTTTTGGCCTTCAAAGAGGAAGTCTTATTCTCTAAATCATTCCAATCATTTATTGGAAGATAAGACTCTTGAAATTTATTTTCAACAATATTTTATAAATCGAGATTCAACAAAAATAAAAAAACTCTCATCCGAGTTTTTCAATAAGTGTAGTCTGTCCCATTTAACATAGGAGAACGAATGAGAGAGTGACCCTCTTAAAAATCGAAAAGAGTCATTTCTCTTAGTTGTTAAACCAAACAAGAAAAAAACATGACTCTGATACTAACTGTTAGGATCAAGTCGGCACTAAGAGGGGGGGTGAATTAGTGCAGCGATAAAATCACGTCGATTTAAAAATCTTCATATAAGAAAAGCTCGTATCGAAAATATTTAACTTTGAAAATGTATGGAAACGTAGTGAAAGTAAGAAATTAGTTTGCAATTTAAAGTAAAGGACTTAAAGTAAATACAAACCAGATTTTTATAGTGGTTCGGTGGTCGTGACCTACATCCACTCCTGATTCTTTTTCTGTCGAGGCCATCGGCATCCACTAATGATCTTTTTTCAATGGGCGAAAATCAACTACCCTTTTATACCCCTCTTCTCCTTTTTACAGGTTTAGGAGACAATCTTTTATAAGCACTCACTGCTCCCTAAATAGAATTCTAAACTTTAGAACTAGAGGAGGAGATTTCTCAAGTGATTGCTATAGTGTTTTCCCACTTTAAGTTCTATGTGCTTGTGTATAGGCTCCAAATGGATTCAAACTTGGAGTCAAAACTAGTCTCATCCTGGGTTTTTTAAGTACTGGTGGTACCACCGCTTGTAGCACTAATACTATGTGGTACCACCGCCCAAACTAGTCATAGGTGCCCAGCAAGCCAATCACGTGAGTGATGGCACGTGTGACTTGATACAGAATCTTTTTTTGCTTATTATATTTTAGCATATATCACTTTATAACTATTGCATATATACATATATATATTGTGATGTCCTTGGATTTGTGCAATGGGAATCGGATCATGATGAGATCACGAAAATGAGATCGATTCACCTTTAAACACATATCTTAAATAATCCCGGTCATAGGTTACTCGAGAGGGACATTGTGATGACCGAATAGACTGGTGTGCTATATACCCGTCTATATGATAGATGCAGCAGGTCTCATAGCTGCTCGTGTAGGGACACTAGGGATACAGTACAGGTGCTCATTGAAGAATGAGTTCACTGATTGATCCGCTTATGGAATGTTGGATGGTTGATGATGCCTTATTATTAGACAACGATTCCGTAGTCCTAGTGGTATATCTAGTGCTTAGACTTGAGACACCAAGGATGTCCTGTATGAGTACTCCACTCTTTGATACCAGACTTATAGGTTTCGCTATCCCAGATCTAGTACAGTTGGTCTTTGGGAGTGGTAGTCGACCTTACGAGGGCTATTGAGTGTTGATAGAGGATCATCCACTCTCGGCATCATGAGAGGAATATCCCATGTGTTCTTGCTCAGACAAATCCCTGGCCAGGGTCATTCCGGTTGAGAGAGAAAGAGTTCTCTGGGAGAATCCTATTAGAGCGAGACTCGAGTAGAAACCGTATGGGTCTGACAACACCATGCTCGATATACGGTCTCTAGGATATTAGATGGATGAGAGACTATAGGTACACGATAACTGAGGACAGACAGGTCCAATTGATTGGATTCCCCTGTATCGTCTGGGGACTACGGCGTAGTGGCCTAGTACGTCAGTAGTCGATGAGTCAAGTGAATTATTACAGAGATAATAATTCACTGAGTTAGAAGGAGTTCTGACAGGTATGACTCACGGCCAGCTCGATATTGGGCCTAGAGGGTCACACACATATGGTAGGCATTACAATAAGTAGAGGTTCGAATATGAGATATCCGACGGAGTCCTTGTCTTATTGGATATCCAATAAGCCCCTGAATTATTGGATCCCATGGACAAGATCCAATAAGAGCCCATGAGAGATTATTGGATAGAGATCCACTAATCTAAAAGGCTTGGGTTATTGGATGCAGATCCAATACCCACCAGGCGATGATCCATTAGGGTTTGATAGGGGACCTCTATAAATAGGAGGGATTCAGAGCCTCATAGGCTAGAGCCTTTGCTTGCCTCTCCTATTCTCCTTCCCCTCTCCACCTCAGAGCAGGCCTGGAGTTTTGAGGAGCGTCGTCGCAGCCCTGTTGCATGGATCACCGCTTGAGAGGAGGACGCTTGACCTCCTTCACCCTCTTCTAAGGATCTATAAAGAAATAAGGATATACAATCTCCCTAGGTAACACAATCTATTCTATACGTAGTTTTTCAGTTTCACGGATTTTGCGCACTAATCTTCGCACGACGACGAACATCTCTTTGAGAATCAGGGATTTTGTTTTCTTGTTCTTCCACTACACATGTGATGTCGCCCCCTCAAAGATTTTCCCAACATTTCGGGTACTAGTGGTACCATCGCCTGTAGCACTAATACTAGGAGGTACCACCGCCCAATCTGACAGTACCACCGCCCAATCTGGCGATACCATTGCCTAACATAGTCTCAAAGATTATGTGTAGGCGTACCATCGCCCAACGGTACCACCACCTGACACAATCTCGGAGACTGTGCCACCAATGGTTCCACTTGTTGGGTCATTGTTTGGGCCTTTCACTTGGCCCAACATAGTCCAAACTTGGGCCCAACTGGCCCATAATTTAGTTGGCCCAATTCTAACCCAATTACACCGAAAACCTATTTTGATCTAGACAATTATTACAAAGCTAAATCAAATATTGTCTGGCATGTCATTAGTTCATCGATGTCTTGTCTGATTCTTCGGTGCATCGTCCTCTCTTGCAACATATTGCCCAATCGGCCAGTTGACCTCCGCAACTCCGATTTCCTTGGAGCAATTTTCACTCTTCTTGGCCCGATGCCGGAACTCATGGCCCAAAACCTTCAGTCGATACATCGACCGATCCTCCGGCTCGGCGTCCAATCTTCTGACATGTTCCACTCTGGCCCAACATGATTCTTCCTGCTTTAATTATCTCTTCCTGATCGAAGCTTCCTGCATCACTAAAAATGCATATCATATCATAAACACTATCAATTGATTTCATCATCAAAATCTAAGTTTCAATAGTGGGGACACTAGATAGTGCATGTGCTCATTGGAGAATAAGTTCACTGATTGATTCATTTACGGAATGCTAGACGATTAATGATACTTGAAGTCAGATAGTGATTCCATAGTCCTAATTGTATGTCTAGTCCTTAGACTTGAGACACCAAAAATGTCTTGTATGTGTACTTCATTCTTTAACACTGAACTTACATGTTTGAAAGTTCTAGATCTAGTACAGTCGGTTCTCGGGAATAGTAGTCAATCTTACAAAAGTAATTGAGTGTCAATAGAGGATCATCCACTCTCAATATCGTGAGAGGAATATCGCATGTATGCTCGCTCAAATAAAATCCTTGGCTATGGTCATTTAGATTCAAAGAGGAGTTCTCTACGAGAATCCGATTGGAGCAAGACTCGGATAGGATTCCGTATGGGCCTGACATTACCATACCCAATATATGGTCTTTGGGATGTTAGATGGATGAGTGACTCTAGATACATAGTAACCGTGGACAAACAAGTCCAATGGATTAGATCCCCTATACCATCTAGGGGCTATGGTGTATTGGCCTAGTACATCCATAGTCAATGAGTTGAGTGAATTATTATGAAGATAATAATTCACTATGTTAAAAGGAGTTCTGAGTCAAAAGGAGTTCTAGCAAGATCAACTCATGGCCAACTTGGTATCGGGCCTAGAGGGTCACACACATCTGGTGCATATTACAACGAGTAGAGGTGCGGATATAAGATATCCGCGGAGCCCCTAGTTTGGATCTTGTGTATAAGATCCAACTGGATAATTGGATGGAGATCCAATATCCAATAAGGATAGGAACCATTAAGGGTTAAGCTGCTTACACCTCTATAAATAGGATAAACCTCATGATTCATAGGCTAAAACTTCTAGTGGTTGCCCCTTCTATTCTCCTCAGCTCCTCTTCTCCTCTTTGGCCCTGGTAGCCTTGTGGTGTGCGTAGAGAGGGAGATCTCGCAGCGATCTGAGGAGCTCATCACTGCGTTTGCTATGTGGATCACAGTTGGAGAGGAGTATGTGAGTTCTCCTTCATCCTCTTCATTGGATCTGAAAATTTCAGAGATATACAATCTCCCTTGATAACACTTCTAACATGATATGTGCAGTTTCTAGTTTAGCGGTTTTCTCATACACTAATCGTCACACAATGACTAAGTACTCGAGTTTGGGAAATCTAATTTTGTTTTTGTTTTTCACTACCCATGAGATGTTGATCCATGATTTCCCAGCAGATCCAATACCCAAAAAGAAGGATCTATTATGGTTAGTCAAAGGAGGCTCTCTATAAATAGGGATTGGGACTAAAAGAGTTATAGGCTAGACCTCTACTGTCGCCACTTCCTTCATCTCCTCTCTACCCTTTCCTCTAGCTAACTGCCCTCTCTCTGGTGTGAGAGGACAGTAAGAGGGACCAATCCCTCCTTGGTTGCTGCAGTTTGGTAGTGCGTGAATATGAGGAAAGAACATGCTACGCGAGAAGGTGCATCGTCATCGCATCCGCTATGTGGATCACCGCTAGATAAGAGTTTATGTGAGCTCTTTCATCCACTGACTAGGATCTATAGATTAGTGGATATACGATCTCTCCTAAGTGAGAATGTCTAAACCTTACGTGATTTTTGTCACTTTCAAGTTTTATGCTCCAGATCTTCGCACGATGATTTGATAAATCTATTTTTGGATAACCATTTTTTATTTGTATTTTCTGCTATGCATGTGATGCTCTCTATGGTTTCTCAATATCAAGTTGAAAAAAAATACATGAATCATCATGAACATCCCTCCCTCTCCTAAATTACATAATTCAAACTTAAAAATCTTATGATATTATCCCTTAGTCTTAGGTGACACCTTTCGTCAAATAAACTCATCGCACCCAAACTTTCATGATGCCTCACCGTTAAACATAAAGCAAAGCCGGAGTAGACAGTTGTTAATTGTTAGCTCTGACGGCCACTTCCCAAATGTTATGGGTAATTACATATTACCCCTTTAGTTAACTATGGTTAGAATCCTAATCCGTATATTTTAAAAAGTAGCATTGGGGTCCCTATACTTAGGAATGTGAAATATTTAACCCAAATTCTTCTTATGTCATTAACTTTATCGATGAAAAAAATCACACGTATTGTCACATGCAAAAGGAGCGTGAATGAAAAGGATAAAAAATATAATTTTTTAATTATTAAATTTATATCAATTTCTCACTCTAATCGATTTTTCTTCCTCTCCTCTTTCCGACCTACTTCCCGCCACTCGCCCACTACACCTGCTCGACCTACACCACTTGACCATTGTCACTCCTACACCGCTTTGACTGCTCACCACCACTGCTCCACACCACTCGACATCGCCTCTCCTGCACCATTTGACCTTATCGCATCGGACTTGCTTGACCATCGTAGCTCTTGCACCACTCGATCGTCACCTCTCCTACATCGCTCGCCACAATCGCATCGAACTCACTCGATTGTCGTCGCTCCTGCACCACTTGACTGCCACACCTGCATTGCTCACCATTGCCACTGTCGCACCGCTCGCCTATCGCCTCATCATCCCCACCATGGCCGATGACAATCTTATCACCGTCACAAAAGCTTGCAGCCTATGCATCTCCACTTCTGTCATAATGCTCTTGCTATTCACCGAGATCAATAAGTTCTTGGACTTCGTTGGGCACAACACCGACAAGAATCAAGGATCGGAGTGCAATGGCCCCAAGCAGCATTGTTCATCTGTGTAGGCTGCCCTCCTTATTTTAGATGGAACATTGTGAAAAGTTGAAGAAAAATAAATATTGTTGTGTGGCTGTCATCTCATGATTATAACATATAACAAATTGCTAGTACAATTGGAATATATAAACAGTTTGATGTCATTCCATGGATAAAGTCAACTAAGTGAACATGCAAGCAGAAGCAAAAGCAAACAGATGAATCAGTGATGGTGGAAATCCAATCATCCTTAAACATGAACCCGGATGACCCCTCCTGCTTGCTTGACCCCAAGATCGTGCGTCCTCATGCACAACAGAAAGCTTCCCAACCCTCCATTATCGCTCAATTATACCTTTGTCATCCTCCACTCTGCTCTTGATAAAGTCCAGAAGCTTCAGAATCAACCCATCAGCCTCCTTTGGTGCCACAGTGAATGCACCCCAAATGTACGGCAGGTAAGCAATGGGCGAGCAGGTACAGTAGTCGAGCAGGTGCGATGGGCAGGCTGAGTCCACTGTGATGGCGGTGAGCAATGCAAGTGCGACAATCGAGCAGTATAAGAGCGATAGCAATTGAGTAGATCCGGTGTAGCGACGACAAGCGGTGCAGGAAAGGCGACGATCAAGCTGTGCAGGAGCGACAATGACAAGCGATGTAGGTGCGATGACGATCGAGCATTATAGGTGTGACGACGATCGAGTTATGCAGGAGTAGTAGTGGTCAAACGGTGAAGATCAAGCGGGTACAATAGCCAAACGACGAGCAAGTATGTCAAAAAAAAAAAAAAAAGAGATGGAGAAATCGATTATAGCAAGAAGTGAATATAAATTTAATAATTTAAAAATAATAAAATTATATTTTTATCATTTTCATTCATGTTTTTTTTTTTTATATGTGAGAACACATTCAATTTTTTTCATAAAATTTGAGTTAAATATTTTACCTTTGTAATTCCTGGGATCCTAATATTATTTTTTAAGGTATAAAAATCAAGATACTAATCATAATTAACTATAAGGGGATCATAGTTAATGACCCAAAACGTTAGGGTGGTGTGGTCAATTTCGACCGTCCGGGGCGAACGAAGGAAGAAGGGTTCGTTTGGTGAGGGGGCGATACGTAAAAGGAAACGACACAATGCCTGTTTTCCCTACGCTGCTATAAGCCTAAACCCCGTCCCCCTCCCCTTTCCTTTGCCCCTTGTTGTCCGTTTCCCTTTTCTCTCTCTTGTGATCGAGAGAGAAAAGAAAAGAAAGATTGCAACTCGAGCCGATGCCCACAAAGCCATGTCCGAAGCCACCGACCAGAACGCCTTAGCGCTACTCCACCACCACCACCACCCACCGCCAGCGCAGCCACACCCACTCGTCTCCCCCTCCTCCGCAGGTGCCATCGTCCGCGACTACCGCAAGGGCAACTGGACCCTCCACGAGACCCTCGTCCTCATCACAGCCAAGCGCCTCGACGACGAGCGCCGTGCCGGGGTCTCCTCCTCTCCCGCCGGGGGAGGAGGCGCCCTGCGATCAGCGGAGCAGAGGTGGAAGTGGGTGGAGAACTACTGCTGGCGGAACGGCTGCCTCCGGAGCCAGAACCAGTGCAATGACAAGTGGGACAACCTCCTCCGCGACTACAAGAAGGTCCGTGGCTACGAGTCCCGCGTCTCCGCCGCAGCCGGTGCCAGTGGGGAGCTTCCATCCTACTGGACCATGGAGCGGCACGAGCGGAAGGAGCGCAACCTCCCGACCAACCTCGCCGTCGAGGTGTTTGAGGCCCTGACCGACGTCCTCACCCGCAGGGCTGCCCGCCGAGCCAACGCCACCACAGTGCCATCCCGTCCCCCGCCTCCTCTCCCCTCACCCGTCCTCGCGCTGCCGCCTGCCAACCCTCTGCCTCCCCCGCCTCCGCCTCCCCCTCCCCCTCCTCCACCACCACCATCGTCCGCACATCCGTCCGTTTCCGGTATGCTCTGAGGCTTATTGCCAGCAATTATTACCCTCTCTCTCTCTCTCTCTCTCTCTCTCTCTCTCTCTCTCTCCATTACTACACCCTTTTAGTGAACGAAGAAAAGAAGAAGATAAAAGACAATCTTTTGGGGCGGGGGGCTTTTATCACATTGTCTCAAGGCCAAAAGTTAAGCCAGCCTACAGATTCTGGGCTGTATGAATAGCTTTCTGAGGTATCCAAGATCAAAAAGTTGGTGCTCTCACAGGTGTGACAGTAAAATGCAATCTTCCTGTGATACGCCCATCCTCTTTCCATCTCTCTCTTTTTCTTGTCGCTCCACTCTATTCTATTAAATTAATCTATCAAGTACCATGCAGTCTGATATCTTTTATATATCCTGCGGTATCTCCTCCTTCAAACCTGACATTATTGCATGCACAAGCTTTCACTGGAATGAAAGAGTGAGAGACAGAGGGTAAATCTGATTCCATTGCAATGAGAAGATGTCGAACGCAATATCATACGATGCTTCCCAAGCTTTCCATCTTGCCATGCAACCTTGTTGTATCATAAGAACAAAAAGGTGTATATAGGTGCGCATTCATAAGCTCAATATGATATTGTTCTAAAGCTGTAGCATTTTAATTGCTTTACGTATTATAATTTCCATTCTAGTACTTAAAGTGCTTCTTTTTTACCTCTCTCTCTCTCTCTCTCTCTCTCTCTCTTCGTAAAGTAAACGTCTTTTTCGGCTTTTATGTGTCAAAAAGAACGGCTTTCTTTCTTCTTCATTCGTGCGTTGTTCATCGCGCAGCGGAGATGTCGGAGTCGGAAGAGAACGAGGGGCCGGCGACGACGACGACGACCGAGGAGCCGGACACGAAGCGGCGGCGGCTCCGGCGGCTGGGGTCGAGCGTGGTTCGGAGCGCGACGGTGCTGGCACGCACCATGCTGGCCTGCGAGGAGAAGCGGGAGCTGCGCCACCGGGAACTGGTGGAGCTGCAAGAGCGGCGGCTTCGGCTGGAGGAGGACAGGACGGAGGTGCGGCGCCAGGGATTAGCGGGCCTCATCTCCGCCGTCGACAACCTCTCCGGCGCCATCCACGCCCTCGTCGCCGACCGCCGCAGTGGCGACCACCGATGAAGTGGACCCAGCGTGGGTGTGTGGGGCCGCGGGTTCGGTTGTAAATAAATGGAACCGAGGAGGGTATCAATTTTTTTGGATGCTATTATTGATTTCTTTGAAGTATTTCCCTTCATATCCCCCCGTTTCCCGTCTCGTTTCCCGGGATGTGTCGGGCCACCACTGACATTCCATTAAAGCCCCCAATTCTTTTTATCGCTAATTAAAATTCCAAAAAAAAAAGAGCAATAGAATTCGAAATAAACACGAAACCAATTATTATAATTATCGATTAACTAATATTTTTTTATAGGCTTCAATGAGGCCAAAGAGAGCGGGGACGGAGACACCAGGCTTTTCCCGCACGATGGTTGGACGAAATTGCCCCTGGATAATACATTCAATTACAGAGACACCCGGAGAGATCTGTACGGGACGAAAGTGACATCTCTCAATTTGTCGGGTGGCGCATCACGTTTCGGTGCTCAGGGGCATTTTCGTCTAACAAGAATTCCCCTGTACGGGAGAATTGATTGACCGGTTGCGGAAACGCAAATCCTACCCTCGCCACTCGACGCCCGCATGCACCTAAATGCCCGATGGGTCCCGCGAGCAGTTGGAGCGGGGTGTCGTTAGGTGTCCGTTCGTCGGAGGGTGGATGCGAGAAAAGGGACCGACAGTATTGGCTGTACCGCGGTCATAGGCCAGTCTTTGACCCGATCCCTTCGCCAAGCATGAAATGACGGTTTCACCCTCCATTGCTCCCGCCTTTCCAGTTAACGGCCGGTGAGGAGACTACTATTTGTAGTGTCTGTATCACGGTAACGGTTGCTGCCGTTTCTTTCTTATGATGAATGAACGCATGCAGGTGGGAAGGAAACAGAGACTTCGGATTCGTAACCTGTTGTTGATTCAAGATTAATCCTATGATTTAAGTTTGCTGTGTTGATTAATAGTTGCAGATGTTGGAGGACATGCACTGTGGAATTGATGTTACAATTACTCCTTCCATCGAACTCAGACGGTGCAATGCCTTTTGGAATGAGAGAATTACAGCAGTATCGCATCAAATTAAGAGATCAACATAGGTCAATGGCTTATTTATACATGTGGGAAGGGAGGATTTTCCTCAACTGTCCTATGAGATTAAGGAAGAATTTTTTTTAACCATCTTACGAGATTTCATCATGCAGTTGAGGAAATCTTTATCCATTATCAAGTTCCAAAGACCCATCTTCATAGAGATTCAAACCAGAATCTTAGTCTCTTATACACACGAGAAAGAAAACTTTCTAGTCTGGAGAATGATGTTGAGAGTCAACGATGTGCAACTTATATAGTATGTGTAATCGTTATTATTAAATATTATATTTAATAATAATATAATCATTCTCATTAAGATTTATAATTTATTATCATGAATTTCTTCATTTAGTATGGTTTAAATATTTTTAATTTTGTATTCATTATATATAAAATCGTTATTATTAAATTAAATATTTAATATCATTAAAGTTCTTCATTATGGTCCAAACGTTATAAATTTGAATTAATTCTTGAACGTTATGAGTTGGTGATGATAAATGTTTTTAATGGGAGAACATCTATATATATGAGGATTTTGGTCCCTAGGTTCAATCATCTCTTTGAAGCAAAAAGGCTTTCCTATGCCATCTAAAGTGAGAGTTCTAAGCCGAGAAGTGCCAAAGTTCAAGAAGAAACATTTGCAGAAATTCTTGACAATAATGGCTGGATGTACACTATTTTATTTCAACATCAGTTTTTATTGTGTTTCTATTATAATGATTTAGAAACACAAATTGGCTTCATTGATTTCTTACATTTGATATCAGAGCCCATTGACCTCTACCTTGATACGAAATAGTTTTCATTTTTATGTCATGAAAATGATTTAATTTTGGTTTCTTCTTGGAAACTTCTTGATATATTTTGTTGAAAATCATGAGGAAATATTATTTTTAATATTTTAGTCGGTAAAATGCTCATATTACGTATGCATATTTAGTTATATAAAATTATGCTTATGAGTCAATTTTTTATATTTAAAATGTCTAGTGATCTATATAATCTTAATTAATTAAGAATTAGTCACATCATCCTTAATTAATTAAAATTATATATAAAGTTAAAATAAGGATCACATAAGTAATTAGACATCATATTGTGACTAATTATATTTTATATAATAATTATTATCCCACAGGATCTTTTATTATATTTGATATAATTAATCAAGATAAAATATCATATTATTTTCATAATTTACCCACATGGATTATGAATTAGAATATAATATCATAAAGACCATTTGAATCTATTTAAATTAAGAATTTAGCCCACAGACAATTTTTATGTCATGAGATTCATATTTTTTGGCATGTTTCACATTAGTAAAACATGTAATTTAGACTATTAAGCTTCAAATTTTAACATAAGCATGTTTGATTTTATGTAGTTTCTTAAACTGTTAATTTCTCTGATATTCGGTGTGATATTTCCGAACTTAATGGTGATAACTATAAGATATGGAAGGAGAAGGTTCTCCTCCATTTAGGGTGGATGGATATTGATTATGCTATTAGGAAAGACGAACCACCAATAGTCACTAATACCAGCACTCCAACTGAGATCACGTTATATGAGCGATGGGAGCGATCCAATCGGCTCAGTGTGATGTTTATCAAAACTAAGATGGCTGCTAGCATACGTGGTTATGTTAACCAGCATGAAAATGTCCGAGACTTGCTAAAAGCTATCAACGAATAATTCATCACTTCAGATAAGGCACTAGCAAGTACCCTTATAATGAAATTCTCATCCCTTAGACTCACCAATATAAAGGGTGTGTGTGAGCACATAATGCAAATGTGAGATATTGCGGCTCAACGTAAGAAATTTGAGGTTAATATGTCAGAATCCTTCTTGATGCACTATATTCTGAACACCCTTCCACCTCAATATGACCCTTTTAAAATTTTATACAATACACATAAGGATAAATGGTCAATCAATGAATTAATAACCATATGTGTTCAAGAAGAAGAGAGGCTCGTGATGGAATTGGGTGAGAGTGCATTGGTAGTAACCACTCGCGGGAAAACCAAAACTGACAAACATCAATCTCATTAGTAGGAAAAAGATAAAATACCACCCCAAGCTGATATCAAGAAAGAAGCAAAGTATTTTTTTTATAAAAGAAAGGGACACATGAAGAAGGAATGTACAAAATTTTAATAATGGCTTGAAAAGAAAGGTAAACTAACCTCATTTGTGTATTATGAATCTAATATGGTCAATGTTAATATTAACACTTGGTGGATTGACTCTGGATCAACAATCCATATTGCAAACTCTTTGCAGGGTATGCAAAACCTAAGAAATCGAGTAGGAAGTGAGCAAAGCATCTTATTAAGAAATAAGATGAGCTCACATATGGAGGCAATTGGAACATGCATTTTAACTTTAAGTAGAGGTTTTGTATTAAAATTGGAAATGACCTTTTATGTTCCAAGTTTCTCACGAAACTTAATTTCTATTTCCAGACTCATACCATTTGGGTATTCCTTTAATTTTAAAGATACATCATTTCGTTTATTATATAATTCTGATTGTGTTGGGAATGGTATTTTGTTTGATGATCTTTACCGTATTTCATTACAAAATGATAATACTCAAAGTTTACATGTTTACGTTGGTATTAAAAGGTGTAATATTAATGAGGACTCCTCTATATTATGGCATCGGAGATTAGGACATATCTCCATAGAGAGAATTAAAAGATTAGTTAAAGATGGGGTACTTAGTACTCTTGATTTTACTAATTTTAAGACTTGTGTGGATTGTATTAAGGGAAAGCAAACCAATAAATCTAAAAAGGGTTCTAATAAGAGTTCAGACTTATTAGAGATAATTTATACTGATATATGTTGTCCAGACATGGACATATATAGTCAGAAATACTTCATCTCATTTATAGATGATTACTCACGATATATGTATATATATTTGCTTCATAACAAAAATGAAGCATTGGATGTCTTCAAAATCTTTAAGGCTGAAGTTGAGAACCAATATGGTAAGCAAATTAAAATTGTGAGATCAGATAGGGGTGGAGAATATTATAGTAGATATACTAAAAATGGACAAGCACCTGGTCCTTTTGCTAAGTTTCTTTAAGAACACGGGATAGTTGCCCAATACACTATGCCTGATTCTCCAAACCAGAATGGTGTTGCAGAAAGAAGAAATCGAACATTATTAGACATGGTGCGGAGTAAGCTTAGCAACTCAAATCTTTCGTAGTTCTTGTGGACTGAAGCACTAAAGACGGCTATGTATATATTAAACCGAGTTCCAACCAAGGCTATCCAAAAGACACCATTTGAATTATAGAAAGGTTGAAAACCAAGTTTGCGAAATATGCGCATTTAGGGATGTCCGTCTGAAGTCAGGATATATAATCCACAAGAGAAGAAATTGGACCCGAGGACTATTAGTGGGTATTTCATTGCATATGCCGCAAAGTCCAAAGGTTACAGGTTCTATTGTCCATCTCATACAACTAGGATTGTGGAATCAAAAAACGTTAAATTTCTTAAGGATGATGTGATCAGTGGGAGCGATTATTTTAGGAACATAGTTTTCGCACATGATCATACAGAATCTCAACCTTCCACATCAAATGATAGATTGGTTATAGTTCATAGCACTCCTCAAGTATAAACTAGTGCTGAACAACCAATCATTAAAATTCCACAAGTTGTTGATAGTATTCTAATAGACCAAGCAGTTCAGGAATTACAACAAGCTCCTGAACAACTAGATGAACCACAAGTTCCTCAGGGAAACATCGGTACATCATTAAGAAGATCTACTAGAAATAAAAGATCAGCAATTCCTAGTGATTATGTTATATACCTACAAGAATCTGACTATAATATTGGAGCAAAAAATGATTCTGAAATATTTTCACAAGCCATGAGTTGCAAAGAATCAAATTTGTGACATGATGCTATGAAAGAAGAGATGAATTCCATGATGAGTAATGGAGTCTGGGATCTTGTAGAGTTGCCTAATGAAGCAAATGGGTCTTTAAAACTAAGAAAGATTCGTTAGGCACATTGAGAGATACAAGGCAAGACTTGTTGCAAAGGGATTACTCAAAAAGAGGGAATCGATTATACGGAGATGTTTTCTCCTGTATCTAAGAAAGATTCTCTACGTATTATTTTGGCATTAGTTGCTCATTTTGACCTTGAGTTGCAACAAATGGATATGAAAACAGCATTTCTTAATGGAGATCTAGAGGAAGAGGTTTATATGAAACAACCTGAAGGTTTCTCCTCTAGTGTTGGTGAACACTTGGTTTGCAAGCTTAAGAAGTCTATATACGGTTTAAAACAAGCCTCTCGCCAATGGTATTTTAAATTCTATGAAGTGATTTCTTCATTTGGATTTGTTGAAAATCCCATGGATCAATGCATATACCAGAAAGTTAGTGGGAATAAAATATGTTTTCTTGTTTTATACGTAGATGATATTTTGCTTGTAACCAATGATAAGGGTTTGCTGCATGAGATGAAACAATTCCTTTCTAAAAATTTTAACATGAAGGATATGGGTGAAGCATCTTATGTCATTGGCATTAAGATCCATAGAGATAGACCTCGAGGCATTTTCGGTCTATCACAAAAAACCTATATCGATAAACTTTTAGAAAGATTTCGGATGAAAGATTGTTTACTAAGTGTTGCTCCCATTGTGAAAGGTGATAGGTTCAATTTGAACCAATGCCCAAAGAACAACTTTGAAAGGGAATCAATGAAAAACATCCCATATGCTTCTACCATATGAAGTCTTATGTATGCTCAGGTCTGTATTAGACATGATATTGCATTTATTATAGGGATGCTAGGTTGATATCAGAGTAATCTAGGTATGGACCATTGGAGAGCTGCAAAGAAAGTGATGAGGTATCTACAAGGAACCAAAAATTATATGCTTATTTATAACATACAAACAATCTAGATGTGATTGGTTACTCAGATTCAGACTTCGTCAGTTGTGTTGATTCCCATAAATCAACATCAGGATATATTTTTATGATGGCTGGTGGAGCTATTTCTTGGAGAAGCGCTAAGCAGACCTTGACTGCTACTTCTACCATGGAAGCTGAGTTTGTCTCCTATTTTGAGGCTACTTCACATGGTGTATGGCTTAAGAGTTTCATTTTTGGGTTTAGAATCATGGATTCTATTTCTAGGCCATTAAGAATTTTCTGTGATAATTTAGCTGCTATCTTTATGGCTAAAAATAATAAAAGTCGAAGTCGAAGTAAACACATCAACATTAAGTATTTAGCCATAAGAGAATATATAAAAGAAAAGAAAGTGGTCATTGAGCATATTAGCACTGAATTAATTATTGCTAATCCTTTGACTAAAGGCATGCCACCTCTGAAATTCAAGGATCATATAGAGAAAATGAGACTTGGTTCCACTTTGTAATGATATTGAAACTCTTATATATTGTGATATTTTCTTATTCATGTGCACATTATTTTGAGAAAATATATTGTTACTAGACCAAGAATAAACATAAGGTTTATTCATTAAGTAATATTACCACATTAAGATTAAGAAACTAAATACATCTTGATACATGGATGATAATACTCGCTCTTAGAGGACTTATCGTTATGATTCATGTATTTATTTCTTAAGAAAGTTGTTCAAGAAAGATTAATTCAAATTATTAAGCTAAACTTATGGACCAAGTGGGAGAATGTAATTGTTATTATTAAATATTATATTTAATAATAATATAACCGTTCTCATTAAGATTCATAATTCATTATCATGAATTTCTTCATTTAGTATGGTTTAAATGATTTCAATTTTTTATTCATTATACATAAAACCGTTATTATTAAATTAAATATTTAATATCATTAAAGTTCTTCATTATGGTCCAAACATTATAAATTTGAATTAATTTTTGAACGTTATTGTTGAATCTCGTATTTTGATGATGAAACCACTTGATATGTGTTTATGTGTTAATCTGCGTTTTGAGTGACGCAGGATGCTCCGATCAGAATGAGACAAATAAAGCAGGAAAAATCATGTTGTGCTGGAGGAACATGTCAGAAGATTGGACGTCGGGCCGGTGGATCGATCAACGTATCGATAGAAGGCTTCGGGCCATGGACTTGGGCATCGGGCCGAGAAGAGCGGGTATTGCGCCAAGGATATCGGAGTTGCGGAGTCAACTACCGATTGGGCAATAGGCCGTAGGAGAGGACGATGCGCCGAAGAATCGGACGAAGCGTCGAGGGACCAATGACATACCAGACAACTTGGTTAATTGCTTAGGATTAATTGTCTCGATTGAAGTTTTGTTTTACATGTGCAGGATTAACTATGATGGAAGTAAGACATGCAGCAGGAGTTGCACCGGAGTCAAGACTATGATCACGTTGGGAGTTCGAGAGTTCGACGGAAGTCCGGACGGTCGTCGGAGGTTCTGCGGGAACAAATCCGAGAAGTCCAAGAGCTTGCCAAAGAAGCTCGCCGGAACTCGCCAAGTGGATCATCGCCGAAGGTTCATCAGATGTTCGCCAGAAGTTCACCGGAAGCTCACCGAAGGTTTATGTTTTAATCTGCATTTTGAGTGACGCAGGATGCTCCGATCAGAATGAGACAATTAAAGCAGGAAAAATCATGTTGTGTTGGAGGAACATGTCAGAAGATTGGACGTCGGGCCGGTGGATCGATCAACGTATCGACAGAAGGCTTCAGGCTGTGGACTTGGGCATCGGGCCGAGAAGAGCGGGTATTGCGCCAAGGATATCGAAGTTGCGGAGTCAACTGCCGATTGGGCAATAGGTCGTAGGAGAGGATGATGCGCCGAAGAATCGGACGAAGCGTCGAGGGACCAATGACATGCCGGACAACTTAGTTAATTGCTTAGGATTAATTGTCTCGATTGAAGTTTTATTTTACATGTGCAGGATTAACTATGATGGAAGTAAGACATGCAGCAGGAGTTGCGCCGGAGTCAAGACTATGATCACGTTGGGAGTTCGAGAGTTCGACGGAAGTCCGGACGGTCGTCCAAGGTTCTGCGGGAACAAATCCGAGAAGTCCAGGAGCTTGCCAAAGAAGCTCGTCGAAACTCGCCAAGTGGATCATCGTCGAAGGTTCATCGGATGTTCACCGGAAGTTCACCGGAAGCTTGCCGGAAGAAGCGATTGACGCACCGGAGCAAGTTGTAGTAAATGTCTTAAGAAATTCGTAGTTAGAAATGGGAGGTGATCCCATTAACTTAATCTTGGGGCAATTGGGCCCTTGACAGACCCAAATTGGGCCGAATGGATCAGCCCATTCGGACCCAGATTTCTTGGCCAGAGGTGGCACCGCCCAAGGCTCAGTCTCCGAGCTCTGGCTGGGTGGTGCAACCGCCTGAGCTCGGTCTCCGAGCTCAGGCTGGGCGGTGCAACCTGTTGAATCTCGTATTTTGATGATGAAACCACTTGATATGTGTTTATGATTTAAACTGTATTTTGAGCGATGCAGGTCTACTCGATCAGGTTTAGACAGTTGACGCAGGAGGAATTGACGTTACGCCGAAGAGATCACGTCAGGATATTGGATGGCTGAATGCTTCGAACGTCGGGCATCGGGCCAAGGAGAGCGAAATTGCGCCAAGGATATCGGGGTTGCGAAGGTCAACCGCCGATTGGGCAACAAGCCGCAAGAGAGGACGATGCACCGAAGAATCGGACGAAGCGCCAACCAATGACGTGCCGGGCAACAGAATGTCAATTCACGTTGTAATAATTGTCTAGATCGAAGTTGAGTTTTGGTTTGTGTGTGCAGGATTAACTACGATAACGATGAAGACATAAAGCGAAACAAAGTGCTGGAGTCAAGCGCGAAGGATTTGTTGCGAGTTCGAGAGTTCGACGGAAGCCTGAAGGTTCATCGGGAATGCTGTCGGAACTAGTCGAGAATGAGTAGGGAGCTTGCCGAAGGGTTTTTCGGAAGCTCGCCGGAAGGTTCGTTGGAAGTTCGCAGAGCTCACCGAGAAAGATCGGAGCTTGCCGAAGAAGCTCGTTGGAACTCGCCAAGATCAAATCGTGAAGTCTAGGAGCTTGCCGGGAGTCCGCAGAATGGTTTTCGAGAGTTTATCGAAAGACCGTCGGAAGTTCGCCGGAAGCTCGCCGGAAGCTCGCCGGAAGAAGTCTTGACTTACGGACTTTGTAATAGCTTAGAAAATGTCTTTAAATTCGTAGTTAGCATGTTAATTAGGGTTAGGATTAGGTGTTAATCCTATAACCCAAGTAGGGGCCAATTGGGCCCGAGTTCGAACTGGTTTGGGCCAAGTTTGGAGCCCAACCAGTGAGCTGATTTGGCCTAGGCGGTGGCACCGCCCAGCACCCGAGAGCTGGGCGGTGACACCTCCTGGGCTGGGCGGTGGCACCGCTTGGCTGGGCGGTGGCACCGCTTGGCTGGGCGGTGGCACCGCCAGCATTGGGAAAATAAGAGAATTCAAATATTTGGAGCCCAAATTTGAATCCTCTTGAGGCCTATAAATACCCCTCAAGTCTCAGCTGAGAATACAACTTTTTGAGCAGTAAGTGATTGAGAGAAAAGTCTTAGAAGAGTCTTTGCCTTTCTTGTTTCCAATTTGCTAGTGTTCACCTCCTTCTTTCTTGCTGAAAATCTGTAAGAGAGTGAACCGCTTGTAAAAGTTGTAAGAGGGGTATTTACCCTTCCCTTTCAAGAGATTTGCTAGTGGAAGGTGGGAGCCTCATCGAAGAGGGGCCTCGCAAGTGGATGTAGGTCATTTGACCGAACCACTGTAAAATCGGCGTAATCTCTGGTTTGCATTTACTTATTGTCATTTATATTACTGCAAACCATTTGCACTTTAATGCTATACTGCTTTGTCTCCATCTTACTTATCTCTTCAAGTTAAAACGCAATCGAAACGGTTTTAAACGAAAACGTTGCTTTCATCGTACGAAGTTTCCGAAAAGTGTTTAAATCGTGAAAAGTTTATCGCACTTCACCGCTGCACTAATTCACCCCCCCCTCTTAGTGTCGCTCTGATCCTAACAATTGGTATCAGAGCCCGGTATTTCTCATTTCGGATTTACACCCGAGAGAAATGGCTCTTCATGGCTTTCGAGAGGGCTTATCGGTTTTTCGTCCACCGTTGTTTAATGGATTGGACTACACTTATTGGAAAACTCGAATGAGAGTTTTGTCCATTTGTGGAATATCGTTGAAAACGGTTTTCAACTTCCCTCTAAACCGATGAATGAATGGTCGGATTTGGAGAAGAAGTATTTTTCTTTAAACGCAAAGGCTATGAATGCCTTATTTTGCGCTTTGGACAAAAATGAGTTCAATCGGATTTTTATGTGCGAAACGGCTTTTGATATTTGGCGTACACTTGAAATCACGCACAAGGGAACTAGTAGAGTCAAAGACTCTAAAGTTAACATTTTAATGCATGATTTCGAGCTTTTTCGAATGAAGCCGAGCGAAACCATTGTTGACATGTACACCCGTTTTACGGATGTCGTCAATGGTTTGCAAGCTCTTGGCAAATGTTTCTCGAATTTTGAACTTGTTAGTAAAGTTTTACGATCACTTTCTAAAGCTTGGGAATCAAAAGTAACGGTAATACAAGAAACAAAAGATTTAAATATTTTTTCACTTGAAGAACTTATCGGCTCATTGATGACATATGAAATGGTGTGCAATGCACATGATGAACACAATGAACACTTGAACCACCTTCCAAAGAACAGGAAGGATTTGGAACTCCGGACAAATGGATACCACTTGAGCAATGACTCAAGTGATGAGGACAATGATGAACTTGAACTTCGAACACTAAATCTTAATAAATTTATTAAACAAAAATCTAAAATAAACAATGAACTTGAACGGAGGGAGAGGCCAAAGAAGAGGAAGGCAACCAAGGATGAATCAAGAACTTCCAAAGGTGAAACGGAGAATTGGGCTTTGACGAGCTTCGACTACAAGGTAAGTAACTCAACTCTCTTGAATTATTTTGAAATTACTTGATGTTTTCCATGATGCATTTTCTTTTTTCTTTTGAATAATTATTTTTCTTGAAAATTGTATGTTTTATGTTAATAGAATAAAATGTTAGATTTAAATAATCATATATATGTGCTTGAGAAGCAAGAATGTGTATTTTGATGATTTCCATATTAACTTTCAATGATGATGCATGGTTTTTATATGGAAGGCTTGATGATATTTTTTTTAAACCTTGTCTTTGGTTTTCAAACATAATGTATGTTTTTGACATAAGAACAAAACTTGAGCATGCTGATATAAAGTCAATCACATAAATTAAAACTAAAGAAGTTTTAGTTATCTATAAGAATCATTCAAAATTATGTTCAATGAAACCATTGCATAATGATGTAATGAAAATATTAAACATTTTGAAACCATGTTTTAGTGTCATGCATAATGATCATGCTTAATAAATTTCAAAATTATGCATATGAATCTTGTGATTTATGGATTATTGATTTTTACCATAATGAAAGTGCCTTATTAATCTTTGTTGTAATAAATCTTACACTTTCCGTTTTAAACATTATACATGTTTTTATTTGGTATAAGTGAAATAAAATCATATGAATTGAAACAACTAAAAAGAGAAAAATATTTTTTCCTTGAAAAATTATTTTTCTCTATCCTATTGATCTTGATGTTTATTATGATAAATCTATGTATACTATTTTGAATCTCTTGAAAGTAATGTTGATATTTTGATGATTTTGATGATTTAAATTTGAAATGAGTTTTATCAAAATCATGATATTGATTTCTTGGAATAACATGAGATTACCTTTGATGATCATTTTGATTCATGGAATTTTGGATTCATGACTTGGTCTTACATTTGTTTATGAGATGGTTGAAATCTTTATACGTTTGAATTCTTCCCTTCTCCTTTCAATTTATGCATGTTATATGTTAAAGATTTAAAACCATGTTTTGGTATCATGCATATCTAAGAAATATTGATGTGACAAATTGAATAAGTTGAAAATGAATGATGATTTTTCTCGACATTCGACACATGAGATTTTATTATAAATCAAAATTTCTCATTAATCGATCTTCTACGATTTTACTTGATATTCTCTTGAGAGGAGATTTTCTAAATGAATCATGATTTTTCTTGATTTTTCTTTTAAAACAAGATCTCTTCTTTATACTCCTATGATTTTTCTTGATATTTTATTTAAAGAAGATATTTACTATATGAATCATGTCTTTTGGTATTCAAATGATTTTATCCTTCATGACATGATTTCTTTGTATTTATGGCTTGCATGGCTTGAAATGTTTTGGTATGATGCATGCAATGATGAAATATTCATAAAGTTAAAATGATGTATGCAATACTTATGATAATGATGTACATGATGTATTTATTGCATATGATGTGTATCATGAATGCTTTAAATGATGAATGTTTGGTATCATGATCAACATGTTGATAAATGCTTGAAAATTTTAATGTTTGAGTATCATGTATGATATGCTTATTAATGATGATTGATTTATTTTTCGGTATCGTGCATGAAAAATAAGGTTATTGAAATTGTGTATGTTTTAATTTGAATATATAATGATGCACAAATAAGAATGATACTTACCTTTGTCATAATATGAAAATTGATATAAGGGTCTTCCCTTCTTTTTGACAATGACAAAGGGGGAGCAAGAATTTCTAGCGTAAACATCATGAAAAGAGGCAAACTAACTAGCTTGCACAATTCAAGATGAAAGCAAAAATTACACTTCTCAAAAGAGAAGATGCAAATGTAACATTTGCCAAATTGTTTGCTTGCCTCATGTAAAACATTATCTCTTGCTAGTTTGGCATTTTTGCTAGCTTTTTTGTTGCAAAACTTGATCACTTTTTCAAACATTTTGCTAGCTTACATTTTGCAAAGAAAGCAAAAATGGCACTTCTAGAAGAAAGAGCTTGTTATTTTGAACATCACAAGCTTTCCTATCTTAAGAAACAAAAATTACAAAAGTGCTATCTTGCCCATCTCAAGAAGCAAAACTTGCAACTTGCACATTGCAATAGGAAGCAAGAATTAAGAGCTTACACAAGAAAGCTATCTTGCATTTGCTTTCGAAATTTTTGCTAGCTTGTATATTGTGAAACTTACATATCGTAAAAATTGCTAGCTTGTAGTCTAAAGAGAAGCAAAAAGTTGCTATCTCAAAAGAAGCAAATGTGCTATCTTTCCTATCTTAAGAGGCAAAAATGCTAACTTGCACATCTAGCAAAACTTGACAAATTTGCATATTTCAAGAAGTAAGAGTTGTTTTCTTGAATATCTCAATATTGCTAGCTTGCATGATGTAGAACTTACTATCTTGAACATTACCAAAAGTGCTATCTTGTATACTGTAAAACTTGCATATCTAAAACTTGATAGCTTGAATGTCCTAAGCATGATGCATTACTTGCTAAATTTTCTAGCTTCAAAACTGCATGATGATAAAACTTAATATTATGTTTTTCATGCAATGAGTTGAACTTATATTACAAACACAAAGAATAGTTGTACTTCTCCTTTTTGTTGATGACAAAGGGGGAGAAGTATGTTGATGACATGATATGCATAAGTTTATGCATATGTTCATGATGATGTGTTGCAAGTATTCATGATGAATATTGCAATGACTTGAATTCAGTTTGAATTCAAGGTTCTATCAATATGGCATATTGATAGGGGGAGTTTGTTTAAACTCCGGGAGTTAATGTTAACTCCGTCATCAAGTGGTTGTCATCATCAAAAAGGGGGAGATTGTTGAATCTCGTATTTTGATGATGAAACCACTTGATATGTGTTTATGATTTAAACTGCATTTTGAGCGATGCAGGTCTACTCGATCAGGTTTAGACAGTTGACGCAGGAGGAATTGACGTTGCGCCGAAGAGATCACGTCAGGATATTGGATGGCTGAATGCTTCGAACGTCGGGCATCGGGCCAAGGAGAGCGAAATTACGCCAAGGATATCGGGGTTGCGGAGGTCAACCACCGATTGGGCAACAAGCCGCAAGAGAGGACGATGCACCGAAGAATCGGACGAAGCGCCAACCAATGACGTGCCAGGCAACAGAATGTCAATTCACATTGTAATAATTGTCTAGATCGGAGTTGAGTTTTGGTTTGTGTGTGCAGGATTAACTACGATAACGATGAAGACATAAAGCGAAACAAAGTGCTGGAGTCAAGCGCGAAGGATTTGTTGCGAGTTCGAGAGTTCGACGGAAGTCTGAAGGTTCGTCGGGAATGCTGTCGGAACTAATCGAGAATGAGTAGGGAGCTTGCCGAAGGGTTTTTCGGAAGCTCGCCGGAAGGTTCGTTGGAAGTTCGCGGAGCTCACCGAGAAAGATCGAAGCTTGCCGAAGAAGCTCGTTGGAACTCGCCAAGATCAAATCGTGAAGTCTAGGAGCTTGCCGGGAGTCCGCAGAATGGTTTTCGAGAGTTTATCGAAAGACCGTCGGAAGTTCGCCGGAAGCTCGCCGGAAGAAGTCTTGACTTACGAACTTTGTAATAGCTTAGAAAATGTCTTTAAATTCATAGTTAGCATATTAATTAGGGTTAGGATTAGGTGTTAATCCTATAACCCAAGTAGGGGCCAATTGGGCCCGAGTTCGGACTTGTTTGGGCCAAGTTTGGAGCCCAACCAGTGAGCTGATTTGGCCTAGGCAGTGGCACCGCCTAGGCTAGGCGGTGGCACCGCCCAGCACCCGAGAGCTGGGCGGTGACACCTCCTAGGCTGGGCGGTGGCACCGCCAGCATCGGGAAAATAAAAGAATTCAAATTTTTGGAGCCCAAATTTGAATCCTCTTGAGGCCTATAAATACCCCTCAAGTCTCAGCTGAGAATACAACTTTTTGAGCAGTAAGTGATTGAGAGAAAAGTCTTAGAAGAGTCTTTGCCTTTCTTGTTTTCAATTTGCTAGTGTTCACCTCCTTCTTTCTTGCTGAAAATCTGTAAGAGAGTGAACCGCTTGTAAAAGTTGTAAGAGGGGTATTTACCCTTCTCTTTCAAGAGATTTGCTAGTGGAAGGTGGGAGCCTCATCAAAGAGGGGCCTCGCAAGTGGATGTAGGTCATTTGACCGAACCACTGTAAAATTGGCGTAATCTCTGGTTTGCATTTACTTATTGTCATTTATATTACTGCAAACCATTTGCACTTTAATGCTATACTGCTTTGTCTCCGTCTTACTTATCTCTTCAAGTTAAAACGCAATCGAAACGGTTTTAAATGAAAACGTTGCTTTTATCGTACAAAGTTTCCGAAAAGTGTTTAAATCGTGAAAAGTTTATCGCACTTCACCGCTGCACTAATTCACCCCCCCCTCTTAGTGCCGCTCCGATCCTAACACAACCGCCCCAGTCAGGTGGTGGCACCGCTTGGGCTCAGTCTCCGAGCTCTGGCAGGAGGTGCAACCACCCCTGATAGGAGGTGGCACTGCCCAGAGGCTCAGTCTTCGAGCTCTGCTAGGCGGTGCAAGCACCCCAGTCAGGCGGTGCAACCACTAGACCCTGGAATTCCGGGAGATGACAGTTTTGAGCTCGAAATTCAAATTGGGTTGGGGCCTATAAATACCCCACCATTTCAGCAATGAAAGGGGAACCCAAAGGCACCGAAAGCTTGATCTTACTCTGTGATTTTAGAGCTCAAAAGTGTTGTAAAGTCTAGAAGTTCTCCTCTCTCTTTTCTGCCAAGTTTTGATCTTTCAAGAGAGGAGAGAAAAGTTTGTAAGGGTTGTCTCCTAAGCCTGTCAAAATGAGTGAAACTGTAAAAGGGTGGTTGGCCTTCGCATATTGAAGGAAGGCCTCTAGTGGACGTCGGTGACCTCGTCGGTGGAGGAAGCCAGAAGTGGATATAGGTCAAGATTGACCAAACCACTCTAAAATTACGGTGCTCTCTGGTTTGCATTTACTTTGAGCATACTATCTTTACTGCAAACCTCCTCAATAACTTACTGCCTTTTGTGTATTTATGATCGTGTTTCAAAGTTTAGTATTTTTCGAATTGGTGTTTAGATGTAAATTAGTTTTATCGTACGAACATCATATTTCAGTTTGCGCTTACATTCTGATTTCCATCATAACTGCAAACTGCCTTCATATATTTGCTTTAACTACATCTAGCTTGATCATAAGTTAAAGTGATTTACGAATCGGGTTTTCTATCGAAATCGCTTTTATCGTACGAATGCAGTTTTAATCGTCGAAAGTTTTTCGTTGCACTAATTCACACCCCCCCCCCCCTCTTAGTGCTCCTAATCCTAACAATTGGTATCAGAGCCCGGTATTTCTCATTTCGGATTTACACCCGAGAGAAATGGCTCTTCATGGCTTTAAAAAGAGTTTTTCGATTGTTCGTCCATCATTGTTTAACAGATTGGACTACACTTATTGGAAAACTCGAATGAGAGTTTTCTTGATTTCTATGAATTTGGATTTATGGAATATTGTTGAAAACAGTTTTCAACTTCCCTCTAAACCGATGAACGAATGGTCAGATTTGGAGAAGAAGTATTTTTCTTTAAACGCAAAGGCTATGAATGCCTTGTTTTGTGCACTTAACAAAAATGAATTTAATCACGTTTCGATGTGTGAAACGGCTTTTGATATTTGGCGAACACTTGAAATCACGCACGAGGGAACTAGTAGAGTCAAAGACTCAAAAGTTAACATTTTATTACATGATTTTAAACTTTTTCGAATACAACCATGTGAGACTATAGGCGACATGTACACTCGTTTCACGGATGTCGTCAATAATCTAAGAGTTCTTGGTAAATCTTTTTCGAATTTTGATCTCGTAAGCAAGATCTTAAGATCCCTTCCAAAAAGGTGGGATCCTAAAATAACCGCAATACAAGAAACAAAAGATTTAAATATTTTTCCACTTGAAGAACTAATTGGTTCATTGATGATATATGAAATGGTGCACAATACATATGATGAACATAATGAACAAAATCACCTTCCAAAGAACAGGAAGGATTTGGGACATAGAACATTTGAAGACCACTCGAGCATAAGCTCAGATAATGGTGAACAAGAACTACTCACTAAGAAATTAATGAAACGAGAATTGAAAAAAAAAAGAACAGAACTACTTGCTTTGAACGCAAGAAGAACACAAAGTGGGATGAATCGAGCTCCTCCGAAGACGAGGAGAAAATCAAGAAAGGCGAGGTGGCAAACTATGCCTTAACGGCATTCAACGATGAGGTAATCGAAACCCCCTTAATTTATTTTGAAACTACTTGATGTTTTTCATGATGCATTTTTTTAATAATTATTTTTAAAAATTACATATTAAAAAAAATATTTGAAAATACAAGAATATGATCATGCTTGTAATTTGAAAATAATAATGAAAATTACATGTTTCATGTTAATGAAATAAAATGTTAGATTTAAATCTAATGATCATATGTATATTTTTCTTAAGAAGAAAAAATGTGTATTTTGATTATTTTTTATTTTGATTAAAACCATGCTTAATGTCTTAATGAAAATATTAAGAAGTTTAATATCATGCTATATGTGGTTAAGAAGTAATAATGTATATCATGTTGATTTCCATTGTTATTTCTCGATTTTAATTAAATAAAATCATGCTTGAAGAAATGCATAATGATGTAATATTAAATATTTTGATACTATGATTGATAATTTTATGCATGAAATTTTAAGTTATACATGATGATAAGCATATGTTATTTTCATGAGTGTATTTGAAAAACATACGGCAAAAATGTGTCCGAATGCATGAACTTATTAAAATCATTTTTCGGACGTCCTTAATTCACTCACTAAATTGCTATAATGAGAACTTTACACTATTACATGCCTTAATAACATGTTGGAAATTATGTGTTTTGGATACAAAAATTTCCATGATCATGAGCATGTTTTATCTTCATGATTGTGTTTGAAAATCTATAGCAAAACCATGTCCGAATGCATGAAAGTGTTAAATTTCATTTTTCTTGATCCTAACAATTGATATTTTTAGATTTTTCTCGATATATTATTCTCTTTCGGACTTAATAAACATGTCATATCGAGTTTGATTCATATCATTAATTTTTGACATATGGAATCAACTAGCAAATGCATCTCTCATAGACTTATCTTGTGAAAAATATCTTTCGAGAAATGGATTTGATGATTCCTTCTTATATCTTTAGAGAAATAGTTTTACGTGCAAGGATTTGATTCACATACATATCTTGATCCTTCTAAAAATGAAGTGTGCTTTAATATCCTATCAATTTTAACTTTATTCAAGTAAGCTCACTAGTGACTTTCCTCCTTCATGCAAAAAAGATAATAACAAATAAAGAGGAAGAAGTAATGAAAGCTATCTCTATGTCATGTTTTCCTTAAGGTGTTTGTATAATTAATATCCTATCACTCATTGTAGAAAAATGACATAAACCTAGTTATGGCATGAATCATTACCGCACTTATGTTTAAAACTTACTTATATCGTTCTCCTTTTTGTTGATGACAAAGGGGGAGAAATATATGAATTGATACTATGAGTGCTATATTTGAATGAGAAATAGATGAAATGCTATGATTGCTAAATACTTGAAATGTTTGAATCATGTTAAGATATCAATAACTTGCATCGTAATTTTATTTGCTGATATCTTGCCATGTGATGAAATGCTATGATTTGTTGCTAAAATGATGCATGCAATACTTATGCTTTTTATTATGATGTATGTGATGTATTGCATGTTAGGATCGAGAGCACTAAGAGGGGGGGGGGTGAATTAGTGCAGCGGAAATCTTACAGCGATTAAAAACCAAAAGCTGCGTTCGTTTAATAAAAGCTATTATGATGCAAAAGCTAATTCTCAGTTTGTATCTAAGTGCAGTTTGCGTCTAAGCGCAGATTGCGTCTAAGCGCAGTTTGCGTCTAAACACAGTTTGCGTCTAAGCGCAGTTTGCGTCTAAGCGCAGTTTGCGTCTAAACACAGTTTGCGTCTAAGCGCAGTTTTGCGTCTAAGCGCAGTTTACGTCTAAACTCAGATTTACGTCTAAACGCAGTTTTACGTCTAAACGCAGATTTACGTCTAAACGCAGATTTACGTCTAAACTTTGAAACTCGTTTGTATACTCGCAGAAGGCAGTATGCAGTTGAAATCAAGACGTAAACGTGAACTGAGAACTGATGATTGTGAGAGGAAAGCCGATTTACGTCTAAATGCAGTTTTACGTCTAAATGTTGAAACTCGTTCGTAAAATTGTAGAGGACAGTTTGCAGTTATCAATAGGATCAAAATGTAAGTGTAAACTGCAAAGAAACTCTTTCGTAAAAGCACGGAAGACAGTTCTGCAGAATCAAACGTAAACGTAAACTGTAATGTACGAAAATACGAATTTACGTCTGAATGCAGATTCGGAAGAACAGCACTTAGAACTTGTTCGTGAGAGCGCAGAGAGCAGTAGTAATGGAGGAGGTTTGCAGTAATGATAAAGTGCTCAAAAATAAACGCAAACCAGAGATTTAGAGTGGTTCGGTCAGCCTTGACCTACTCCACTTTTAGCTTCCTCCACCGACGAGGTTGCCGACGTCAACTAGGGGCCTTCCTTCAATGGGCGAAGGCCAAACTGCCCTTTTACAGTTTCTCTCCTTTTGACAGGCTCAGGAGACAACCTTTACAGACCTTTCTCTCCTCACTTTACAACTGAAAACTTGAAGAACAGAAGGAGGAGACTTAAAGGCTTTACAACACTTTTGAGCTCTTAGAATCACAGAAAAGATCAAGATTTCGGTGTTGGTCTGTATCTTTTCAGTGCTGAATTGGTGGGGTATTTATAGGCCCCAACCCAATTCAAATTTCGAGCTCAAAACGATCAAATCCCGGAATTCCGGGATCAGGCGGTTGCACCTCTTGACTGGAGAGGTGGCACCGCCTGGCAGAGCTCGAAGTCTGAGCTCAGGCGGTTGCACCTCTCGACTGGAGAGGTGGCACCGCCTGGCAGAGCTCGAAGACTGAGCTCGGACGGTTCCACCTTCTCTGTCAGGGGTGGTTGCACCTTCCTGCCAGAGCTCGAAGACCGAGCTCAGGCGGTGCATCTCCTGACCAGAGAAGTTTCTCTTCTCTGCCAGAGGTGATCGCCCCTTTCTGCCAGAGGTGATCGCCCCTTTCTGCCAGAGGTGGTTGCACCTCTCTGCCAGAGGTGGTTGCACCTCTCTGCCAGAGCTCGAAGACTGAGCTTAGGCTGTGCATCTCCTGGCCAGAGAGGTCGTACTTCTCTTCCAGAGCTCGAAGACTGAGCTCGGTGATTGCATCACCAGGCAGAGCTCGAAACTTGAGCTCAGGCGGTGCTACCGCTTGACAGAGGAGGTTGCACCGCCCAGTCTCGCTTGGAGACTGAGCCCTGGGCGGTTGCACCGCCTGGCTGGAGCGGTTGCACCTCCCAGTCTCGCTGGGAGACTTAGCCTGGGCGGTGGCACCTCCCTGCCTGGGCGGTTGCACCTCCCACAGCTTCTTGGGTTCGAATGGGTTGAACCATTCGACCCAACTTGAGTTCTTCAGGGGCCCAATTGCCCCAGGATTAAGCTAATGGGATCACCTCCCATTTCTAACTTAATCACCGTGCTAACTACGATTAAATCTAAGACAATTTCTGCAGCTTTGCTTCGGTGCGTCAATCGCTTCTTCCGGCGAGTTTCCGGCGAACTTCCGTCGATCATCCGATGAACCCTCGGTGATGCTTCTGCGGACTTCCGGCAAACTCCTGGACTTTGCGACGATCCACTTGGCGAGTTCCGATGAGCTTCGCTTGGCAAGCTTCTGGACTTCTCGGATCTGTTCTCGCAGAACCTCCGACGACCGTCCGTACTTCCGTCGAACTCTCGAACTCCCAACGTGATCATGAACTTGACTCCGGCGCAACTCCTGCTGCTTGTCTATCTTTCATCGTAGTTAATCCTGCACACTTATCTCAACACATAGATTAGACAACAAATGACAATTGACTTCATCATCAAAATCCGAGATTCAACAATCTCCCCCTTTTTGATGATGACAATCAATTGATAATGGAGTTATCCTTAACTCCCCCTGTCTATATGCCATAGTTGAGATAAGTCAACCTTGAATTCAAGACCTAAGAATTCAAGTGACGTATTGATAAGTTAGATCAGTTAAACTTATCAATACTCCCATCATGATACCTATCATGATGTATCTCTTCAAGGATGATGTCAAAGCTTGACATTCATCATCAAGTTTGTATGATAGTGTTTGTGACTATTCATCATGTAATTGAACATTATCATTTAAAGCTCGAAGGACTATTACATGATGCACACATATTATCATTCTAGCAAGTTTGCATTTACTTCACAAAATAGGATATCAACTCAAGACATAATGCAAACTATAGCACATGTTTCATATATCTCTTGGTGATGCAAGGATGGCATTGTGCAAACATTATTTATAGCATCACTCAAGGTATTTCTAATCACAGTGTTTATCAATTCATATATTTCTCCCCCTTTGTCATCAACAAAAAGCATTGTTATACAAGGAAGACCAATTTAGACGAAAGCTTATAGAGGGATTTTACATAGATTGCTTTGAAAACTTCTTCCCCCTTTTGTTATAATTCATTTTACCCGTAAAGATATTACAGAATGAAATACATATTCAGGAATCACTTTATCAGATTTAATTAAAAAAAAAAAGACTCATTTTTCATGAAAGTGTACGAATAAATCTGTTTTATAGCATTCGAACAACTAAGATGCATTTGGACAAGATTTTGTTATAGATATAATCATAGAAAATGGCATTCATGTGATCTGATCATTCAATATAGTCCGAAAAATAATTCTAACAAGTTTATTTATTCGGACACATGAGCATTCCTAATCAATGCACAAGGTTTTCAAAACTTTTAGTTTCAGAACACAATATTCTTATCACATAAAAAAAAAAAAACGATATGATTAAAGTTCGAGATAACCTTTACCACAAAGCACATGTCAAATGTTTACCACAATAGATGTTTACATGTCATAAGAAGTTTACAACAACAAATGTTCATACAAGTTCATTCATGAGGTGGAAAATTAAAGTGCCTAAACAAGGAGTCGAATTGACTATGAATCTGCTGTAGCTCTGATAGAATTTGATCTTGTCGTTGTTCAATCCGTTCTTGTCTCTGTTCGAATCGGTCCATTCGAATCCCAATTTCTTCGACGGATGTATGAGTTTGCTCAACTGGATGTGTTTCCTCAAGGGGAAGGATTGGAGGAGATTGAGTACCCCTAAATACTGGTGTTTCCGGTTCTGGTTCAGATTGAGGGTGATCTGTCCTTCTAGGGAGTCTAGCCCAGTTACCGTTTCTATAGTAACATCTTAGTCGGTGAAGTAGATTTTTGTTTATTATGCTGTATCGATCTACTTTCATTACTTCTTCTTCTGGTGATATTAGAATGTCGTAAGCTTTTATTATTCTAGTGATTATACCACCATATGGGAGCATCATATCTTTCTTAGATAATTCTAACATGCTTTGTTGGATAAGATAGCCAAGACAGATGTCATGTCCCTTCATGATTAAGTACATAGTTCCTAATTCTAATTGACTCACTTCATCATGATGGTATTGTTTAGGAAGGATTATACTAGTCATGATATGATGAAGTAATTTAGTGTTCATAGGTAGTAGATGTTCACAACTTTTAGGAACTAATGTTATGTTGGGATTGTCCAAGATTGTTCCTAAGGCTTCAGCATAGGATGTTCCAATAGTTTCATCAACCCATGATCCTCTAAAGTAAAGTCCTATGCTTTTCATGGGAATGCCTATCATATCACAAATGAATCTATTAGTGATTGAGATGTGTTGTCCTAAAAGATAGGTGGACATCCTTTCTTCCTCATCTATTTTTATGTTATTGTAAAACAATCGAACTAGTCTAGGATAGATGGGTTTATTAATCTGCAAGATTGGAAGTAGATCTAGGTTTGCAAACCATTGGATAGTTTCTAAGTTTCTAAGTTCATGTATGTCTACGTATTTTCCCTTATGGATGCTTCTAAGTTCAAAAGAGGGAAATTTTTCAGCATGGTTTTTCGAATCAAAGAGGGTGAAATCAAACTCTTCTACTAATCTCCTTTTTCCCTTGTCCCTTGAGGATCTTCTAGATCCCATAACTACAACAGTTTAGAGGGATAAAGATGAGCAAGAGTGAATGGAGAGCAAAACAGAATTTAAGAGGTTCTTAGAGAATACCTTGGTTGATTCTTCAAAAGAGAGAAGGATTCTTGATGTTTTGCTCCGAAATGGGAGGTATTTGGGAAGCTCAACGGGGTGAAGTGGAGATGGAGGAGGTTTGGGGGAGTAGAGAAGGGAAGGGAAGTGAGCTGGGGTCGGTTTCACAGCCGGCCCTAGTGTGGGTTTAAAGGGCAGAGCTGCTGGCGGTTGCACCTCTGGCTGGAGCGGTGCAACCTCTGGCAACCCGTGATAGCTGGAGGTGCCACCGCCAGCTGGAGAGGTGCCACCGCCTGCAGCCAGTGAGCACCTAATATGATTTGATTAGGGAGCTTTTGCCTTAAGGAGAGTTTCAGAGCAATTAATGTTTGTTACATGATTTCGTATGAGTTTTTTATTTAAGGAAGAAGCTCTTGTACGATCAAGATAGATCTTTTAACGTGCATACGTATGTTTGTTTGGTATCCCTTTTAAGATCATGACATATTTAGTTTCTACAAGAATTAATTCGTAGATGAACGGGTTTTGAAGATCAGGGGGGTATATGAATTTGGATATCATACGTTTCTAATAAGGTTGTATCGAATTTGTGATTTCACAACTTCCACTTGTTACTTAAGCGTTGCGAGTTCCTTTTTGATTCTTGGTTTATGACCATTGAGAGTCAAGGAGCAGAATATCATTTCTTGCTCCGGCCTAGACTTTTAATGTTTTTATAGGAAGGGATGATCTTTAGGAACCCATTTGCTTTTGGGTGCCTCATAAATAGATCTACATTTTCTATCATATTGCATAGAGTTTATCATGGTTCCTTTAGGAACCCAAATTAATTTGTTTGGACTTAATTTCTTGAATGGACAACAATGTGTCTTGTGTCCAGATTTGCAACAAAAGTTGCACTTGGTTTGGTGTTGAACATGTAAGATGGAGCCTTTTATGAAGGTGGTTGGATTTTGGTGAGGATTTCTCACAAATCCAATCCCGCTCCTTTTTGGAATGTGACCCTTGTTTGCAAGGATCATGTTTAATGACTTGCTACCAACCTCGAATTTCTTCAAGGTGTCCTTGAGTAGCAGGTTTTCTTTTTGCATAGTTTCTAAATTATGACATTTGATACATGAATTTAAACTATCATGATGTTCGACTTTTAACTTATCAAACTCACAAGTAAGACTATCATGCATCTTTTTCAGCAATTTATATTTTCTACTTATACTCTTGCATTCGTCAAATAAGTCATTGAAAGCATTTAATAATTCATCGAAAGATAAATCAGCATCCATTGAATTTGTTACCTCGTCTTCGATGGCCATTAAGGCGTAATGAGCAACTTGCTCGGTGTTGGACTCCTCTTCCTCAGATGCGCTCGAATCATCCCATGTTGCTTGGAGCGCCTTCTTCTTTGTTGTTCTTTTCTTGACTTGGGGACAATCACTTTTGTAGTGTCCCGGCTTTTTGCATTCATAGCAGATCACTTGGTCCTTTTTGGGTTCAAGTTTATTTTTTGCATCATTCTTAAACTTGTTTCTTTTAAAGAACTTTTTAAACTTTCTTGTTAGAAGTGCCAAGTCATCATCACAGTCCTCATCACTTGAGTTTTCTCTCAAGTGGCATTCTGACGTTTTGAGTGCCATATCCTTCCTGTTCTTTGGAAGGATGTTTTCTTGCTCTTCATGAGCTTTACAAGTCATTTCATAGGTCATTAGTGACCCGATTAGTTCTTCAAGAGGGAAATTTCGCAGATCTTTTGCCTCTTGAATAGCGGTGACTTTAGGATCCCAACTCTTAGGAAGGGATCTTAGTATCTTATTAACAAGCTCAAAATCCGAAAAGCTCTTTCCGAGTCCTTTTAGACCGTTGACGACATCCGTGAAATGGGTAAACATGTCGCCAATGGTTTCACTCGGTTTCATCCGAAAGAGTTCGAAAGAGTGTAACAGCAAATTGATTTTTGACTCTTTTACTCTACTTGTGCCCTCATGGGTCACTTCGAGTGTGTGCCAAATATCAAATGCAGTTTCACAAGTTGAAACACGGTTAAACTCGTTTTTATCGAGTGCACAAAATAAGGCATTCATAGCCTTTGCATTTAGAGCGAAAGCCTTCTTCTCCAAATCATTCCAATCGATCATTGGAAGAGAAGACTTTGAAAAACCATTCTCGACAAGATTCCATAATTCAAAATCCATAGAAATAAGAAAGATCCTCATTCGGGTTTTCCAGTAGGTGTAGTCCGTCCCATTAAACATGGGTGGACGTGTAATAGAATGGCCCTCTTGGTTTCCGGCGTAAGCCATCTCTCTTGGGTTTTAATCCTTTTGAGAGTTAACCGGGCTCTGATACCAATTGTTAGGATCGAGAGCACTAAGAGGGGGGGGGGTGAATTAGTGCAGCGGAAATCTTACAGCGATTAAAAACCAAAAGCTGCGTTCGTTTAATAAAAGCTATTATGATGCAAAAGCTAATTCTCAGTTTGTATCTAAGTGCAGTTTGCGTCTAAGCGCAGATTGCGTCTAAGCGCAGTTTGCGTCTAAACACAGTTTGCGTCTAAGCGCAGTTTGCGTCTAAGCGCAGTTTGCGTCTAAACACAGTTTGCGTCTAAGCGCAGTTTTGCGTCTAAGCGCAGTTTACGTCTAAACTCAGATTTACGTCTAAACGCAGTTTTACGTCTAAACGCAGATTTACGTCTAAACGCAGATTTACGTCTAAACTTTGAAACTCGTTTGTATACTCGCAGAAGGCAGTATGCAGTTGAAATCAAGACGTAAACGTGAACTGAGAACTGATGATTGTGAGAGGAAAGCCGATTTACGTCTAAATGCAGTTTTACGTCTAAATGTTGAAACTCGTTCGTAAAATTGTAGAGGACAGTTTGCAGTTATCAATAGGATCAAAATGTAAGTGTAAACTGCAAAGAAACTCTTTCGTAAAAGCACGGAAGACAGTTCTGCAGAATCAAACGTAAACGTAAACTGTAATGTACGAAAATACGAATTTACGTCTGAATGCAGATTCGGAAGAACAGCACTTAGAACTTGTTCGTGAGAGCGCAGAGAGCAGTAGTAATGGAGGAGGTTTGCAGTAATGATAAAGTGCTCAAAAATAAACGCAAACCAGAGATTTAGAGTGGTTCGGTCAGCCTTGACCTACTCCACTTTTGGCTTCCTCCACCGACGAGGTTGCCGACGTCAACTAGGGGCCTTCCTTCAATGGGCGAAGGCCAAACTGCCCTTTTACAGTTTCTCTCCTTTTGACAGGCTCAGGAGACAACCTTTACAGACCTTTCTCTCCTCACTTTACAACTGAAAACTTGAAGAACAGAAGGAGGAGACTTAAAGGCTTTACAACACTTTTGAGCTCTTAGAATCACAGAAAAGATCAAGATTTCGGTGTTGGTCTGTATCTTTTCAGTGCTGAATTGGTGGGGTATTTATAGGCCCCAACCCAATTCAAATTTCGAGCTCAAAACGATCAAATCCCGGAATTCCGGGATCAGGCGGTTGCACCTCTTGACTGGAGAGGTGGCACCGCCTGGCAGAGCTCGAAGTCTGAGCTCAGGCGGTTGCACCTCTCGACTGGAGAGGTGGCACCGCCTGGCAGAGCTCGAAGACTGAGCTCGGACGGTTCCACCTTCTCTGTCAGGGGTGGTTGCACCTTCCTGCCAGAGCTCGAAGACCGAGCTCAGGCGGTGCATCTCCTGACCAGAGAAGTTTCTCTTCTCTGCCAGAGGTGATCGCCCCTTTCTGCCAGAGGTGATCGCCCCTTTCTGCCAGAGGTGGTTGCACCTCTCTGCCAGAGGTGGTTGCACCTCTCTGCCAGAGCTCGAAGACTGAGCTTAGGCTGTGCATCTCCTGGCCAGAGAGGTCGTACTTCTCTTCCAGAGCTCGAAGACTGAGCTCGGTGATTGCATCACCAGGCAGAGCTCGAAACTTGAGCTCAGGCGGTGCTACCGCTTGACAGAGGAGGTTGCACCGCCCAGTCTCGCTTGGAGACTGAGCCCTGGGCGGTTGCACCGCCTGGCTGGAGCGGTTGCACCTCCCAGTCTCGCTGGGAGACTTAGCCTGGGCGGTGGCACCTCCCTGCCTGGGCGGTTGCACCTCCCACAGCTTCTTGGGTTCGAATGGGTTGAACCATTCGACCCAACTTGAGTTCTTCAGGGGCCCAATTGCCCCAGGATTAAGCTAATGGGATCACCTCCCATTTCTAACTTAATCACCGTGCTAACTACGATTAAATCTAAGACAATTTCTGCAGCTTTGCTTCGGTGCGTCAATCGCTTCTTCCGGCGAGTTTCCGGCGAACTTCCGTCGATCATCCGATGAACCCTCGGTGATGCTTCTGCGGACTTCCGGCAAACTCCTGGACTTTGCGACGATCCACTTGGCGAGTTCCGATGAGCTTCGCTTGGCAAGCTTCTGGACTTCTCGGATCTGTTCTCGCAGAACCTCCGACGACCGTCCGTACTTCCGTCGAACTCTCGAACTCCCAACGTGATCATGAACTTGACTCCGGCGCAACTCCTGCTGCTTGTCTATCTTTCATCGTAGTTAATCCTGCACACTTATCTCAACACATAGATTAGACAACAAATGACAATTGACTTCATCATCAAAATCCGAGATTCAACATTGCATACGATGTAAATGATGATTAAAATTGCCTTAATTTGAATTCAAGATTTATCTCAATTATGAAATTTTGAAATAAGAATGATTACTCACCTTTGTCATGATTTAGAAATTGACATAAAGGGTCTTCCCTTCTTTTGATAATGACAAAGGGGGAGATAGCTAGCTTGCACAATTCAAGAAGAAAGCAAAAATTACACTTCTCAAAAGAGAAGAAATTGCTATCTTGAACATCACCGAGAATTGCTAGCTTGAAATCTCAAGAAAATGCAAAATGTGCTATCTTGCCTATCTCAAGATGCAAAACATGCTAACTTGCATTTTGCAATGGAAGCAAAATTGCTAGCTCAAACTTTGCAAAGGAAGCAAGAAATTGCTCATCTTAAAAGAGAAGCAAATATTGCTAACTTACATATTTCTAGAAGCAAAAGAAAAGCAAATATGCCAACTTGCATATCTTTGAATTTGCTATCCTGTATGTTGTACAACTTGCATATCTAAAACTTGATAGCTTGAATGTTCTAAGCATGATGTAACACTTGCTAAATTTTCTAGCTTCAAAACTGCATGATGATAAAACTTGATATTCTGTTTTTCATGCAATGAGTTAAACTTATATTCCAAACACAAGAATAGTTGGACTTCTCCATTTTGTTGATGATAAAGGGGGAGAAGTATGATGTTATGCATAAGTTCATGATGACGTGTTGCAAGTATTCATGATGAATATTGCAATGACTTGAATTCAGTTTGAATTCAAAGTTCTATCAATATAGCATATTGATAGGGGGAGTTTGTTTAAACTTTGGGAGTTAAGGATAACTCCGTCATCAAGTAGTTGTCATCATCAAAAAGGGGGAGATTGTTGAATCTCGTATTTTGATGATGAAACTACTTGATATGTGTTTATATTTTAATCTATGTTTTGAGTGACGTAGGATGCTCCGATCAGAATGAGACAATTAAAGCAGGAAAAATCATGTTGTGCCGGAGGAACATGTCAGAAGATTGGACGTCAGGCCGGTGGATCGGTCGACGTATCGATAGAAGGCTTCAGGCCGTGGACTTGGGCATCGGGCCAAGAAGAGCGGGTATTGCGCCAAGGATATCGGAGTTGCGGAGTCAACTAGCCGATTGGGCAATAGGCCGCAGGAGAGGACGATGCGCTGAATAATCGGCCGAAGCGTCGAGGGACCAATGACATGCCGGACAACTTAGTTAATTGCTTAGGATTAATTGTCTCGATCGAAGTTTTGTTTTACATGTGCAGGATTAACTATGATAGAAGTAAGACATGTAGCAGGAGTTGCGCCGGAGTCAAGACTATGATCACGTTGGGAGTTCGAGAGTTCGACGGAAGTCCGGACGGTCGTCGGAGGTTCTGCGGGAACAAATCCGAGAAGTCCAGGAGCTTGCTAAAGAAGCTCGTCGGAACTCACCAAGTGGATCATCGCAAGTCCAAGAGTTTGCTAGAAGTCCGCTGGAGCATCACCGAGGTTCGTCAGATGTTCGCCGGAAGCTTGCCGGAAGAAGCGATTGACGCACCGGAGCAAGTTGCAGTAAATGTCTTAAAAAATTTGTAGTTAGCACGATGATTAAGCTAGAAATGGGAGGTGATCCCATTAACTTAATCTTGGGGCAATTGGGCCCTTGACAGACCCAAATTGGGCCGAATGGATCAGCCCATTCGGACCCAGATTTCTTGGCCAGAGGTGGCACCGCTTGGGTCGACGGTGGCACCGCCCAGGGCTCAGTCTTCGAGCTCTAGCTGGGCGGTGCAACCGCCTCTGACAGAGGTGCAACCGCTTGAGCTCGGTCTTCGAGCTCTGGCTGGGTGGTGCAACCGCCCTAGTCAGGCGGTGGCACTGCTTGGGCTCAGTCTCCGAGCTCTGGCAGAAGGTGCAACCAACCCTGACAGGAGGTGGCACCGCCTAGAGGCTCAGTCTTCGAGCTCTGCCAGGCGGTGCAACCGCCAGACCCCGGAATTCCGGGAGATGACAGTTTTGAGCTCGAAATTCAAATTGGGTTGGGGCCTATTAATACCCCACCCTTTCAGCAATGAAAGGGGAACCCACAGACACCGAAAGCTTGATCTTACTCTGTGATTTTAGAGCTCAAAAGTGTTGTAAAGTCTAGAAGTTCTCCTCCCTCTTTTCTTCCAAGTTTTGATCTTTCAAGAGAGGAGAGAAAAGTTTGTAAGGGTTGTCTCCTAAGCCCGTCAAAAGGAGTGAAACTGTAAAAGAGTGGTTGGCCTTCACCTATTGAAGGAAGGCCTCTAGTGGACGTCGGTGACCTCGTTAGTGGAGGAAGCCAAAAGTGGATGTAGGTCAAGATTGACCGAACCACTCTAAAATTGTGGTACTCTCTGGTTTGTATTTACTTTGAGCATATTATCTTTACTGCAAACCTCCTCAATAGCTTACTACCTTCTGTGCATTTATGATCATGTTTCAAAGTTCAGTATTTTCCGAATCGGTGTTTAGACGTAAATCAATTTTATCGTACGAACATCATATTTCAGTTTGCGCTTACATTCTGATTTCCATCATAACTGCAAACTGCCTTCATATATTCGCTTTAACTGCATCTTGCTTGATCACAAGTTAAAGTAATTTACGAATCGGGTTTTCTATCGAAATCGCTTTTATCGTACGAACGCAGTTTTAATCGTCGAAAGTTTTCCGCTGCACTAATTCACCAACCCCCCCCCCCTCTCTCTTAGTGCTCCTGATCCTAGCAGTTATAAGTTGGTGATGATAAATGTTCAAGTTGATGGGAGAATATCTATATATATGAGGATTTTGGTCCCTGGGCTCAATCATCTCTTTGAAGCAAAAGGCTTTCCTACACCATCTAAAGCGAGAGTTCTGATCCGAGATATGCCAAAGTTCAAGAATAAACTTTTACAGAAATTCTTGATAACAATGACTGGATGTACGCTATTTTATTTCTGCATCAGTTTTTATTATGTTTTTATTATAATAATTTAGAAACACAAGTTGACTTCATTGATTTCTTACGGTATACCCTTCTGCAGTGCTAACGCTCGAGAGTTCACCGGATGAAACGTACAACACGCGGATGTCATCGGGATCATTCATCCAATGGCCGTCACGGACGTGGGTATGAGTTGCATGTGCAAGCTCTACTTGGTGAAGAAGCAATCGCAGACAGGTAATGCAGAGATGTGCATGCGTGCGTACCGATGAGAGTTACTGGTCATGATTCCGAGGAATCATTGTGGGGGGAGCGACAGTGCTCCCGGTAGAGTTGGATGAGTGAATTTAATCCACGGGGTGCACTAATTGGGCATGCAGTAGCAGTTGCACCTACGTGGGAGCTGAATCTATCCGGATTAATTCATCAGCACAGTTGTGTGTGTATGAGAGAGAGAGAGAGAGAGTCGTTTTCTTCTTGCGCCAATCGTCATCCCCACCATGTACTAGTTTTCCTCTTAGGAGAGAGAGAGAGAGAGAGAGGCTTTAATGTAGGTTGACTAGATGGTTCTTATTGTGGGAGGAAACATTTCCATACTAAAAAGAAGTTCAGATCAACTGCAGCCTCCATGCATGGAAGACAATCACACACAAACCTACACTAGAGGACCATGCAATAGGCGTATTCACAGACCTCTCTCCTAAGAGAGTCACAAGAACAACAAAAAGAACGCTACATGTTGACTATAGTTCATTTCTGTACATCTTTTCACCGTAATTTGATTCTGGCGGTGATTTGCACATCTGCATGTATACAAGCAAACACCTGTGAGAGACATCGTAGAGCTCAAGCTTGATTTGGTCCGAAAGATTCGTAGAGCCCAATAAAGACCCAACCTGTACTGGTCGTCCTCCTCCTCGAGCAATATATCTTAGGGTTTCCACGATCCAGACCGGGCCTGCCTGCGCTGTACCTCTTCAAGTGCACTGCAGCTAGGGAGAGTGACGACGACGACGACTCGTCTGGTTCCTTGCGCTGAGCCGGACCCACGCGGTTGCCTTCAAGAGGCGGAGACTCCCTCCGTGGCCATGGGACCCAGACATGCATGCCTCCTACCACATCAAGACAATCCATGTCTTCCCATCTCGTGTCACCTTCCTCTCTCCCCTTCCCTTGCTTTTGTTCTCCGTGTGTGGATTAGGATAGGGTGACAGCTGTCACTGTGGACCTTCCTGTATGCAGACAGCTTGCAGGAGTTTGAATAACAATTATTAGATCATAAAGCTTGGCTTGATATTTCAATGAAACTTGGTTCGGTTGACTCCATTCCTGGACTTCTGCAACAACCGAGGACATTCCTCTATAGAGTCATCTTCCTATCTCTACATCCATTTAACATGAGGTCCTACTCCATCATCAGATGATCACAGGATCTGGTGGCCCTTGAATCGGTGCAAAAGCAATGATGCAATCCTCTCTCTCTCTCTCTCTCTCTCTCTCTCTCTCTCTCTCCCTATATATATATATATATATATATACATCAAAGAACGCAGCTTGATTTAGACATGCATATGACAAGATGTGGGATGCTATCGCACACCGCGTGAAGGAAAAAAAGAAAAAGAAGGCTCTGTAAGAGAATCTTAGCGTTTGTTCCATATGCACTTCACATAATAATGTGTGGTTTTTACAAGCTAATAGTGCCAAGAAAAGCGAATGATGTGTCTGTATCTCCAATGGCATCTCTTAGCCCACGTCGAGACCCCATGACAATAATGTGCGCCACCCTATGGAGCTCTCGTCTCCAGGAATCAAGAGCTCCTCACTAAATGTTGGCAAGGTGATGTCGATGATCATCTTTGGGAAGCTTGATCAGCTCCTTCGCATGGATGACGATCCTATGAAGCTGGTCGATCTTGAGTCGCCTTTCCTTGCTAGAAGATCTACATCGGGATAAGATCCCTCTGATTCCAAAATGAGTCTCCTTGAAGTGAATTAAAGGTAGAGGGTGAGGAGTGACCAACCTCGAATACTTCTATAGTTAGAGTTCTCCTAATTTATCGTTAGGCCAATAATCTCCGAAACTAAAAATATTCAGAGAATTTTTTCCATTTTGATCGCCGTCGATGTGGCAGATTGGTTCGAGTGGGCTTTTCTCGTTTTCGTTGATGTGGTTGTCAAGCCATGAACCGCAGCGAATGCTAATATTCTTCGTATCCTGTGAGATCATATAATATATATTGTAAATTAATAGATCAATTTTCGATTTATTAGGTATGAAATATTTTAATAAGACAAGAGATCTCATTGCATCTCTTTCCGTTTACCTTTCGAACCATTCTTGCCTTTCCTCTTCAAGTACCGTTTGAGCTCACTGATGCTTTTCCCATCTCTAAGATCCATCCTATCAAGAATATAACTCAATAGATGGAATCGTATGCATAGTATATGTTGGTGCCAAGAATGTGAAGTTAATTTGAGTGGCAGCCCTATCTTCTCGAAGATTTCTCTAACGCTTAAAGTCAACAAAAAGATCAAGAATGAAACTCATTAGAGGAGTCCAAAGGTGAGTACATGCCCGGAGAGACCCTCCGCTTCGAGCTAGTGTATCAACAAAGCATAAATTTTTCTTAGATGTTTTATTGATCTATTACACCTAGATAGCATCATGTCATCATAGATAGCCTCATAATCGATTAGATGACATACGATGAACTTTGATTGATTGTATATAGTTTGATTGACATTATACGTCTCGTTTTGATTGATTGTCACATATCAATCTTCTTAAAATTTTCAATTAATCATACTAATTAATAATTTAATAATAAATCTTCTTATAAAAATAAATGTTTCCTTGTATAAATTTTAAATAATTAATGATGAATTCTTTAAAAAAACTCATAAGTTTAAAAAAAATTTAAAGTTCTTAGATGACATCTTTTTTATAAAAAAAATGATCATTTTATCCCCGTCAACCATCGCCCGTCGATTGCCCTTCTCTAATTGCTTGTACCTTCGTATAAATGCTGACCTCTCTAATCACCCCTATCCTTCCCTAGTTGTCTATACTTTTACACTTTAGTTAGCATTGTCGGTTGCCCCTCCCCTCTCCCTTGGCCTCCTTGCACTTCTATGCATGGCTTGGCCCCATTAGTTACCTACCTCTATATACGTGATGTCTTTGGAGTCTAACGATGATGAAAGTGATGCAGGGAGAAGAAGACAATGGTGGTTCCGATGAAGTTAGAGATAAATTGATAATTTCATGTGATCAGGTCTATTATCTAAGAATTTTTAAAAATTAAAATATTCTATAACAAATTTTTGAATTTAGATTATGTTTTCAAGAATGTGCTTGATAATTAATATATTATAATTTATTATTATCATTACATGTCGAGGTTTATCGAATAAAGTTGAACCTACGAGAAATAGAAGTTGACGACCACCGCCACCCAACTCCTTGATGATTGATATGAATGTGATGAGAACATCATATTCTTCTAATCATTTGGGTCATTGGTGTGTTTTAGACTACAATGAATGACCGAGTAAAGGTCCAAATGCAGAAGCTATAGGAAACCCAGAAGGAGGTTAACGAGCTAGAAAAAAGGAGAAATCCAAAAGTTACTTTGCTATGTGGTCACTTTCCCCTTGCCATCTTCAATCTTCGATGTTATTATTATAGTGTTAGTACATCGGACTAACTCAAATACATCGCCAGTTAGATACGAGTACTCAATAAATATATAAATTAAATCAAAAAAATTTTGACGCTCTTTCTATCATTCATATAGGTCATCGTATTCAGATCGTCCTACGATCTAAGTCAAATACATACTCAATAAAAAAATATATATCAATTCACGCATGGGTCTTCATATTTCGATCCTTTTATAATCTAAGCCAAATACATTATTTGCTATGTATGAGTACTCAATAAATACATTTTTACTTGCTAGTAAAAAATTCTCAAATTTTGACTCAGAAAATTCTCGATCCTCTTTCTATGATCCATATAGGTCTGTCTTATTCCGGTTGCCCTCTTGATGGCATGCATGACACACAAAAGACAACTCATGTCGACTCTTATGTTCCGGCACGAACGCATCGATTTCTTCAAGTGTTGAAGGCATTAAAAATATTTTTCTTTTCTTTTTTTCTTTTACTGGGACAAAGTTTGGTACTAGTCGCTGCCTAGTGAGTTATCATGAGATGTGCTTCCAACTCCCAAGAAAAGGGGTTGCACCCCTGTGGGAATGTGCTTACTCCATGGTATTGTGTGTTTGCATGGGTTGGTGGCACTCCTCCATCAAAGAATATTTAGATGTTGGGACCAGAAACACTTGCTTCCAACTTGTCTCATCTTTTCAAATGCCTGCCTAATATTCTGTGTCAGTAGAAAAAACATATATTCGGTACTCGTGCACAGTAGAACCAACTGAAGCTCTTGGATTCCATTTTATACCTCTTGGAAAAAAAAATTATTGTTTCTTCAATTTATATCCTTTTTTTTTAACAATTAGTCCTACAATTATTCCACAGTAGAAATTTTTTTATATATAATTTATATACTTAAAAGGTCGGCATCTATTTGGCTGATTAGATGAATGATCAACCATGTCAAGCTTCTATCGCTTTTTAATTTCTATGTTTTTTATTGTCTTTATCCTAATTATTCAGCATCCCCCACTTTTTTTTTTTCTTTTTTTGTTGTCAATTGCTTGAAGGTTCAATTGTGGCCAGAATATCTCATGGAGAGATAGATAAAAAAAAAAAAAAAAAAAAGAATTGGTTGATCTTTCTCTAACCAGTAATTATAAGTTTTGTGAACAGCATTCATGATAATACCCACATGCAAGGGAGACATGTCATTACAATAAATAATTAGGTCAAGTCACAACCTTAAAAAATGACATGGTTACTCCTGTTTGGGTCTGACCAATCAAAACAGTTCGGTAAGTAATAGCACAACAGACATGATATCCATATCCATACACTTCATTTTCTTCGTTCTCGGGCATGACTAATGAATGGCATGAGAAGTGTGCCTTATCACCCCTATTCTTGAGAGGAAAGGCCCCTCCCTATGTCAATCAATCTATCTACATCTATTACATTGCATCTAATATTCCACGGCATGTGGTGTCGTTCTTACTTACTACCCAAAGCATATTGCATTAAGATCAACCTCGTTTTTACTCGCAGGAAGCAAGTAATTTTGTGTGGTCTCTTCTTCTTCGTGTACAAGTGAACGTTGGTTGAGTGCTCTACTCATCACCATCACCACCATTGAGGTAAAAGAGGGGTGAGCGGTTGGGCTTTGTCTGCATGCACCGAGAGGAAGAAACCAAGCGGAGAGCGCGAGGGCTACGGGTCTCTGGGCCCCAATCCTTGCCACATAGCGACACACTCGCCTGCGCGAGACACCATCGACAGCACCACCCTCCTTTTCCTAGTATTTATGTGAGCCTTTGTCTCTTGAATTCTTATTTGTGGTGTACAGAGGGAGGGAGAAAAGTGGAAGAGGAAACAAGAGAATCATCATCCACAGGGACGCTCGAGAGAAGGAGAAGTGTGACAAGCAACTCGCAGACATCACACAGCCAGCGACAGGAGGAGGAGGAGGAGGAGGAAGAGTTCTTGGGTTGGCTGTGCTTCTCTTTCCCTTCTCCCATTTGTTTTCTTGTAGTTTCCTACCCTATGCACTCACTCGGAACGAAGAGAAGAAAGATCTCTGCTCTCTCTCTCTCTCTCTCTCTCTCTCTCTCTCTCTCTCTCTCTCCTTTTTGCTTTCTCCACCATCCTCTCTCAGAGACTGTCTCTTTATACTTGTTTCTGAGACAACTGCTTGTTTGGTATGCCAGCTTTGTTTGTTCTTTAGTAGAGGTGGGAAGAGTAGCCGAGAGAGAAGGTTTGGAGGTTCTCGGTGAGGGTTATCTGGTGGGAGCGTAGATCCAGTCTTCATGCTGTACCAGTGTTTGGGTCTATCTAGCTCTCATGCATCTCCCCTTTCTTTGGTTGTTTCCCCGTCTTCTTTAGATCTAGAGGAGGCCGGAAGTTTGAGGAGAGTCCGGCCTCATGGTTTCATGTTGGGTAGCGAGTGTTTCTTCTGTGCATAGCACTGATTTGGACTAGTAGCAAACAAAGAACAGTGATCGGAGAAGAGGTCAAGAGAAAGAACAGGAACACCATCTGATCTGGTTTAGAAGATGAAAGCGGCTTCGTCGTCGGCGCATCTGCTTGGAGCACTCTGCGAGGATGATCAGTACAGCCACCAGCAAACGCCAGGCTCGTCCGCAGCTGCTGCTCCTCCCAAGAAGAAGAGGAACCTCCCTGGAAACCCAAGCAAGTCTCGAACCATCATCACATATGCTCGTTCGCTCATCTTTTTCCTTTGCCACCTCTTCCATGCACCCCTCCCATTCTAGTTCTCGGCTCAATTCGGTAACCGAGATCCAGGGACAGCTCTCCCTCTTCCATTATTGACGTCACCAAGCCAACCTGTAGTGGAAAGCAAAGCATACGTGCTGGTGCATGAAATATCTGAGTTCCATTTCTTTAAGCTTCGCCCTTTATGTTCATGCTGTCATCATTGCAGATCCGGACGCGGAGGTGATCGCCTTGTCGCCCAAGACGCTGCTGGCGACGAACCGCTTCGTCTGCGAGGTCTGCAACAAGGGGTTCCAGCGGGAGCAGAACCTGCAGCTGCACCGGCGCGGCCACAACCTGCCCTGGAAGCTGAAGCAGAAGAACCCCAACGAGGTCCGCCGCCGCGTGTACCTCTGCCCGGAACTGACGTGCGTCCACCACGACCCCTCCCGGGCCCTCGGCGACCTCACCGGCATCAAGAAGCACTACTGCCGCAAGCACGGGGAGAAGAAGTGGAAGTGCGACAGGTGCTCCAAGCGTTACGCCGTGCAGTCCGACTGGAAGGCCCATTCCAAGATCTGCGGCACTCGCGAGTACCGCTGCGACTGTGGCACCCTCTTCTCCAGGTACTACTACTGCATGCATCCTAACATCCACCAGCCAATCCATAAATGATTGGAATACCATCACTCATGTTGATATTGTTCGTTGGCTCACATTGCACTGGTGGGTAAGATGACCAACACGAATTGATACCGTCACTTGGGTTCGGTGATGGTGATTAGCGCTTCTGGAGTTAGGGTTAGGGTTGGATTCCTTGGCCACCGGAACGGGAGTGAGCAAAGATATGTGAGCATAGTGACCAACTGCTCCCACGTGAATCATGGCTAAGAACAAACAACAACAAAGGTCCTTGAGATCTCAAAGAAAGAAGCTCACCATTCATCTAAATGTCTCATAGAAACCAACGCCTCTCTCTCTCTCTCTCTCTCTCTCTCATTCCCCATTGTGTTCACGTGTTGAGTTGGAGGCAAAGCTTAGCAGGCTTAATTTGTTGCCTTGCGATTTGGAGATATGCGGGCAACTGGGCATGGTTTTGGCACTGCAGGTCCACACCAGTTCATCTCAAGGGTGGCCTCTGGATTTTTTTGGCGACGATCATTCCTGGATCAGGTGCCACACACTCACGGGATGTGAAGCTTTCTACTCGTAACCTGTGTTAGAATGAGCTTTCATTGATCCGGCAACATTCTTGCCTTGCCTTGGGCGCCCATGAGGAGCGGATGGTGTAATCGGAATCGGTTCATGGGGTTGGCATTAATGTAAGAGGAGAAGGCCATTTATGGATGCCATTGTTGGTATTCATATTTCCGCCATTGCATTGATGAGCGGGTCAGTCCCAAAAATGGGACTTTGATCTGGCCGTGGACTGACCTTTTCCTGCTTCAAGCAGCGTTCATTCTTTGGTCCTCCATTGAATGCCGCTCAGGAAAATGGACTCGTTTAGCGCTCTCTTCCTTCGAAGTCTGTACCTTCATCGGGCCTGGTGAAGAAGCTGAGAATAAATGATCTTAAATTTCTGATTCCTTCTTTCTCAGTGAACTTACAATCTTAGTCTTTTAGTCGCATCATAAGTTGACTTTGACTAGAATCTTCGCAGGCGAGACAGCTTCATCACCCACAGAGCCTTCTGTGATGCATTAGCACAGGAAGGCGCAAGAATTCCGGCCGGCATGAACACCATCGGCGGCCATGTGTACGCAAACAGGGGCACAAACTTGGACCTTCCACAACTGAGCTCGCAACTCTCCTCCTTGCAAGACCAAGCTCACCACCCTTCCACCGACCTCCTCCGCTTGAGGGGGAGTAGCGGGAGCGCAAAATTCGAGCAGCTCAACGCCACCACGTCCCCGTTCTACTTGGGGGCCGCATCCAACCAAGGCTTCGATGAAAACCCGGAGTTGCTTCCGAGCAAACCCTTCCATGCCATGATGCAGCTCCAAGACCTTCAGACAAACAACAGTGCTTCATCCTCTGCTGCTGCCGCCGCGAATCTTTTCAATCTTGGCTTCTTCTCTAGCAGCGGCAGCACGAGTACCATCAACCATGGCAGCAGTTCTGGCAACCAGAGCGGCCTTCTTCTGGGCCCTAATCAATTTAGCAATGCAGGTGGAGGTACTGAGCCAATGTCGCTCTTCACTGGAGAGCTCATGAGCGATCATACTGACACCAACATGCCTTCTCTGTATACCCCCTCTCTGCACACTGAGCCGGTAGTACCGCAGATGTCAGCGACCGCACTGCTTCAGAAGGCTGCCCAAATGGGAGCGACACCCATTGGTGCCAGCGGAAGCTCATTGCTTGGAGAATTCAGTGGCTCCTACCCCGGCGGTGCAAGGCATGTCGGCTTTCGACGCAATCCAAAGGAGGGCGGCGGAGAGAGCTCCAGAACTCATGTGGACGACGAGAACCATTTCCAATACATCATGAACTCCCTTGCTAACGGGAACAGTGGTGTGTTCAGTGGGATGGATGAGCAGGTGAGTGGGTTCAGTGGCTTCAACCCGGGTTTCGGCGCCATGGACGAGGACAAGTTGCACCGCAACCTTTCGACCGGAGGCTTTGGAGGCTCCGGCATACTGACAAGAGACTTTCTCGGGGTTGGCAACATGATGAGAAGCATGGGGGGAGGAATTCCCCCGAGGGAACAGCAACTGGGCATTGACATGGACTCTCTGGATCACTCGGAGATGAAGCCGGGATCCTCCACTAGATCTTTTGGTGGTGGGAGGCTGCAGTAAGAGCCAAAAGTGTCCCAAGAGAGAGAGAGACAGAGAGAGAAGAACTGCAACAAGAGTCGAAGAATAACTCAAAAGAAGTGCAAGGACTGGAACTGAAGCAGATGTTAGTAGAGGTATGTATCGAATCAAGCTTGGCTAAAAGTTGGTGTTGTTGTTAGGTGTCAAAGCTCGATTGATATATATATATATATATATATATATGGATCTCGATCACTTGCTTCATCACATAGATCCCATCTTTTTTGTTCAGAACGTTAAGATGGTCATATCCTTTTCCTCTCTCTTTCTTTCTGTTCACTGCTGTTTCTTGTACTTTATTTCTCCTCCTTGAGAATTTGCTGTTCTAATAATAAAACTGCTCTTTTCTAAAGCTGTTCTATCTGCATGAAACAGAAACATCCCGACACCAAACCCTGCTTTTGTCCTCTTCCAATATTTTACTTTGAGAAAAGAGAGAGAGAATTGACGTAGCCAGGTAAACTCATGCATGGAACACTATGTCTGCATGAGAGAGAGAAGAGGAGGGCTTACAGTAAACCTAAACTTGAAAGTGAAGAATGTCTCTTGCACCTTGAGCATATCAAAAGGATTCATGAGTGCATGGCTGTGTCATTCGAACGTACCCATGGATGATATATGCATACATTTATATCATTCATTATCTTGCTGATAATTTAATTTACACTTATATCATTCATTAGCTTAGGGAAAATGCATTTGGAAACATGCACACTTTGGCCCCACACTTGTCGCGTACTCGGACCAAGTTCTTGCAAACCTGCACAGTTCACATGCTTTGTGCACCAAACTCTCTGGTGTATTTTGCACACTGTGACCTTAACGATTTTGGTATAATGCGAGTAATGGGAATATAAACATCATTCATTCGTTGTGTCGTCAAGTATGTATATATACTTTTATCAAAAACACAAGTACTTGATTATGTTTATCCTTTAATCTTAAGTGATTCATCATTAACTTCCAAGATATGTACGTGCACCTCTCGATCTACCATACTTGATGTTAAGTTCTTGGCGTTGACAAGGTGAAATATATTATAACCCTGAACGAATGAGTATTTTAACCAAAATCATGTTTAAAACATGATTAATTTGATGACTGTATAGAAATTGTTGGGGGATTAGCAAAAATACATTCCGAAAGGTATATATATATATATATATATATATATATATATATATATATATATATATATATATATATATATATATATATATATATAGAGGGAGGGAGAGAGAGAAAGAGAGCCCGTAAACCCCTAAACATAGGAGGACAAGCATACAACAGAATGGCATTGATCTTTCAAAAAGCTTCTTTATTTAATATTTGTGAAAGATTTTTACTGCTCGGTGAAAAGTACATTTAACACAATGAAGCAGCCATGTTCACATTCCATTGACTTAAGAATGTGAGTATATTCACGTAGGTAAGAAGAATTCGGAGCACGTTCCTTTGGAACTCCAAATCCATTCCTCAATATACAAATAAATATTAATCCATTTTGTATATTTAAAGGAGGTTTTGCTTCTCTCATGGCACAACCCTATTTCATATTTAAACGAAAAAAAGGAATTTTCGAACCGGGATCACTAACTAATAAAATATAATATAATATATAATTAAAAAAAATTATCTTTTCTGTATGCTTTCTCCGGTTCTATTGCTACAGGGAGCCTTACGCAATCAATCGAATCATGTGAATATCAAAAGCCAGGATCATTCAGAAAATGAATTTAAGATCCTATCTACCTTGGACAAATTAGATAATGTGGAAAGCATTAATTTACTAATATGTTGAGCCCATTATTCGAGATCCAAATGAGTGATCTTGTTCATGGAATCGGGAGAAACCATACGACATGCTTCAACAACAATCGTTTTTTATTAGTGACATTAAGCCTTGAGAACCCAATCTAACATGTAGTTCATCAACGCTAATCGGTAAAGATTTGTGCATAGAGAGAACCACATGCCTTGCGGTTGAGATACGCTTGGGAGACTGAAGAATTAAACATACCAACAGTTGCTATGCTCTGAGGCAATAGAACACTAACAATCTTGCTTGATTCTTTTTTGTTTTCTTCAATTGCATCATGTCACTTCCTATAATTTGGTAAAACTACAGTGAGTTTACTACTATCAGAGCTCCACACCACTTTCCAAGGGTTCATATCAAATCAGGACTTGCTTCATAAAAGGATTGCGGAAAAAGTTTCAACAAAGAGGGTCATAGTACCTGACTTGTGAATACCCATCAAGTTCAAGCCTACCACAGACAATAAACAGGAGCAGAGACAATATCAAGTGAGTAGTCGAAGCCACAACACATGGTTCAACAGTAGAACATGACTTTCTTGACATTTTCTTTCAACGCTGGAAGGGGTCTAACAGCCGCACCACCTGGGACACGAGTGCTGCGTTGGGTAGGAGCTCCACGTCCGACTGCCCCACTCACCATCGAACCACTGTCTGATGTCTCTGGTTCCATGTAAAATCGGGCACGGAATGCAGCCAGGTGCGCATAATATGCAGGTGGCACTGTCAAAACCATAAAATAGTTTGGTTAGGGATATATCATTTGCCCAAGTAATTTTAACGCTTATGCAAATTGCTCATATACGGCTTTATGTATGAAAGAACAATGTTTTGAAAAGACTAGACAGGACAAGCATACCTATGGACACAGATCGAGTGCACCTTGCGTAGCTGCAAATATATCAAGATGCGTTGAGCAGACAACTCAAATCTGCAGTAGTAGCTAACCAGAACGTACAAAATGAAAGGTCTTACGTGTAACAAAGGTTGTTTGTTAGGGTTTGCAATGCGTCAGCCGTGAATTTGTTCTCATCCCATAAGACATGGTAATGAGCAGGTCGGCTTGTGCCCTATGTATGTGACATAATCAGATTGTAACCAATTACCAAGCAGATCAGTGAATTGGAAAATCATGCAGGCAGAACAAATGCTGCAGGAGAGTATACCTGAATGCCAGCATGACTGCACAAGTAAAAATCAAACTCAGTTGGATGACAGATCTTAGAGTCAACTACAGTACCTACATATTCCAACATCAAACCAGCTCACAGTTAATTCTCATGCATCTTGATAAAATTTAAGAACATTAAAATAGCAACAAAGATGTGTAATAATGGGCGAATCAAATATCTGTATCAAGCATTCTAAGAAACTAACCAGGCAGAATATTTCCGCTCTTGTCAATTGAGTGGTGATCATTATGATTATTCGCAAACAACCTAGTGTGATGGCGTTTCTGAACCACTATGAAAGTTACTGGTGGCTGATAATTTGGCTCCAGCGAGGCGCACGCCTGAAGAGAGTCAAAAGTGAAATTTAAAAAAAAATTGAGTCAATTGATAAGCAAAACTAGAAAAATCTGAAGATGGTAATGTATTAAACATTGAACCTTTCTGATTGCATCAAGTTCATAAAGTAAAACTTGATAGAATTGCCCCTCACTAACTCCATCCCTGCAAAGAGAAACATCATTAATCATCAAGACAGTTTAAAACAATCAAAATAGACAACTCTGTTTAGTCACACCTGTAAAATATAATTCTTTGAGGCTTCTGTCCAGTAGCTTTTTTGAAGGAAATAAGTAGTTCCCTGCAAATCCTTCAAAGTCAGATAAATTTCTTGATGCAGGTATATAGCGAAAAGTTACAGCCATCAGTCCTCAATGGTAAAAAAAAGACCACAAACATACTTTATCATCCCACCGGTCACTGTTCCACGCTGAGGATCTTGCCAGACTTTAAACAGATCCTGTATCAACTCTTGCCGATGAAGCTGAGCAGAAACCAAACCAGCATACTTTGTTACCTCAGGCCAGTCTTGAGAAGCAACAACCTGAAAAAAATACAGAACTAAATGATAAGCATCCATCAAAGTCAAAATCACAGCCTAAAACAGAAGCATGTCATTTGCATTCACATAAAGGACTATCATCTTACAGCTGCGATAGAGGGGCTAGAGTCTTCGCCGGGATGAGGATGTGTTACATCAGCACCAAATATAATTGTAGGCCTGTCACTAACAAGTGGTATGCGCCTACTCAAGGCATCCATAAGAACCGTATTCCTACCACCAACCTGTCCATTTTAACACTCATGTCAAGTTCAGAGAAACAAAGAAATGGAAAAAGATCTATACTCAACGTCAGTCTTAACCAACCTTCACATTTATCTTGAGAGCAACATTTGCCAGATACTGTTTGCTCATTCTAAAAACATGTTTAGTCAAACAGCACTGTGAAATCAGTCCAAGCTCTGTCTCACAAATTCGCTTTAGATCACCTACACAAATAATGATACCAAACAAACTGAAAGAAAAGTAGAGAGACAATATAGAGCTCAAGTACAGTGGAACTAGATATTATACAGGTGCCATAAGCTGAAAAATATGAAAACTATGTGCTCAAAGAAGACTCCTACCATAAAGAGAACCATTATTGTCAGGCAATATCACAATAAGCAAATCAAGTTCTTTGCCATGGGGTTGGAGTAAGCTCATCGCATCATGATTCTGTGATTTTAAAGCTCGTTCCACCTGGTCTGGCCTCGCGCTCAAAGGAGGAAGCACCGGTTCAAGTGAAAAATCCTGCACTAGTTTAGACAACAAAGTTAAAAGTGCCATTGTTAACATAATCTCAGAAGCAAATGATAAAGATATTTAAAACATGAACAAATCCTAAGAAAATATTTAAGGCATACCATTCCAGATGTCTGGCACATGAGTGCAAGCTCGTGACAAAATTCACGGGCAACTCTTTCTTGGACATTCCGTGCAAAATTTATACATGTCCAGTTGTTTACTCTCCCACCATTCACCATTTTCTAGATTACAAGCATTAGCAAAGTGAAAGGTTACACGATAATAAGAAGATACCAGGGAGTAAAATGATATGCTAATTTTCTCAATGATAGCTGTCATAACTGCAATGATATATGATGCATTATGAAACAATACAGTTCAGCACTAGAGAAATTTTAGGTGAACAGATCAGGGGATGGAAACACAGTTTAGTCTAGCATTGGTAAGGATGGATTATGGATGAGAAATTAGACCCACGAAAGACAGGATGGGTCTTGAAACGTGAAAGTATAATTTAAATTTTATATGAGGAAGCCTCTGAACAGGAAATCAAACAATAACTGCACCGAAGTCCAAGATAGACAATTCATAGAAGCAATTAGTTGTGTTAAGTAGTATGGCTTACAATAATTTGCAATTTTTTTCAGTACTGAACGCAAGAGTTCTCTGATTATGCATTTGCTATTGATAAGCTAAAATATAGTATATACCCTGAGAGGGCATTCAGGGTAATTTTGCATTTTACATTATCACATGATCAAGAAATATATGCCCTTTTCAAGGAGTGAAAAGAATTTTAAATTTTGCAGATATACATATGAAACAACCCCTTTCTACTTTTTCCAGACTTGATATATAGCAAATTTCAGCAAAATTTTCCAATCTCAAGGCCACAACCTTCAGCAGAACTTTCAACAAAATCTATTTCAACAGTTAGGGACAACCTCTAAAGCATTCATACTACAAATCCAACTCTTCAATCTGTGTAATGATTTGGAGCTTCTGCAATTCAATTATATGTTTAGAATAAAATGCCATATTCCTGAAACCATGTGAAGCATACCATCAAAAATAGTCTGAAGTGTGCTACCAATAAATTTGGAGTATTATTTTCAGTTAAAGATTCCGCCATGCTTGAAAGTCAACTCAACCAAGGGCTTCTAATAAGGTTTGATGTAGCATAGAGTATAAAATGTATAAGCCAGGACACTCATCATTTTGTTCTGACATCTTCATAGCCACTCAAGTTCGTCAATTAAACATGCAAAATAACACTACCAATTATCACTTTGGAAAATATGCAATTACCCACTAAATTAAGATTATCCAGCACAAGTATAAAATATATATCAGAATTCCTACAACCAGAGATCAATCAAGAAACTGTTTGCATTTCATATTACACAATCACTTGAAGACAGCAGAAAACACTGTCAAGCACTATTATCCTAATTAAAACCACATGCCATCCACGCAATCAAGACAGGACAGAAATGGATAGAAAGTGACAATAGACTAATAAGAGTCGTCGACAATTCCAACAATCTTTACCTGATTGTCACTCTGAATACTGATGAAATGATCAAGTACTATCAAATAAAGACCTTTTTACCCCCATGAGAATTGCCTAGATGATACCTGCCCTTGGGCTCAACAATTCCAAGTGCCTTATTACCTTTTTATCCTAATGATAGCCCTAACATGCACAAAGTTAGAAAACATGGATAATGATAGCCCTATCCATGAAGAACTCAGGTCCAGAATGCACCAACATTTTGTTAAGACCACAGCATAGAGTTGGAGGAATAAGCAATGCCACTGCTTTGACGGATAGGCCGTGATAAGAAAAGCTAAAGATAACCAAGTACTTACTTGACATAGCCCCTAGTTCAAAGATTTAAATTACCCATCAGAGATATAATCAATAACTAGCACACTCTGACTCATATTTCCATTGAGGTTGGCCGTCCAGCTCAGATATTGTGACACATCAGAGTTTCGATGTGCATCAGACTTGAGCAGGACTCAAGACAAAGCTTGAGCTGAAGCATGAAAAGATAACGCACTCATAATACTAGAACTAGAAGAACATATTTATGTTAGTGGATGCAAGTGACAAAACCATACTGCAGTATTATTATGTAGAAGCATCAAAGATATAATAACTTCAATTAATATATGTAATGTCTCAGGTGGTACCTTATTCATCATATTCCACTGGCCGATTCTTGGCAGGCAATCCTTCTCTCTGCCAGTATCATGATATTTAAGCTGCAAAAACAAAAGTTGAGATCAACATTTTAAACAGTGTACTTCAATGAGACAACAGGAACCTACTGTTATTTATAAAATCAAAGGCGACCACAAAACAAAACTGATCTCCAGTCACATACCCATGGTGCAGGTAAAATACGTGCCTCAACTGATGCGAGTTTCTCACTGATTTTGATACCAAATTCTCTAGCATAAGGATCTTCATGGTAAGCATTGTGATGAACCGTCTAAAGAGCAAAAAGAATATATTAGAAAGATAGACATATTGCATCAAAGCAAACTAATGGCTGTGTTAGATACAGTCATAGGTTGTTTCCTAATTGTATATAATCCCATGTTAGAAACTAACACGAGAGGCATTAGGATTAATTTATGTCAACACAGGCATTCTGTAGAACTAAATGGGTATTCTATATTATTAAACTAATATGAATTATAGCAGAAAATGCAATTCAAAAAATCAACTACATGTACAAAAAGCAACCACAAGTAAAAGGTGGCAAATTTCCTAAAACTAGAGTGAAGATACTAGGGCATGTGAAGAAAATACAACTGTATTATGCAACATGTAATCATTTAATAAGGAAAATTTCATCATGTAGAATACATATGATATGCCAGACGTGCTGCCACTGGTTGTGGTTTTTTATGCTCAACAGGTAGACCACTAAAATCCTCCTAAACCTACTTAAAGATTCAAAAACTGGCCGTCCAAATTCCAAAATTATAATTTCTTATAACAAGTCATATATAAATAAAAAAAAAACAGTCTGAGTAGGTCCCCATTGGCATTTTCTATATTCACCATGATTTTTTATAGCATATCATTCCAACTCATGCAAAAAGTAGAAAAGAAATTCATAAAAGCTAGAACCTTATTTAAAATACAGTAATTAACAGACAAAGGCCGGGATAAAATACTGACATATTGCATGTAAAGTGCAAAGAGAACGTATAATATGGCATCATAGCAATGGTCCACATTTATAATGGTTATCTCACTTATAAGAACACATCATTCCAATGCATGCACTATAGAACTAGAATGCTAAATTCAACAACCAGAACCACCAAAATATAGCAAAGAAATCATTTATAGGACTGAAGGCTATTATTGATGAAATTAAACCAAATGTACCTGCAGAATGTCAAGCTCCCGTTCTTGAGGGCGCTGGCATGTCACCTTCAGAAGAGCAGTTATTTGTCTCTCGTTCAATCTTTTGGAATATCTTTGGCCTTCCACAATTTTACAGACCTTAAACCATATAAAAAATCAGCACATATAATCTTAGTTATTTTGTTGTAAATGCTTTTGTAGTCAATAAACCTAAAGGGGATATTAATCAAGAAAATCATGATCCACAATAGCAGATAATAAGGTGTTCTCACCTCCATCGGTAGATAATTTGGCCTTTGCTGGTTGCCAACTTGTAGGCAGGGGAGATTGGTATGCTGGATGGTAAAACCATATGTTTCTTGAAAATATTGAACAACAGATTTCATTGTTCCTCTTTCATCGACTGGGAAACTATTGTTACCATATGTCAGTATACACAAATCATGTTAACATCATGAACTCCAGTAGTGAATAAAAAAGAAAGCCAAGCAACTGATCAAAATGAGTAGTCACGTACGTAAGCTCTCTAGTTGCTTGTGATGTTAAACCAGAAATGCGATATTTTCTGCGCATATTCCCACGATGAGTAACCTCAACCTTTACTCCCCTTAAAGCCTTCTTGATCTGAAATATATACACACAAACATATATGAGATACAACAGCTACAAAAGGAAACAAAACTGTCATGGTCTTCCGCACCTATCATGTGAAAGTATAACAGAAAGGAGACAATTTTGCAAAGTACTGAATACATACCTTCACCCGATCAGCATCGGAGAGCGGTCTTGCTCGGACATCCCTACTTAAAAGTTGGGTAACAAAGTCAATGACAGGCAGGGGCTCAATGAAGGCGGTAGAAGACATGTCTGCACAAAAAGAAAAATTAAGCATATATGTAATTCAAACATGAGGGTGCAACCTCAGTATTAGCAGGAATCAACCCTAGCTTGATTTGTCATTCATGAAATATGCACCATGCATCAATTAAAAACTCTCAGATAGACATGCCCAGCAACAAAAAATAACCAAATGAGTACAATGACCATAAGCAATAACAAAAGCTATATGCGATATCTAGCTCATCATAGGGTGACAAAGTCAATGACAGGCAGGGGCTCAATGAAGGAAGTAGAAGACATGTCCGCACAAAGAGAAAAATTAAGCATATATGTACTTCAAACATGAGGGTGCAGAGTCAGTATTAGCAGGAATTAACCCTAGCTATTGATTTGTCATTCATGAAATATGCACCATTTATCAATTAAAAACTCTCAGATAGACATGCCCAGCATCAAAAAATAACCAAACGAATACAATGACCATAAGCAATAACAAAAGCTATATGCGATATCTAGCTCAACATAGGGTGACAAAGTCAATGACAGGCAGGGGCTCAATGAAGTAGAAGACATGTCCGCACAAAGAGAAAAATTAAGCATATATGTACTTCAAACATGAGGGTGCAGAGTCAGTATTAGCAGGAATTAACCCTAGCTATTGATTTGTCAATCATGAAATATGCACCATTTATCAATTAAAAACTCTCAGATAGACATGCCCAGCATCAAAAAATAACCAAACGAATACAATAACCATAAGCAATAACAAAAGCCATATGCAATATCTAGCTCAACATAGATCTGCCCAAGCATGTCGAAAGGAACCACAACATCAGGTGACCCTCACATTCAACATCAAGCAAAAATCCAGGTTATTTAAAATGGATCTAATTTTGTTGAATCAGAACTTTTCTCAAATATTTTTAGCAGTGGTTCCTTCAGTTTGATATCAAAAGGAAACAGGATTAAATTGACAAAGGCAGACATGCACACAAATCGAGAAAGAAAGATGTCACTACCGATATTTAGTGACAAGCCCATTTGTGTTGGCCTAATACTCTGATAAAACCCCCGCCAGCTTTCTAATCCATCGCCAAGTGGCTGCCTTCTCCCAAGGTCAGGGGAATAAAAGGATCGACCAACGGGAAAGTACCTACAACACGTCAAAGGGGATTAATACTCTGATAAATTTTGATAAAAGAAAGAATAAATGGCTTGGTGGAGACGTATTGACCCTTACCTTGTGGTAGGCAGTTCACGTAGCACAATATCAAGAACCTGTAGGGCTTCTTGGGGAGCATCAGCCTGTCGACTGGATAAAAACATATCAAGGTGGTGAAGATCCACACGGGCAGCCAACTTAATAACAACTCTAAATGTTCTTTGCCTCCTACAAAACAGAGATTTTTCATGAATCTTTTTCCAGAAAAATGACACCAAAATTATGTCTTGGAAAGAGGTAAAGGTTCCCATGAAAGGACCTCTCTGTGCCTGAACCATCATCTTCATCAACTAGAAGGATTTGAAACTCTCTAGAAGTAAATGGCAGTGGTCCGGCTGTGTAAAGACTTTTCCTGCCATCATAAGCTGGAAGCCGCCCTCCTAAATAAGACTCTCTATGCAGTTTGACTAGCTGCTCCATCACAGCACGATTGACACCACGTGATGTAACTTCTGGTATGATGGACACCTGTGGTTAAGTACTCATATATAATGAAATATTAGGAATACAATCAATATGTGTGATAAATTGAAGTATACTGAACAGGTAAAACTAACATCATATTGGTGAAGGTCTTTATCAGGTAACTCAGCAAAGAAATGGTTTGCCTTGACCACACATTTAACACCGTAGCTCCCTTTTCCAGGACGCAACGGAAACCTTAAAGACTTGCTGGATGGAGCTACAGGAACCACAGGTTGTATTGTTTGACTTGCAGTTTCACCCTCAATAGAGAGCTGCTGAAACTGTTGTTGGATAGAGGAAGCCTCTGACTGCTGTGATGAACTCGCTTGTGATGATGCTTGGTGCAGATCGGGAGCCAGTGGCCTCGATGGACCTGCAGCTGAAGGACCAGCCACACGCCCAGTAGTCATGCTGCCACTGCTTCGGCGTCCGTAGTGTTGATGTGGAATTCCTCCTCTTGGTTGAGCCAAACCCTGGCCTTCATACCCTGGAGATGGTCCACGTGATTGTTGTGGTGTTGAACCCCCATGAGGCTGTCCACTCCCCCTTCCCTGATAATAACTCCCAAAACCACGACTTTGCTGACCATGCTGAACCCAGCCACGTCCAGCACCACGTCCTTGTTGTTGCATAGCCGGAGCCCTTTCAAGTGGGCGCTGGGGCCCAGCTCGCCCACTTCTGCCACTGCTCTCTTGAGATTCTGAACTCTCCCCAGCAGAAGGAAGTTCAGTCCTGCGTTTCCTTACCATGTTGGCAACTGGACAAGAATGTAAAGATCAAGTTATTATCAAATAGAGGAAGAAATTGAATAAAGCAATCCTATCAGGTATCAGCATCATCTATACTTCAGCTGAACAAACAAGGGGAAATGTTCTCTAAACAGGTACTTTCCTCATCAGTCATGAGATGCAAATCCATCAGAACACGAACAAAAAAGAAAACAGAATGTTTACTCAATTTGTTTTCAGAATCAGAAATATGCAAGAGTCAATGAATAAGCAGAATCCAAACTGATGGGAATCGCAGAAGACATCATTACCAAAAGACTCATAGCATAAGATCTAACATTGTAACAATAAACAATAGATGTGGACAGACAAAATGATATTACCTAAATAAGTGAAGAATCAGAAACATCATCAGAGACAGTGTTTTCACAGAAGAGAGTAAAATGTTTCTGCTGTAATATTAGGTTAAAATATTCACAGATAAAACAGCAGATTCACAGGAAATGAATCTTCTATTGAAATAAAGCTTGACTACCCTAAAGATCATGCAAAATTTTCACAAAGATAATGGCTACACTGAATCACACAAAAATCTATGCCAGATAAGGAAATAATATATAAAAAAGTTCAGCCAAATTTAAACAGATAATATGAAAATTAATCGTCAAAGTAAAATTCCTAAGCTTGTAATCGACCACACTATAATTGCAGCAAAAATAGGTAGGAAGACATCCAACATAATAGCTGTGAATTTTGGCCCTGCTATGTTTGCCTTCTTCTTTTTTCTTTCTGCACAAATTTGGAATGGCGTTTTTCTGGTATTTACACAGATTTGAATATTATGGAAATAAAAATTCTTTCCGCAGTCACGACTCTTTAATTGCACAAAGGTCAACTCGGTTTCCTTATGAACAATCATTGGCTGCATCGTTTTTAAGTAAAAAATATCCAAGTAATACAGTATGATTCCGAAACAATCATTAATAAGCTTCAAAAAGAAGAAAGACCTCGAGTATCTACTTAACAAACTCGAACTACCAAATTTATTAGAGAGAGGAAAAGGAAGGAAGAGCTTCAACCAAAAATACCGCTACATAACTCTCAAAACGAACATTAAACGACATCACACCTACATTTCCAGTAACATACAATAGAAAGAAATGGTATAGAGAACAATCTACGCTACAACTAAAATCAACCAGATCACGGAACCTCAGAATCGTATACGGAAAAGCATAAGATCGCTAATCCATGACAGGGAAACGATCAGCTCCTATTAACACTGACCAAACCAAAGCAAGGAAAAACCATCGAAAGCGAAATAAGTAGGTAAACAGAATCTCGAAATCCTAAACAAAAACATTGTACGGAAGTCGACAGTCATGAGTCGAGAACCCCGCATATCGGCCGCTTCTGATGCCAAGATCCGCCGTGAGAAAGCGAACATAAACAAAGCACAGCACAATCTCTTACTCTAAATATCTAAACTGCGTGAACAACAGTTCAGATCGCCGTATGATCCTTGAGAACCACCACAGAAGAGTTCGGTCTCAGATCCTTAACTCACAAGCTAACAAACGAGACCAAATATCGAAAAGACAAACGAGAAGCATGGATGAGCACAGGCATTTGGACAAGATGGGAAGGAAGCAACTACCAAATAAACCAAATCATTCAGTTCTCCAGTTACCGTGATCGGAGGACCAGACGACGGGATAGCAGATCTGCTTGTCGCCTCCGAACACCGCCTCGGAGACGCCCTTTCTCTCTATTTGTTGTATGCACAGAGGAAGAGGAGTGGGCAAGGAAAAGTAAGGAGTAAAGAGGAGGACGAATCTGCACGCGAGAAGACGCCGAGAAAATGGCAACGCCGATAAAAGGCGTCGAGTACGGCCTCTAAACGAGACGTTAGGGCGAGGCGAGTGATCGAGTCGCGCAACGACAACATGCGAGGAATTGTGTGGAGTCTTTTACGTGTCGAAATATTATTGGGCACCGGTGGTGGCACCGAACGCAATCGACGACTATGGTTGGACGATCACCAAACGGATGGGTCCGGCTTGCGATCAGTCAGTAGCCTTGCGCCTGCGCAACGCAAAGGGCCACGCGGAGACCACCTGCTTACATTGTGACGACGCAGGTGATACAACGGGTACAGCTATAAACTGGTCGAAAAACTCTTTTCGTTCCAACTGATCTAACGGTGGAGGATGACAGAGAAAGTGGGACCCGAGATAAATCACCTCACGAGCAGTCGAAACGTGTAACTATGACGGGGCCCCACCGTTCCAGGCAACAACTTTTCCTCCGATTGTTACAAGCGGTGTCCAGTTGCAGACACGTGTACGGTAGGAAAAGCAGAACTTTCATCCCATGTGATGTGATGTAACAAATAATGTGATATACCAGATGCTAAGACACTAAAATAAGGATTAGACGTATGATTGGGCCACAATGTCTTGACTTCCTATCTAATCTAATTCATTGTACTTTGCACTGTTGTACAAATCCCATATACTACTGTATGATGCATGATTATTGTAAGACTCATTAAGCCATCAATTTTGGTAGGCTTGATCGCATACATGTATTAGACCAAGCGATGTATATAGTGAATTTAGTTTTTTTTATTTTTTTTCGATCTAGTAATTCTTAGTCGTATAGTTAATTAATAAAAAAATTATGATCATTATGTATCTTTTCATAATAATATTATCTCGCATGATTTTGATAGACCTATGCAACTTCATGTGTTGGTAACTGTTCTTAAAGAGAAATATAATTTGGATTACATCGTATTCTACGACTTAAAGATTGCCATAAATATTTATCAAGTATAGTATATATAATTAATTGGATGTATTTCTCAAAAGGTATATTTATAATTAGACACAATATATTTCAATAAATTTATCATATAAACAATATATGAAACAACAACATGCTACACGAATGAAAAAGACTGTGAAGATATTTAACATTCTCTTATTTTAACTAAGATTCATAAATAATCAGAACAGTATGGTGTATTATTAGAGGTGAGCGATGGATTGACGTGTAATATATGGAAATGTCTTCCATGGTCTACCTTTTACATCATCTTTCTTCTTCAATAGTAGAAAGCATGATTCTAAATCATGGTCGATTAGTCAAAATCTAGAGATGGTTGGCTCTGTTTTCTTTTTCCTAAAAGCTATCATTGATTAAGAGACTACAAGTCAATCATTGTATGTGGCACATTGCAAGCTACGAAAGGAGGATGTCATTGTTCTCTCGGTCACCAGCAAGAGAAGCTTATTTAGATTTCTGGGTCCCTCGGTAAAGCTGTAGCATTAGCAATAATAATAATAATATTATTATAGATATATTAAACCTATTAGGAATTATTTTACTGATGAATTATTATCCCCATCTTAAACTAAGGATAAAGATGTTATTACATGTAAATAAGCAAGAGGAACGCTGAGGTGGAAATGGGGTGGAGGTGGGCGGCAGGCCTCGACGGTCGAGCCGGCCGGGCGGGGGTCCATCACCAACAATTGCGGTGACCCATCATCACATGTCTGCTTTGATTTGGACCCGACGATGACCCCTGCTCCCCTGGACCATCATTTTGACCGCATCACCACCATCCATTTTGTCCCCCACACTCACTCCGCCCAAATTTTCTCTTTCACGATGGCACACAAATGAATATCATATTGCCTTCGGATTTTCTCCTCTCTCTCTCTGTCTCTCTATATATATATATATATATATATTATTTTTTCTGGGTATTTACGTCGCCTTGGGAGACGGGTCAGGCTCACCTGTCTCCACCAAGACATCAAACAGGGAAGAGGGCTGGTAGTGGTTCGGAGGACGCGCGGTGCGAGAGGCCGACCCGCGTTTTGTGGCTCGACGTGACGCGGGAGCGGTACGGCGTCAGCCGGGTGGTTCGAGGGGTCCCGCGGTAACGGAATCTCTCGGTGACTATAACGGGAAGGAAGGTTTCGACGCGGGAAGGACGAGCGATGTAGCGGGGCGAGAAAATGGGGGGACGGGTGGGATGAGGTCGCCGTTGGAGAATCGCGTCGGTCAACCAGTGGTTCAAGCTTCCGCCCCGCCGGTACGAAGGCTCTCGAACCGCCCCGCACCAGGAGTAGCCTTCCTCGTTCTCTATGCACCAACGTGGCATAGAAATTTCTATGCGAGACACAAACTGCACTTCCGGTTCTAATTTTGGGAACCGACACCGTACAGGATCATTCTAGAACCGGAACAGCGATTCCGATTTCACTTTCGGTTCAAATCATTTCTTTTTTTAAAATTTAAATTTATATAATTTAAAATAAAAAAAGTATGTATTTTTTTAATTATCGAACCATTTAAATTGGGTTCTGATTCGCACCGAGCCATAATCAAAACTAAATTTTATATAAAAATATATATAATTTACATTAAAAATTTATAATAAAAATTAATATTATATATATTGATATTTATAGCGAGGATATTATTCTCAAATACCGTTTTATTGTACATGGTTGTGGTACACGATATGTTAGGTTTTGATATTGTATTTATAGACTCACCAAATAAATAATAATAATATTTCTATAGTATTTCAACAATTACTGTTCGTGATCAAATCCTTTTCTATAATGCTGATTTCAATGATCGACATGTATAATGGAATCATCTTTTATGATGATGGTATATTTCGTAATGAAAACGAGGAGGGCAATCGATTGATGTAGAGTTTGTTTTTAGATGATGGATATAGAGTATTGACAGTCTCTCCAGTGTTATACCAATAGCACTCTCTCTCTTTAATATCTTTCCCTAGAAAAATCTTGCAACTTAACTCTCATTATTATATGAATGAAAATGCATATATATCCTTACAAAGATAGGAAAATAATGTGATACATCAGTAGGATGTTTGAATATAATATATTTGGTCATTGCGAGATATATATATATATATATATATATGAATTAGAGCCATTGATATAAAATACTTATACGCAAGTCAGTGATGGTAGGCTCATATAGCACTTGTAAATATAATTAAAATCATGATGTGAGATATATCATCACTTAAGGATTTGATGTTGTTATCAATGATCAACATCATTCAAAACTAAATGTTCGATACATTTTTATGACCCTTTTTTAAAATTATTTTCTAGTTCCTGTATCAATTACTTTTAGTTAATGTTCTCATATGCATATATCACATGTTAAGAATAGATAGAACTATGCCACATGTTAATATTTAATTGATAATTTTTTACAATATACTTGAAATGTTCATTGAACTTTCGATGCATGCTTTAAATACAAATTGACGTTAGGTAATATTTTTATAAATTATATTTGGCTGGATGCTATATTGTGAATGTTCAAATGTTGATGCTACATTAAGATAGATAGTATTAATATTTTAATATTTATAGGATGCTAATATAATTTTTAAATTCTTAAAATGCCTTATGATATTATATAAAATAACAATATTACAAACATGACTTAGTGAAAAATAACATGATTTATATTTTTATAAGGTAAAATTTTATTTATTATTTTTAAAAATTATATTTATTTATATGATTACATTTTTATTTATTATATATCTAGGCAATACGAAATATTTTTATAAAATTATATGCTTTCATTTATTTATTTTCTTAATTACTTATTAATTTAATTAAAATTATTTTTATTTTTTGAATAAATATGAAAATATTAGAATGATAAATTTGTCACATGTTATTCAATAGACTTTTGAGATACGATTTTACTAAACTAACTCTTATATCAATATATATTTAAAATATAATTGTTATTAATTATTTATCAAACACTCAAAATATTTCTTAACAACATATTCATTATGTCTCTTTCTCCAAAGATATATTAGAAATACAAATGCATTCCTAAACATAATCTAAGCATCCTAGAATACACCAGATTAAATATTTGTATACATATGAATGATGGTGGAACGTATTTAGTATGTATGTTTTCTGTTCAAAAAATCATACATGAACATTGAACTACATTTTTCTTTGAGGTTTTTATGAAAGTCTTTATGCCTAATAAGAGTTAATTAATTTTGAAAAAAACAACACAGAAAATAAGTGTCTTGCTATGAAGATTTTTTTGTTGTTTAATTAGGCTCGTGCATGTCACTCTCCTCGACAAATTTTCTTCTCTCTCATATGTTGAAACTATATTAGTTATCGTGGTGACAAGTGCAACTTTGAGCATGCCTCTCGCATGTCCCTCTCACAGGGATGACGTGAGTATGAATGCACACGTAACGTTAAGTGGCTCACATCTCCTAGTTGATAGATTGCTCGATAGATTGCTCGATCCAAAGGATAGGAAGAGCCAAATATACAGTTCACACGAGTAACCGATGGTACGATAGGATATCTTCACCTATAAATTATATTTAATGCATAGATGGCTCGCATATGCTACTCTCATTAATATTCATCAGATAAATTCTTGTAAATCATCTTTTATCGTGCCAAAAAATACATTATGCTACTCTCATTAATATTCATCAGATAAATTCTTGTAAATCATCTTTTTATCGTGCCAAAAAATACATTATTGCAACTAGTATATTTTGAATGGAATGAAACGACGACTAACATCAAATTGTGATCGAATGCTAGTTATTTTTGTTGAATCTCGAATTTTAACGAAGAAATCAATTGATAGTATTTATCTGATCTGTATTTTGAGCGACACAGGAAGTTTCGATCAGGGAAAGATAATTAAAAGTAGGAAAAATTATGTTGGATCGGAGTGGAACATATCAGAAGATTGGACGTCGAGCCAGAGGATCGGTTGACGTATCGATAGAAGGCCTCAAGCCATGAGATTGGACATCGGGTCAAGAAGAGCGGAAATTATACCAAGGGAATCGAAATTGCGGAGGTCAACTGACCGATTGGACAATAGACCACAAGAGAGGACGATGCACTAAAAAATCGGACAAGACGTCAATGAACCAATGACATGTCGAACAACATTTGATTGACTTTGTAATAATTATTTAGATCTGAATAGATTTTAGACGTAATTGGGTTAGAATTGGCCAACTCAATTGGAGGCTAGTTAGGCCTAAGTTTAAGTTGTGTTGGGCCAAGTGAAATGCCCAAATAGTGACCCAATAGGTGGAATCGTCGTGGCATAGTCTCTGAGACTATGTCAGGCAGTGGTACTGCCCATACTCAGTCTCCAAGACTGTCAGGCGGTAGTACCACTAGTCTGGACGATTATACCGCTTAGACACAATCTCTCAAGCGATGGTACCGTCAGACTAGGAAGGTACCGTATAGTGTCAGTGTTGTAGGCGGTGGTATCGCCCAACATAAGCGGTGGTACCGCTGGTACCTTGAAAACCAAAGATGAGACACTTTTAAGCTATAAGTTTGAATCAACTTGAAGCCTATAAATACCCCTCTCATCCTTGGTTAACATACACAAGAATTGAGAGCAAAAAAATAGAAAAACACTATTGTAATCTTGTAAGAACTCCTCTCAAGCTCTAAGTGTTAGTGTGGTTTAAGAGAGGAATAAGTAGAGGTGTAAAGATTCTCTCCTGAACTTGTCAAAAGGAGAATCGAGTGTAAAAGGGTAGTTGATCTTCGCCCGTTGAAAAAAAATCGATAGTGGAAGCCGATGGCCTCGAGTGAAGAGGAATCAGGAGTGAATGTAGGTCACGACGACCGAGCCACTATAAATTGGTTTGCATTTATATTATTGTCATTTCCTTAATTTGCTTTCACTATGCTTACAAACAAGCATTCAGTTTCAAGTTATCTTCCGAGATCGGTTTTAATCGAAACGAAGAATTTTCAGAATCGACGTTTTTATCCGCTGTACTAATTCACCCCCGTCTCTTAGTGCCGACTCGATCCTAACAGTTGGTATCAAGGCCACATCTTTCTCATTTGGTTTAACACCCAAGAGAAATGGATCTTTTCGGCTTTCAAAAGGGCTTTCCTATCATTTGTCCACCCATGTTCAATGAGACAGACTGCATATATTGGAAAACTCGAATAAGAATTTTCTTGATTTCTTTAGATTTCAATATTTGGAATATCATTGAAAATAGATTTTAAAGGTTTTATCTTCTAATATGAACGATTGGAGTGATTTGAAGAAGAAGATATTTTTTTTAAATGCTAGAGCTATGAATGCTCTATTTTGCGCCTTAGACAAAAATGAATCAAATAGGGTTTCTACTTGCGAAACGACTTTTGACATTTGGCACACACTCGAAATCACACACAAAAGCACTAGTAGAGTTAAAGACTCTAAAATAAATATTTTGATGCGTGATTTTGAATTATTTCGTATGAACCAAACAAGACTACTGTAGACATGTACACCCATTTTACGAATGTCATCAATAGTCTAAAAGGACTTGGTAAAAATTTTTCTAATTTCGAACTTATTAATAAAATATTGAGATCCCTTCCAAAGAGTTGGGACCATAAAGTAACGGTCATTTAAGAAGCTAAGGATTTGAACTATTTTCCACTTGAAGAACTTATCGGGTCTTTAATGATCTATAAAATGAGTTGTATGACACAAAATGAACATGAGAACTACCTTCCAAAGAACAAGAAGGATTTGACACTTCGTATAATAGAATACCATTTGAGTGATAACTCTAAGTGATGATGATGACCTTTTTAACTCCTCACAATAAAGCTTAAAAAATTCTTAAAATAAGCTTTAAAAGTTCATCAAATGATAAATTTGCATCAAATGAACTTATTACCTCATCTCCAATGGTCATTAGTGCATACTGAGCAACTTGCTCGGTGTTGGTTGGCTCCTCTTCTTCGGATAAACTTGAGTCGTCCCATGTTGCTTTAAGAGTCTTCTTCTTCTTTGGTTATCTCTTCTTTGACTAGGGACATTCACTCTTGTAATATCCAAGCTTCTTGCATTCATAACATATCACTTGTTCTTTCTTAGGTTCAATTTTATTTTTAGTATCATTTTTAAATTTATTTCCTTTTATAAATTTTTTAAACCTTTTTGTTAATAGTGCCAAGTCTTCATCAAAGTCCTCATCAATTAGAATTTTCTTTCAAAAGGTCTTCTTGAGTTCTTAGAGCCATATCCTTCCTGTTCTTTGGAAGGTTGTTCTCTAGCTCTTCATGAGCATTACAAGTCATCTCATAGGTCATTAATGACCCAATTAGTTCTGCAAGACGAAAGTTATTTAAATCTTTGGCCTCTTGAATGGCCATGACTTTAATATCCCAACTCTTTGGAAGGGATCTTAAAAATTTATTAAAAAGCTCAAAATCCGAGAAACTTTTACCAAGTCCTTTTAGACCATTGACGACATCCGTAAATCGGGTGTACATGTCTCAAATGGTCTCACTCAGTTTCATTCAAAAGAACTCATAAGTATGTACTAAAAGATTGATTTTTGACTCCTTCACTTTACTAGTTCCTTCATGAGTCACTTTGAGTGTGTGCCAAATATCAAATGTTATTTCACAAATGGACACACAATTAAACTCGTTTTATCTAAGGCACAAAATAAGGCAATCATAGCCTTTGCGTTTAAAGCGAAAGTCTTCTTCTCCAATTCATTCCAATCATTCATCATAACAGAAGACTTTTGAAATCTATTTTCTACAATATTTCATAATTCGAAATCCATTGAAATTAGGAAGATTCTCATTCTAGTCTTCCAATATATATAATCCGTCCCATTGAGCATGGGCGAACGTGTAATTAAATGACCCTCTAGGTTACCGGCAAATGCCATCTCACTTGGGTTTAAAACCAAATAAGAGTGAACCTTGCTCTGATACCAACTATTAGGATCAAGAGTGGCACTAAGAGGGGGGGGGGGGGTGAATTTGTGCAGTGAAAAACTTTCACGATTTCAGAAAAATGTTCATTTCAATTAAAACTAATTCTGATGAAAATGGCTTCGATTCAATCAGTTTCAGAGAGAAGTTGAACTTGAAAGCTTTTGTAAAAGTGCAAGAGAAGATTAAGGAGGTTTGCAGTAATGTAAATTGCACAAATGAAAAACAAACTAGAATTTAGAGTGGTTCGGTCAATATGATCTACATCCACTTTCAAATTCCTCCTCCGACGAGGTCACCGGCATCCACTAAAGACCTTCCTTCAATAGGTGAAGACCGAACACCTCTTTACAGCGCTTTCTCTTTTTCCCAGGTTTAGGAGATAACCCTTACAAGTCTCACTCCTCTTTCTTGGATGGTTACAAGGCTAAGAGATAAAGGAAGAGAACTCTAATTTTTACAACACTTTTATGACTCAAGAATTCAAGATTAAGCCAATATTTTCGTGCCCTTTCATGCAGAAAAGGGTAAGATTTTTATATACTCCAATAGCTTCAAAATTATAGCCAAAAAGTATCACATCCTCGGAATTCGAGGTACTGGTGGTACCATCGCCATTACTAGGTGTACTACCACTGTTGATCTGATACTAGGTAGTACCACCGCCTGATAGGGGTGGTACCATCGTTGGCAGCATTCACTGCCGACGGTACCACCGCTGGCAGCATTCACTACCGGCGATACCACCGCTGGCACCATTCACTATCGGCGGTACCATCGCCCAGTCTAGGTGGTACCACTACCCAGATATCCTGGGGGGCACTACTTCCCAAGCGGTGCCACCGTCGGCCAAGAATTCAGGGGTTGAATTGGCTAATTAATTCGGTCCAATTCAACCTTGTTAAGGGCCCAATTAGCCCCTAATTAAGTTACTGGGATTATCTCTCAATCCTAACTTAATTTAAGCTCTAACTACTGGGATTATCTTGTTTCGGTACGTCAATTGCTCTTCCGGCGAGCTTCCGACGTACTTCCGGCGAATATCCGACGAACTCTCGGTAATGTTCCGGCAGACTCCCGGCAAGCTCTTGGACTTTACGACAATTTTCTTGGTGAGTTCTGACAAGCTTCTTTGGCAAGCTCCTAGACTTCTCGGTTGGTTCCAACAAAACTTCCGACGAACATCTGGACTTCCGACGAACTCTCGAACTCCCAATGAGATCTCGATCATGACTCTAGCACAACACCTACTTTATGTCTTATTGTTATCATAGTTAATCCTGCACACTTTTCTCAACATATAGATTAGATCAAATAAATTATAATTGACTTCATCATCAAAATCTGAGATTAACAGAAAGAACTTGCTATCTTGAACATTATCAAAAATTGCTAGCTTACCTATCTTAAGAAAGCAAAAAATGCAAACTTATAAAATTTACAATCTTGCACATCTTTAAAATTAATGATGTTTTTATGATTATGCATGTTGTAAAGTGATGAAAAAATTTGCTAGCTTATATGTTGTAAAACTTGCATATCTTAAAAATTGGCTAGATCCACTTCTCCCTTTTGTTGATTATAAAGGGGGAAAAGGTATGATGATAATCATGTATGGAATGATGTATTGAAATTTAGATTATGCATGATTTTATGATGATATATTGCTTGGACTAATAATGATATTCATGATTAAATTTGCTTTGACTTGAATTTAATTTGAATTCAAGGTTCTATCAATATGACATATTGATAGGGGGGAGTTAAGGCTAACTCTGTCATTAATTGGTTGTCATAATGGGGAAGATCATTGAATCTCAAATTTTGATGATGAAGCCAATTGATAGTATTTATCTGATCTACGTTTTGAGTGATGCAGGAAGCTTCGATCAAGGAGAGACAATTAAAAGTAGGAAGAATCATATTGGGTTGGAGTGGAACATGTCAGAAGATTGGACGTTGAGCCGGAGGATCGGTCGATGTATTGACAGAAGGCCTCAGGCCATGAGATCGGGCATCGAGCTAAGAAGAGCGGAAATTACACTAAGGAAATCGGAGTTACGGAGGTCAACTGGTCGATTGGGCAATATACCACAAGAGAGAAAAATGTGCCTAAGAATTAGACGAGGCGTCGATGAACCAATGACATGCCGGATAATATTTGATTGGCTTTGTAATAATTATCTAGTTTAAAATAGGTTTTAGGCGTAATTGGGCCAACTTAATTAGGGGCCAGTTGGGCCCAAGTTTGGGCTGTGTTGGGCTAAGTGAAAGCCCAAACAATGGCCCAACAATTGGAATCGTTGTGGCACAATCTCCGAGATTGTATCAGGTGATGGTCCTGCCCAGACTCAGTCTCCGAGACTATCATGTGGTGGTACTGTCTAGATACAGCCTCCCAAGTGGTAGTATCACCCAATGTTAGTGCTATAGACTGTGGTACTGCCAGTACCCCGAAAATCGAGGATGAGACACTTTTAGGCTCGAAGTTTGAATCCACTTGAAGCGTATAAATATCTCTCTCAACCTTGGTTAACATACACAAGAATTGAGATAAAAAACATAGAAAAACGCTATTGTAATCTTGTAAGAACTCCTCTCAAGCTCTAAGTATTAGTGTGGTATAAGAGAGGAGTAAGTGAGGGTATAAAGATTCTCTTCTGAACCTGTCAAAAGGAGAATCAAGTGTAAAAGGATAGTTGATCTTCGCCGGTTGAAAGAAGATCGGTAGTGGAAGCTGGTGGCCTCGAGTGAAGAGGAATCGGGAGTGGATGTAAGTCACGATGACCGAACCGCTATAAATTAGTTTGCATTTCTATTATCGTCATTTCCTTACTTTGCTTTCACTACGCTTATGAACAAGCATTCAATTTCAAGTTATCTTTCGAGATCAATTTTAATCGAAACGAAGATTTTTCAGAATCAATGTTTTTATCCGCTGCACTAATTCACCCCCCTCTTAGTGCCGACTCGATCCTAACAATTTTATCATATCGGGTTATGATAATTAGTCTCATAATTAATGAGAGACTTGAATATAAAATAACTAAGATCAATGATATGTCATAATGTCGAGGTATTATTAGATTATATATCATGTGCATCATATTACACTTGATATGGGTTAGACTTAGCCTAGTTGAAGATGTCACATACTTGAATGAGATGCATTATAACATTTATTTAGTTTTACATCAAAAATGAACTAAGACTAAAATTAGTTTATGAGTCAAATAAATATATTATTATTATTTCAATAGTGATTCAGACTTAATAAAATTAATAGACTAATTATCCAGCCAGACATTGTAAATTTGAAGCAATAGCTATAGCATATTTAAGAATATATTTGAATTGTGTATTGTAGGCTCAAGTGTATATTTCAAATACGAACATATATTTGATAATTTTATTAAAATCATATTTGACTTGGATGTTGCATTAAATACTCAAATAGTGATACTATCTTAGAGTAATATTAATATTTCAATATTTGTGGAATGTTTTTTTTTTTTTTAATATATTCTATGATATTTTTAAAATTATAAGATTGCCATGATATAATAGAATCTAATCCTCATTCTCTCGAAATTTTTCCATCATCGATTCCTTCTCTCATAAGTTCACTATGCAACTTACTCCGTTGGGTTGTTTGCTCTGACGCACCATCTACATGCTTATCAATAATATTTGAGGTACGTTGAGATTGACTTGCATGGTGCTGAGGTGTCAAGTCTAGACCCTATGTCACCCATAATAACCTAAGTGTACGGTTCAAATTTCTAATATTCTCATTAGGCTCACCGAGCAAACTATGGTCAACATCAATGGTATGACATCAGTAAGTCAAAAATTATTAAACAGGCAGTCATTGTTTTGATACTGTATTTATCGTAAAAAAGGATGTAGTTGGATTATAAAATGTAAGATGATCAAAACCTAAATTATAGTTGACGTGAGACAGATCAAATTTAATATCACAAAAAAGAATATTTAAGAAAGCAACTTATGATCACCCTTCTCCCTTTATTACTTACGGCATTTGATGCTGACTTGGCTGCTCTTTGGTATATCAGATTGCTGCCATCTTAAATAGGAATAACTTGTACTCCGACTATTGAATTGGGCCCCTCCAACGAGAGCCAATCCAACACTCAACACCACTTAAGTGGAACCAATAATTCCACACATTTTTTTGATCTTTCCCATTGCAAAAGAGTGCCTTAACTGTTTGCGTTACCAGTCTTCCTCCAATTGGACCCATACCTAATCCCACCCAACTTGCACCCACTAAGAAGAGGGTGCATGTCCCTCTCCGTTTCTAAGGAGGCGTCGCTGTAGACGTTTTTGGTCTTCGAACTAGTTTGACCCCGCCTGCGGGTCCACTTCTTTCTCCAATCACGAGGCAGGTGGAGAACCGAGTACGACGGGGCAGCGGCCTCGTCGATCGGTCCCTTTGGGACTCCCGTCGGTGGGAGAAGTGCGAACTAACGTTTGTCACCCCGCCGGTCCACCCGCGTCTCCGACATGACAGGTAAGTCACTCCCGGCGGTGGGGCCCGCGTGAGTCACGCCCCGGCGATGTCCAGTCACGCTGACGGGCGGGGTCACTTTTATCTCCAACCACGAGGCAGGTATGAGAGCGGGTGGGACACGCGACGGCCTCATCGATCGGTCCGTTTCGGCGGGAAGTGCGAATTGACGTGGCGGTTCTGCAATACGCCGCGCCACCCGCGTGTCCGAGCTGACACGTATGTCGCTTCAGAGGTGGGACCCGCGACCCGGCAATATCTAGTCTCAGACTAGAATGCCGACGTACGGGGCCATTTTAAACTGTCACCGCGAGGCAGGTAGAAGCGTGGGGAGGAAGCTTAGCGGCCTGATCGATCGGTCCGATTCAGACTCCTTGGTGGGAGAAGTGCGAGCTGACGTGGCTGATCCGTAACCCGCTTTGGATACGTATGTCACCGAGGCCGCGGGGGCCGCGACCGTCGCCAGCCGGCAACATTCAGTCTCTGACCGACAGGATAACGTGGCGAGGGTCGGTTTCGCCAACACGTTTGCCGCGACGTGATTCGTGACCTGGACTCAGGACGATCGCCGCCTTCCTCCACGTGGCTGCTCCGCATTCGCCGTCGAGGCAATCCTTGTGATAACCCTATCTCTTGTCTTCCCTCTGCCTGCATCTTCGTCCTCTACGTGTCCTTTCCCACTCTCCTTCCGTCCCTCATCCACCCCCAACGCAACAACAAAAGCACCGCACCAAATGAGATTTTTCGGAGTTCTTTAGTCGAGGTCCGTTGCCGCACAGAAAGGAGGATCGCCTTTGGATGTCTGAGCTGAGACATAAGCCAGAGGTTAGTCACCCCTCCCCTGGAACTCTGCAGTACATACCGTAGATCACAGCTCTTCTCTATATCTTTAGATGGAGTAGCTCGGAATCTCTCAATGCTTTTTTGGATGATACAGGGGATTCCACCTTCTCAGTGGATTAGCAACGGTGTCCCATTGCTCGAGCTGTCTTTTCCTTCTGCATGCATTTATTGATTCTTGCTACCAGGTAAAGGATGGCGAATTGTGGGTTCTTTGACTCGTCTTTGGGTTTCCCAACTCCAACTTCTGTGTCGGAATTTTGTGTCTGAGGTTTCCTTCTTGAGAGAGAGATTCAGCAGAGAAGCTCAAGTCTTTCTTCAATTTCAACTTTTCAGGGAACATAAAGACTCCCAACTTTGGGAACATGGAATCTAAATGAAGAGTCTTCAGTGAGGATTGGTTATACGATCTTGCTCTTGCTTCATGGCGTGCCTGTTGCTACGGATGATTGCTCCTGCAGATATACCTGCAGGGCTTGGGTCTGCTGAAGCAATTCGAGAGGGAGATCGTTTCCCACGCAAGGCCTTCCGTCCAAGGAACAACAGGAATCTCTCGAGGAAGAGGCGAAGATGGAGTCTGCGATCACCCCATGCTGATTCCAAGTATGCTTCCTTGCGGTTTGATCCAGAGAGCGGGATGAACCTTCCTCTAGTATCGAGTCTGCTAACCAGCACAGCAGGAGAGGTTGCAGTTTCCGCAGAGCAGAAGGTTTACAACGTGGTTCTGAAGCAGGCAGCCCTGGTGAAGCAGCAGCCGAGGTCGAGCACTGCGCTCGATGTGAAGCCAGACACGGTGATCCCTGGATCAGTGGGCTTGTTGAAGGAGGCGTATGACCGCTGTGGAGAAGTCTGCGCAGAGTATGCCAAGACCTTTTACCTGGGTGAGCTCCCATATCCGATTCGCACACGTCAATCTTAAGACATGAAATCGTCACGCATTTTACATGAAATCCTTCTTTTAGGGACGCTGCTCATGACCCCTGAAAGGAGGAGAGCTATCTGGGCAATCTACGGTAAGCATTCATGACCTTTTAACGGCAAGTTCGACGAACCCCAATCTTGTCGGGAGGAATCCTTCCATTTTGGGACAGTAGTTCATATCTTATTGCTTCTTGTTGCCAAACTGATTCATTTGAGTTTTCTCTCAGAAATCAGAGTTATTTCTGATAGAATTAACAGTCCGATAGAATACGAACAACAGTTATTTCTCGCTTTTGGCTTTACCTATCTAAAAAATCAGGAAAAAAGATGGCATTTTCCAAATCCAAGACTCATAATTAAAGCTGGAGTAAATGCTTGAACTATCTAAGAATCATAGCAGGCATTTGCAGATTTCTTTACCAGCTTGTTAAAACTGGAGCAGGGGAACTCCCGGAGCAAAAGATTCCTCGAGTTTTTTGTGCTGCACAATACCGAAACATAGCTTAGACACTACCCTGAGGTCCTCCTCATGATTCCAAGAGTCATTACCTTTTTCAGTGTGGTGCAGAAGGACAGATGAGCTTGTAGATGGGCCAAATGCATCGCAGATCACACCAACAGCACTAGACAGGTGGGAGTCGAGGCTGGACGATGTCTTTGCAGGCCGGCCATATGACATGCTTGACGCAGCCCTCTCTGATACGGTTTCCAAGTACCCCGTTGATATCCAGGCATGTATCTGCCATACAAGAAGTGCAGTCTCTTTGCCGAGTAACGTGCGAGAAGTGTTGCCCTTGTTTCAATCTGCAGCCATTCAGGGACATGATCGAAGGAATGAGAATGGACTTGAAGAAGTCGAGATACAAGAACTTCGACGAACTCTATCTTTACTGCTACTACGTCGCTGGGACTGTCGGATTGATGAGCGTTCCCGTGATGGGCATCGCACCGGAGTCGAAAGCGACGACGGAGAGCGTTTACGGTGCTGCTTTGGCTTTGGGACTTGCAAACCAGCTCACCAATATACTCAGGGATGTTGGCGAAGAGTAAGTAGACATGATCCTCCGACTGTGGCTTTCTTCTTGCACGAGCAACATCAACTGACGAGCGAAAGCTTTTTTATCAGTGCTAGAAGAGGAAGGATTTATCTGCCACAGGATGAGCTCGCCCAGGCTGGGCTCTCGGATGAGGACATCTTCGGCGGCAAGGTGACTGAGAAATGGAGGAGCTTCATGAAGAATCAAATCAAGAGGGCGAGGATGTTGTTCCAGCAAGCAGAGGCTGGTGTGACTGAGCTCAATCGAGCTAGTAGGTGGCCGGTGAGTGGCCTTGTGCCAATGACTCCATCGAATGGCTTGTAGCTGAGAGCTTGTCATCTCATTGCCTGTTGCAGGTTTGGGCTTCTCTGCAACTGTACCGGCAGATCCTCGATGAAATTGAAGCCAATGACTACAATAACTTCACGAAGCGAGCTTATGTTAGCAAAGCGAAGAAGCTGCTGGCTCTGCCGGTGGCATACGGAAAATCACTCATCAGCCCATCTTCTCTGAGCCAGTCAAACTTAGCAAAAACATGAACATGATATGAACTGTGTGCCCTCTGCTACCATTCTGTGGAGTATGCACACACGTCCAATATACATTGTATTGTGAGGATGCTAACAGGTTAAGTGGTGCCATCGAACTACAATTTGCTGTAACTTGGCTCTTCCATTCTATTAATTGTCACATATGGTGTGGGATAGTGGAAGACGGTACGTTTCGATCGTAGAATTTATTGCGTGCATGTTCTTATCCTAATACTAATTCTGGATTCAGCTTATATGTTTTTTTCTTTATTTTTTATCCTTTTGAATAAAAAATAAACGGTAAAGACGTAATCTAATATGATATCTTCATAAAATTTATTGAACTAGATTTTGAATCCTCAATCCTTCGTAAATATAGCAGACCAATATCTTTAATGAAAATTTGAAGTCTTAAATCTTGATAAATGAGTATGAGATAAACATATCAAAGTGAATAACAATGCACATAATGACTTTTTTTGTTGGGTATAATGAGACCAACGATTGAGAATTAATTAGTATTGTATGATTCTATTTAATCAGGTGAAATATATTATAGATTTGTTTGAGTTTTGATTATAGTTGTCGGCCAATAAAAATAAAATTCACTTATGATAAAATTTTATTTATGATTATTAGCCCATAGAAAGGAAATCCATTTATGATCTTGATGGGAGGGGTTTTCTTACTTTCTTATCCTAAATCCTTTGCATATAAATAGACAAAACTTTCTAGGGGTTACACACATGCCAAATTTCAGAAGTCGTTTCGCAAATAGAAACTTGATTCAATTCATTTTTATCCAAAGCACAAAATAAAACATTCATAACTTTGACATTTAAAGAAGAAGTTTATTAGAAGACTTTTGAAAATCATTTTCAATGATATTCTATAAATTGAAATCTAAAGAAAGCAAGAAAATTCTCATTCGAGTTTTCCAATATATGTAGTCCGTCCCATTGAACATATGAGGACGAATGATAGAGTGACCTTCTTGAAAGCTGGAAGAAGCCATCTCTCTTTGGTGTTAAACCAAATAGAGAGAAACGAGGCTCTGATACTAACTATTAGGATCGAATCAGCATTAAAAGGAGGAGAGGGGGGAGGTGGGTGAATTAATGCTATCGTAAAACTTTACGTCGATTCAAAAATCTCGTTCGATAAAAGCCAATATCAGAAATGAGCTTGACTTAGAGTGCACATTCATAAGCATAGTGAAAGTAGTAAGTGAAGCAGTTTAAAATGAAAGTAAAGAGCTTAAAGTAAATGCAAACCGAGTTTTATAGTGGTTCGATCTTCGTGACTTACATCCACTCCTAATTCCTCTTCACTCGAGGCCACCGGCTTCTACTACTAGTCTTCCTTCAATGGGCGAAGACCAATTACTCTCTTATAACTCTTTCTCCTTTTCACGGATTTAGGACACAAACCCTTACAAGTCTCACACCTCCCTTGAATGATCTTAAAACTAGAAAGCAAGGAGGGGGAGGACACTTAGCAATTTTACAACCCAGAATAACAACCCCTTTCTGCTCTAATTCATACTTCCTTCAAGCATGAATAGCTGGGGTATTTATGGACCCTAAATGGTTTTAAAAATTGAGCCAAAAAAAGGTCTCATCCTAGATTTCTCAAGTCCTGGTGGTTTCACCGCTTGTGTTGGGTGGTACCATCGCCTATAGCACTGACATTGGACGGTACCACCGCTCAATCTAGCGGTACCACTGCCTGACACAATATGGGAGAATGTGTCTGGGCAGTACCATCGCCTGACATTGGGTGGTACTGCTTGACTGGGTGGTACTACCACCCAGTCTGGTAGTACTACTGCTTGACACTATTAGGATCAGGGGTCGGCACTAAGAGGGAGGGGGGGTGAATTAGTGCAGCGGTAAGATAATGACGGTTTAAAAACTTTCATACAATAAAACTATTTCCCACGTAAAATCATTTTTAGAAGCTTAACTTGAAAGCGAGTTCGTAAAAGTATTAAAGGCAGTAAGCACATCAAGAGGTTTGCAGTAAAGATAACTTGCACAAATGTAAATGCAAACAAGATTTTAGAGTGGTTCGGTCAACGTGACCTATATCCACTTTTGGCTTCCTCCTCCGACGAGGTCATCGACGTCCACTAGAGGCCTTCCTTCAATAAGAGAAGGTCAATCACCTTTTACACCCCTCTTATCCTTTTACCGGGTTTAGGAGACAACTCTTACAAGTACTCACTTACTCCTCTCTAAACAGAATTCTAAGTTTAAGGCTAGAGGAGGGATCTCTCAAGTGATTTCTACAGCGTTTCTTTGCTTTTAGACTCTCTATGCTTGTGTACTTTACCTAGGGATGAGAGGGGTATTTGTAGGTTTCAAGTTAATTCAAATTTGGAGCCTAAAAACAACTCATCCTGGGTTCCCCGGGCACGGGCGGTACCACCGCCCAGTATTAGTCTGGTTGACACTGCCTTGGGCGATACCACCGCCTGACATAGTCTCGAATACTATGCCACGACGGTGAGACTCCTTGGGGCACTGTTTAGGCTTCTTATTGGGCCCAACACAATTCTTACATGGGCCTAGCTGGCCCGTAATTGGGTTGGCCCAATCCAAGCCCAATTACATGCTAACTACGAAATCATAAGACATTTGCTACGAAAAACAAGTCCCTATGTCTATTCTTCCGGTGATCTTCCGGCGAACTTCTGACGGACTCCTGGCAAGCTCCTGGACTTTATGATAATCTTCTTGGCGAGTTTCGACGAGCTTCTCTAGCAAGCTCCGAGACTTCTCGGTTGGTTCCTCCAAAACTTCCAACGAACGTCCAGACTTCCGATGAACTCTCGAACTCCCAACGTAATCGCGTCTTTGACTCTGGGACTTCATTTTGCTTCATGCCTTGCTATCGCGTCTTTGGCTGGTTGAAATCTTTGTACCTTTGAACTCCAGGACTTTATTTATCGCGCCTTTCTTGATTTTCTCCTCGTCTTCGGAGGAGCTCGATTCATCCCAATTTTTGTTCTTCTTCTTGCGTTCAAAGCAAGTAGTTTCGTTATTTTTATTCTTTAATTTTTGTTTCATTAACTTTTAAAATTTCTTAGTGAGTTTGGGTTCACCATCACTTGAGCTTATGCTCGAGTGGTCTTCAAATATTCTATGTCCCAAATCCTTCATGTTCTTTGGAATGTAGTTTTGTTCATCATGTGCATTGTGCACCATTTCATATGTCATCAATGAACCGATAAGTTTTCAAGTGGAAAAATATTTAAATATTTTGTTTCTTGTATTGTCGTTACTTTCGATTCCCAAGTTTTAGAAAGTGATCTTAAGATTTTGTTAACGAGTTCAAAATTTGAAAAGATTTATCAAGTCCTTTTAGATTATTGACGACATCCGTAAAATGGGTGTATATGTCTCTAATAGTCTCTCTTAGTTCCATACAAAACATCTCAAAATCGTGCATCAAAAAATTTACTTTAGAATCTTTTACACTATTTGTGCCTTCGTGTGTGATTTCAAGAGTGCGCCAAATATTGAAAGTCATTTCGCACAAAGAAACCCGATTAAACTCTGTTTTATCTAAGGCGCAAAACAAGGCATTCATAGCCTTTGCATTTAGAGAAAACGTCTTCTTCTCCAAATCATTCCAACGGTTCATTGGAAGAGAAGACATTTTAAAATCGGATTCAACTATGTGCCATAAATCGAGATTCAATGAAAGCAAGAAAACTCTCATTCGAGTTTTTCATTAAGTGTAGTTCGTCCCATTGAAAAAGGAAGGACAAATGAGAGAGTAACCCTCTTAAAAGCCGAAAAGAGCCATTTCTCTTTGAGTGTTAAACCAAATTAGAAAACCGTGGCTCTGATACCAATTGTTAGGATCAGGGTCAGCACTAAGAGAGGGGGTGAATTAGTGCAGCGGTAAAAACTATATCGGTTTGAAAAACTTCGTACGATAAAAATCATTTTCGACGAAAAACCGATTTTGGAAACCTAACTTGAAAGCGTATGTAATGAATTGAAGGTAGTAAGCACTTAAAGAGGTTTATAGTAAGGTGATAGCAAGGATAAAATGCAAACAAGAGAACATGACAGTTTTAGAGTGGTTCGGTCAACGTGACCTACATCCACTTTCGGCTTCCTCCTCCGACGAGGTCACCGACGTCCACTAGAGGCCTTCCTTCAATAGGCAAAGGCCAATCACCTTTTACACCCCTCTTCTCCGTTTACTAGGTTTAGGAGATAACCCTTACAAGCACTCACTCTCCTCTCTAAACAGAAATCTAAGTTTAAGCTAGAGGAGGGAATACACTTATGATCGCAACATCGTTTTCTCTCTTTTAATCTCTCTGTGCTTGTGTGCTTTAACCAGGGATGAGAGGGGTATTTATAGGCTTCAAGTTGATTCAAACTTGGAGCCTAAAACTTTTCCATCCTGAGTTCCTCGGGCACAAGCAGTACTACCGCCTGCGTTGGGTGGTACCACCGCCTAGTGTCAGTTTACACTGACACTATCCTGGGCGATACACCGCCTAGGTCTTCATGATGATCTTCTTGGTAAGTTCTGATGATCTTCTTGGCGAGTTCTGACGAGCTTCTCTAGCAAGCTCCGAGACTTCTCGGCTGGTTCCTTTAGAACTTCCGACAAACGTCCGGACTTCCGACGAACTCTTGAACTCCCAATGTAATCACGTCCTTGACTCCGAGACTTCATTTTGCTTCATGCCTTGCTATCATAGTTAATCATGCACATGTAAAAACACACTTCGATCTAGATAATTAATACTAAGCATTTAATTAAGTTCTCTGGCATGTCATTGGTCTCTCAATGCTTCGTCCGATTCTTCGACGCATCGTCCTCTCCTGTGCCTATTGCCCAATCGGCCAGTTGACTCCGCAACTCCGATATCCTTGGCGCAATGTCCGCTCTTCTTGGCCCGATGCCCGAATCCATGGCCTGAAGTCTTCTATCAATATATCGACCGATCCACCGGCCCGACGTCCAATCTTCTGACATGTTCCTCTGGCCCAACATGATTTTTCCTGCTTTAATTGTCTCATCCTGATCGAAGCATCCTACGTCACTTAAAACGTAGATTTAAAACATCAACATAATTATCAATTGGTTTCATAATCAAAATACGAGATTTAACAAACATAGTCTTGGAGATTGTGTCTTAGAGACTGAGCCTCTAGTGGTGCCACCGCCTAGACTGATGGTATCATTCCTAGTCATAGGTGTCCAGCAAGCCAATCACATGAGTGATGACACGTGTGACTTGAAACAAAATCTTTTTGCTTATTATATTTTGGCATATATCACTTTATAACTATTGTATATATATATATATATATATATATATATATATATATATATATATATATATATATATATATATATATATATATATATATATATTGTGATGTCCTTGGATTTGTGCAATGGGAATCGGATCGTGATGAGATCACGAAAATGAGATCGATTCACCTTTAAACACATATCCTAAATAATCTCGGTCATAGGTTACTCGAGAGGGACATCGTGATAACCGAATAGATTGGTGTGCTGTATACCCGTCCATATGATGGATGTAGTGGGTCTCACAGCTGCTCGTGTAGGGACACTAGGGATACAGTACAGGTGCTCATTAGAGAATGAGTTAACTGATTGATCCACTTACGGAATGCTGGATGGTTGATGATGCCTTATTGTCAGACAGCGATTCCGTAGTTCTAGTAGTATATCTAGTTCTTAGACTTGAGACACCAAGGATGTCCTGTATGAGTGCTCCACTCTTTGATACCAGACTTATAGGTTTGGCTATCCAAGATCTAGTATAGCTGGTCATTGGGAGTGGTAGTCGACCTTACGAGGGCTATTGAGTGTCGATAGAGGATCATCCACTCTCGGCATCATGAGAGGAATATCCCATGTGTTCTTGCTCAGACAAATCCCTGGCCAGGGTCATTCGGGTTGAGAGAGAAAGAGTTTTCTGGGAGAATCCGATTAGAGCGAGACTCGAGTAGAAACCGTATGGGTCTGACAACACCATGCTCGATATACGGTCTTTGGGATATTAGATGGATGAGGGACTATAGGTGCACGGTAACTGAGGACAGACAGGTCCAATGGATTGGATTCACCTATATCGTCTAAGGACTACGACGTAGTGGCCTAGTACGTCCGTAGTCGATGAGTCAAGTGAATTATTACAGAGATAATAATTCACTGAGTTAGAAGGAGTTCTGACAGGTATGACTCACGGCCAACTCGATATTGGGCCTAGAGGGTCACACACATATGGTAGGCAATGTGATGAGTAGAGGTTCGAATATGAGATATCCCACGGAGCCCTTGTCTTATTGGATATCCAATAAGCCCCTGAATTATTGGATCCCATGGACGAGATGCAATAAGAGCCCATTAGAGATTATTGGATAGAGATCCACTAATATAAAAGGCTTGGGTTATTGGATGCAGATCTAATACCCACTAAGCGAGGATCCATTAGGGTCTAACAGGGGACCTCTATAAATAGGAGGGAATCAGAGCCTCATAAGCTAGAGCCTTTGCTTGCCTCTCCTATTCTCCTTCCCCTCTCCACCTCAAAGCAGGCCTGGAGTTTTAAGGAGCGTCGTCGCAGCCCTGCTGTGTGGATCACCGCTAGAGAGGAGTGCTAGTCATAGGTGCCCAGCAAGCCAATCATATGAGTGATGGCACGTGTGACTTGATACAGAATCTTTTTGCTTATTATATTTTGGCATATATCACTTTATAACTATTGCATAAATGCATATATATATTGTGATGTCCTTGGATTTGTGCAATGAGAATCGGATCGTGATGAGATCACGATAATGAGATCGATTCACCTTTAAACACATATCCTAAATAATCCTGGTCATAGGTTATTCGAGAGGGACATCGTGATAATCGGACAGACTGGTGTGCTGTATACCCATCTATATGATGGATGCAGCTGGTCTCATAGCTGCTCGTGTAGGGACACTAGGGATACAGTATAGGTGCTCATTGGAGAATGAGTTCACTGATTAATCCGCTTACGGAATGCTGGATGGTTGATGATGTCTTATTGTCAGACAGTGATTCCGTAGTCCTAGTGGTGTATTTGGTCCTTAGACTTGAAACACCAAGGATGTCCTATATGAGTGCTCCACTCTTTGATACCAGACTTATAGGTTTGGCTGTCCCAGATCTAGTACAGCTAGTCATTGGGAGTGATAGTCGGCCTTACGAGGGCTATTGAGTGTCGATAGAGGATCATCCACTCTCGGCGTCATGAGAGGAATATCTCATGTGTTCTTGCTCAGAAAAATCTCTGGCCAGGGTCATTCGGGTTGAGAGAGAAAGAGTTCTCCGACAGAATCCGATTAGAGCGAGACTCGAGTAGAAACCGTATGGGTCTGACAGCACCATGCTCGATATACGGTCTCTGAGATATTAGAGGGATAAGGGACTATAGGTACACGGTAACTGAGGACAGACAGGTCCAATGGATTGGATTCCCCTATATCGTTTGGGGACTACGGCGTAGTGGCCTAGTACGTCCGTAGTCAATGAGTCAAGTGAATTATTACAAAGATAATAATTCACTGAGTTAGAAGGAGTTCTGACAGGTATGACTCATGGCCAGCTCGATATTGGGCCTAGAGGGTCACACACATATGGTAGGCATTGCGATGAGTAGAGGTTCGGATATGAGATATCTGATGGAGCCCTTGTCTTATTGGATGCAGATCCAATACCCACTAGGGGAGAATCCATTAGGGTTTGACAGGGGACCTCTATAAATAGGAGGGATTCAGAGCCTCATAGGCTAGAGTCTTTGCTTGCCTTTCCTATTCTCCTCTCCCTCTCCACCTCAGAGCAGGCCTGGAGTTTTCTGTGTGGATCACCGCTAGAGAGGAGGACGCTTGACCTCTTTCACCCTCTCCTGAGGATCTACAAGGAAACAGGGATATACGATCTCCCTAGGTAACATAATCTACTCTATACGCAGTTTTAAGTTTCACGGATTTTGCGCACCAATCTTCGTACGACGACGAACATCTCTATGGGAATCGGGGATTTTGTTTTCTTGTTCTTCCGCTGTGCATTTGATGTCGCCCACGAGATTTCCTAACAGTGGTATCAAAGCCAGGTTGTTCGTGCGAATGATTGGTTTTGAACTACGTGTGTTGTGTTTAGGAAGAATTTTGACGTCAAAATCGTTGACCCAAAAACAAGGAAGGGCAGCAATAGTTGTTGCCCTCGATCTGCATGCGTGTAGTGCAGCCGAAGGCGGGCAGCACAAGGGCTGCGTCTGCAGCAGCCGGCCGGCGGCCTGCTTGCAGTAGGCTTGCGGCTAGCGGGGCTGGCAGTCATGGGCAGAGGCGCCTGCCGCCGCTGCTCCCGCGGGCAAAACCCCCCCACAGGGGCGGCCGCCTGGCGGGACAGCAACTGTTGCCCCTGTGAATTTGAGAAATTTCAGTTTCTGTCTTTTGTCCAAATTATGAAAATACCCTTAGGAATTGAGAAATTCCCTACATGTCCCTGATTTCAGAAAATATTAATTAATTAAAAGGTTTAGTTGATTATTATTTTTATTATTATCTAGTAGTCCTACATGATGATGATTATTTATACATGTGATGTATGATGTGTGGACGGATGATCATGGACCGTGTGATGTGTGTACTTGTGATTATTATTATTGAGGTCTGCGAGCCTCCATTATATTTCTCGTTTATTGTCGTGCGTGTCTATGAATAAGTTGTAATCACATGAGGAGGCACAGCGGGAGCATGGATGCGATAGCGGGACCCACGAGACGGACGATCGTGATGCATGAAGATGCATCAAGATGTCGACAGAACCGACGAGGACGAGATGGACGATCACAGGGCATGGAGATGCACCGTTGCACACGTAGATCTTGATGTGAGTGATTAGGCCAACTGGCTCGGGCCTAATCATATTAGGTTGTGGTCCATGATCATTTGGTGTGATTGCTTATACACATACTAGATATGTATATATATTTGCATGCGATGTAGATATATATTAAATATGTATATGTGTGACATGTCATATTAGGAGACCAAATCATAGAAACATCTCTTGATAATATTAAGTCGGTAAACATGAGGCAATTAGATTGACCCACGTGGCCTTCTATCGTTATAAGTAGGAACTGATTCCCGGTGTAGGTTGAGTTGGTCGAGTCCCTCGAGACTCACCTATATCGCGATTCGCTATCTTGCTTACGACATAGAGATGTCACCGGTGACCTGAGGGCATGGTATGCTTGGTCGAGTCCCTCGAGGGTATATCATCAAATCAGACTTATCTTGTAATGAAGGTGTTGACTTAACCGAGCATCATGGTTGGTCGAGTCCCTCGAGGCCATGGTGATTCGGAGGTCGAACAGGACGGGAATCATAAGGAGTTGTGATCGGCAAGAGTTGCCTACCTTTTAGGTTTAGTGTGATTGGTCGAGTCCCTCGAGGTTACACTAAGATGCTGATTGGATCCTGATCCCCACTAGAAGTCTGCCGGAGACTTCCGTTTCACGTGCTGAGGGTGTCGTGTGACTCGTTAGTAAAATAGTGGGAGCATATTAAGATAGAAGTCCATATCTTGATAATTTATTTCTTGCAAAATCTACATGTTATTCATTTCTGCTGCATCTTTATTTTCAGAAAATGTCGCTTTCAAATCCCTTATGTGGCATACTTGATGTCAACCGCCTCACTAGTCCAAATTATACGGATTGGCTCCGTAACTTGAGAATTGTTCTCACAGCGGAGAAAATCGTGTACGTCCTTGATACAGTGATGCCTACGCCCGAAGAAGGGGCAAGTGAGGATGAGATCACTCGCTACGTGAAGTACATTGATGACTCCACTCTTGCTCAGTGCTATATGTTGGGCTCTATAACTCCTGAGTTACAGAGACAACATGAAAAGATGGATGCTAGATCCATTCTCCTACATGTCCACAAATTGTTTGAGGAACAGGGAAGGACTCAGCGATATGAGATATCCAAGAGACTCTTTCACGCTAGGATGACTGAGGGGACACCGGTTCAGAACCATGTCCTAAAGATTATTGAGTGGATAGGGAAACTCACAGGTCTAGGAATGGTCCTAGAGGATAACTTGTGTGCGGACATTGTGCTTCAGTCCCTACTAGATTTCTTTTCACAATTCATAATGAATTTTAATATGAACAAGCTTGAGGTGACTCTCCCAAAGCTCCTCAATATGTTGAGGGAGGCATAGAGTACTATTAAGAAAGAGAAGCCAGTTCTCTACAATGGTGAGACCAGAAAGAAAAGGAAAGCAGAAAGGTCCCTTAAGAAGGGAAAGGGTAAGGGCAAACCAGGTAAAGCAAAAGTTGCTAAGAAAGACCCAGCAAAGGACAAAGGCAAGTGCTTCCACTGTGGTAAAGATGGGCACTGGATGAGAAACTGCAAAGAGTACCTTGCAGAAAGGGCGAAACAAAAGCTTGATGAAGCTTCAGGTACATTCATGATCAGTCTCCAGTTGTCAGACTCTTATGATAACACATGGGTATTGGATACCGGTAGTGCTTATCATATATGCAATTCGTTGCAGGTTCTGGCAAGGCCTAGGAGACTAGAGAGAGGCGAGATGGACCTCAAGATGGATAATGGAGCAAAAGTCACTGTAGTAGCTGTTGGCGAGGTCGCCCTACATCTGCCTAGTGGAGCTTTTATTGCATTAGATGCATGTTATTTTGTTCCTTCTATTATCAAAAACATTATCTCCATTTCATGTTTAACAGTTAGTGGATATAAATTTGTTTTTGAGAACAATGGTTGTTCGATATTATTAGATGATAAGATCATCACGAAAGGAACATTGCATAATGATTTATTTATGTTAGACACTACTCCACATATCATGAATGTAAATGTGTCCAAAAGGAAACGAGATGAGATGAACCGTGCATACTTGTGGCATTGTAGGCTAGGTCACATCAATGAAAGAAGGATTCAAAAGTTGCTAAATGATGGATATCTAGATCCATTCGACTATGTGTCATATGCAACTTGTGAGCCTTGCATTCGTGGAAAACTGACCAACTCTCCTTTTAGTGGAACTGGAGGGAGAACCACTGAGCTGTTGGAACTCATACATAGTGATGTATGTGGACCCATGTCAACTCATGCCATTGGAGGTTACTCCTACTTCATTACATTTACTGATGATTTCTCAAGGTATGGATATGTGTACTTAATGAAGTACAAGTCCGAGGCCTTTGAGAAATTCAGAGAGTATAAGAATGAGGTGGAAAACCAGACTGAAAAGAGTATCAAAACTCTTCGATCAGATCGAGGAGGTGAGTACTTAAGTACAGAGTTTACTAAGTTCCTCAAGGACCATGGGATATTATCCCGATGGACACCTCCTTATACACCTTAGCTCAATGGTGTCTCTGAAAGGAGAAATCGTACGTTATTAGACATGGTACGGTCCATGATGAATTTCGTTGACCTACCCATCTCATTCTGGGGATATGCCATAGAAACCGCAGCTTACCTTCTGAATAGAGTTCCAACTAAGTCGGTAGTGTCTACACCATATGAGATATGGAAAGGGAAGAAGTCTGATATTAAGTTTGTTAAGATTTGGGGCTGCCCTGCCCACGTTAAAAGACACAACCCCGATAAGTTAGAATCAAGGACAGAGCGATGCAAATTTGTGGGATACCCCAAGGAAACTTGTGGGTATTATTTCTATCATCTCGAGGACCAAAATGTCTTTGTAGCTAAGAGAGCAGTGTTCCTTGAGAAGGAACACATTCTTGGCGGAGACAGTGGGAGAATGATAGAGTTGAGCGAGGTTAGAGAACCAAGCTCAAGCACCACTCTACAGCCCGAGTCTGTTCAGGTACCTAATACACAAGTTTCAACTTTACGCAGGTCTGATAGAGTATCCCATCCTCCTAAGAGATATGTGGGACATATTAGAGGAGATGATGTTGAGGATATTGATCCTCAGAGCTACGAGGAGGCTATTATGAGTATAAACTCCGGGAAGTGGCAAGAAGCAATGAATTCTGAGATGGATTCTATGTACTCCAATAAGGTTTGGAACCTAGTTGATGTGCCCGAAGGTATTGTACCCATCGGTTGCAAGTGAATCTTTAAGAAAAAGATCGGAGTAGATGGAAAGGTAGAGACCTATAAAGTAAGGCTAGTGGCTAAGGGGTATCGTCAAAGGCAAGGTGTTGACTACGACGAAACCTTTTCACCCATAGCAATGCTAAAATCTATTAGAATTCTATTGGCTATTGCAGCACACTATGATTATGAGATCTAGCAGATGGATGTGAAAATCGCATTCCTCAATGGGAACCTCGAGGAGGAGGTGTATATGATGCAACATGAGGGATTCATGTCCAAGAATTGCCCAGATAAGGTGTTTAGATTGCTTAGATCCATTTATGGACTAAAGCAAGCTTCACGAAGTTGGAATATAAGATTTAATGAGGCAATCAGATCTTATGACTTCGTTAAGAACGAAGATGAACCTTGTGTGTATAGGAAGGTAAGTGGGAGCGCTATCACCTTTTTGGTGTTATATGTGGATGACATCCTCATCATTGGGAACGACGTCGGAATGCTATCCACAGTAAAGGCTTGGTTATCTAGACACTTCTCCATGAAGGACTTAGGGTAAGCATCCTATATCTTGGGGATTAGAATCTATAGAGATAGATCCAAGAGGATGCTTGGCTTGTCCCAGTCCAGGTACATAGAAACCATTGTCAAAAGGTTTAGCATGGAAAATTCCAAGAGAGGTCTCATACCGATGAGACATGGGATATCGCTTTCTACGAGTATATCCCCAAAGACTCCAGAAGAAAGGGCGTGTTAGGATCGGAGTGGCACTAAGAGGGGGGGGGGGGGTGAATTAGTGCAGCGGATTAAAACGTTGATTTCGATAAATTTTTTGTACGATAAGAATGGAACTTGAAAGGCTTAACTTGAAAGCGTATTCTTAAAGTTGCGCAGCAAAGGTAATGATGAAACAAAGTAAGTAAGAAGATTTGCAATAATGTAAATGACAATAAGAAATGCAAACCAGAGATTACGCCGTTTTTAAAGTGGTTCGGTCAAGTGACCTACATCCACTTGCAAGGCCCCTCTTCGATGAGGCTTCCACCTTCCACTAGCAAATCTCTTGAAAGTGAAGGGTGAATACCCCTCTTACAACTTTTACAAGCGGTTCACTCTCTTACAGATTTTCAACAAGAAAGAAGGAGGTGAACACTAGCAAATTGAAAACAAGACAAGCTAACACTTTTCTAAGGCTTTTCTCTCAAACACTTGCTGCTCAAAAAGTTGTTACCTCAGCTGAGATTTGAGGGGTATTTATAGGCCTCAAGAGGATTCAAATTTTGGGCTCCAAAATTTGAATTCTCTTAGGGTTCCCGGTGCTGGCGGTTCCACCGCCCAGCCAGGCGGTGCCACCGCCCAGCCAAGGAGGTGTCACCGCCCAGCTCTCGGGTGCTGGGCGGTGCCACCGCCTGGCTCTTATCAGCTCACTAGTTGGGCTCCAAACTTGGCCCAAACTAGTCCGAACTCAGGCCCAATTGGCCCCTACTTGGGTTATAGGATTAACACCTAATCCTAACCCTAATTAACGTGCTAACTACGAATTTAAAGACAATTTCTAAGCTATTACAAAGTCTGCAAGTCAAGACTTCTTTCGATGAGCTTCCGGCGGTCTTCCGACAAACTCTCGGAAACCATTCTGCGGACTCCCGGCAAGCTCGTAGACTTCACGATTTGATCTCGGCGAGTTCCAACGAGCTTCTTTGGCAAGCTCCGATCTTTCTCGGTGAGCTCTGTGAACTTCCGATGAACCTTTTGGCGAGCTTCCGAAAAACCCTTCGGCAAGCTCCCTACTCATTTTCGGCTAGTTCCGGCAGCATTCCCGACGAGCCTTCGGACTTCCATAGAACTCTCGAACTCCCAACGAATCCTTCGTGCTTGACTCCGGCACTTTGTTTCGCTTCATGTCTTCATCGTTATCGTAGTTAATCCTGCACACACAAGCCAAAACTCTACTCCGATCTAGACAATTATTACAATGCGAATTGACATTCTGTTGCCCGGCACGTCATTGGTTGGCGCTTCGTCCGATTCTTCGGTGCATTATCCTCTCTTGCGGCTTGTTGCCCAATCGGCGATTGACCTCCGCAACCCCGATATCCTTGGCGCAATTCCGCTCTCCTTGGCCCGATGCCCGACGTCCAAAGCCTTCTGCCGTCCAATACCCTAACGTGATCTCCTCCGGCACAACGTCAATTCCTCCTGCATTAACTATCTAATCCTGATCGAGTAGACCTGCATCACTCAAAATACAGTTAAACATAAACATAATTATCAATTAGTTTCATCATCAAAATACGAGATTCAACAATCTCTCCCTTTTTGATGATGACAACTAATTGATGACTGATGGAGTTAACTTTAACTCCCCGGAGTTTAACCAAACTCCCCCTATCAATATGCCATTGATAGAACACTTGGATTATCCCAAATCCAAGTAACATTCGTCACTAGTTCTGATAAACATTTAAACCATCATGCAAATATATAAAATATTCAATTTAATGCATGAAGTCATCAATATACTTCTCCCCCTTTGTCATCAACAAAAAGGAGAAGTTCCTACTCTTATGTGTTTAGAGAAAAAAGTTTCATACATTGCATGAAAAACATAGTATCAAATTTTATCATCATGCAATCTAGCAATTAAAGATGTGTAAGTTTAGCATGTTTGCATTTCTTGATATAACAACTAATTGCTTCTCTTTATACTACATGCTAGCAAGTTTCAAGCTAGCAAATTTTTGCTTCCATTGGAATGTTTGAGCTAGCAATTTTGAAAAAGTGAGCAAGTTTTGCAACATACAAGCTAGTAAAAATTTCGAAAGCAAATGCAAGATAGCTTTCTTATGCAGGCACATGACTCTTGCTTCCTATTGCAATGTGCAAGTTGCAAGTTTTTGAAATATCCAAGTTCAACATTGGATACCAACATTGCATAATTAACATAATCTCCTAGTTTTATCATTATGCAATTTTGCTATCATCATAGATATGCAAGGTAGTACGATAGTAATTTCTACAACATACAAGCTAGCAAATTTTATAATATTTTTAGAGCATGCAAGCTAGTAGTTTTGAGATGTACAAGAAAGCAACCCTTGCTTCTTGAAATATACAATTTTGCTAGATGTTCACGTTAGCATGTTTTGCTTCTTGAGATAGGCAAGATAGTAATATTCAAGAAGACAACTTTTGCTTCTTGAAATAAGCAAGTTAGCAATCTTTGCTACTTAAGATAGACAAGCTAGCAATCAAGTTTTGCATCTTCTTGACTTGTGCAAGCTAGCTATCTCCCCCTTTGTCATTGTCAAAAAGAAGGGAAGAACAATACAATCATGTAATTCATTTCCGTTTACTATAATCTTCAAATCATGACAAGGGTAAATAACAAAGATAAAATTGATTGTCAAAAGACATATATCATTTTTGACAAATTTCTTCAATTGTAAATAGAAAACATGATATGAAACAATCTTGATTCAAAAGGAAAACTCAAGTTATAAATTATCAAGATATCAAGTAGCGTATCATGATTTACAAGAACAAGTTTCTTGTTAGTTAATAGCGAAAAGAATCATAGGAGAACAAAATCTCAATTCATGCATATAAAATCTTATGATTCACATAGAACATCTCCTCTTTTATAAAACAAGAGAATCATGATGAAGAATCTTGATTTACATAGAGTTTCAAAATATAATTATCAATATCATGAATACTAAAAGACCATGAAAATTTTGATAAATATCCTTTTAAATAGAAAACAAACTTGATTCATTCAATAGAAAATTGTGAGAAATCAAGATCATGATTTCAATAAAATCCATTAAATTCAAATCATTTTCATAATCCATGAGATTCATAAAAATAATACAAATAGATTCATCAAAATCAATAATATAGAAAAAATAATTTTCAAGAAGAAAAATGTTCTTCTCTTTTAGTTGCTTCAATTCATGTGATTTATTTCATTCAAGCATGCCTCCCTTTTTTTTATGTCAAATAAAAACATGTATCATGTTTAAAACCGAAAGTGCTAGATTTATTATGACAAGGATCAATAAGGCACTTTCATTATGGTAAAAAGAAAATCGATAATCTGTAAATTACAAGATTCATTATGCATAATTTTAAAAATCTTATGCATAGAACAAAATCATCAATCATGATATCAAGACATTTATCATTTAAAGCATTCATGATTCACATCATATGCAATACATCACATATATTATCATAATAAAAGGCATAAGTATTTCATGCATCATTCCAAATTATAAATATTTCAAATCATAATGGTATTAATTTGTCAAATTGCATCCTACCATGCATGATCATAACTTTTCATTTGTATGCATCAAAATAATCTCAAGAGTATTTCATGCATGATTTTATATCACCAAATAAGGAATATCAAGAAGAAAATAATTGGTGATGAGATAAACATTTCATGAATATAAGGAATTACATAAAAATTTTATCATGAAGGATTAGAACATGTGAATACCAGAAGACATGATTTCTTTTTGAAAAACCTACTCATTAATAATCAAAAGAAAATCTTAGGAGATCGATTAATGAAAAATCTTGATTCATAATAAATCTTAATTTGTAAATATCACGGAATCAAGATCATGATTTTAGATAAAACTCATTCAAATTCAAATCGTCTAAATCATCAAAATCTCAACATTTCTTTCAAGAGATTCAAAATGACATAAATAATTTTATTGGTCTCTTAGGTATAAATCAATAAGATAGAGAAAAAGAAAATTTTCAATAAGAAATCTTTCCTCCTTTTGTTTCAACTTATTGATTAATTCCATGCATGCATCTCCTTTTCTTTCAAATCCATGCATCATCGTTTAAAAAAAAATCAAAGATCATCAAGATAAAAAAGTGCAACACATAATTCAAAAAAAAATGATTTCAACTCATTACTTCAAGTCAAATCAATATCATGATTTTGATATAACTCATTTGTAATTCAAATCATCAAACCAAAATCATTTTCAAGGGATTCATATAAATCAACAAGATAGAGAAAAATAATTTTCAAGAACAATGCTTTTCTCTTTTTAGTTATTTAAATTCATGTCATTTATGCTAGATAAAAATGTGCATCAACATTTAGGATCGAAAAATGAATTTTGTCATAAAAACCATCAAGACCAAAAAATCATCATGTATAACTTTGCAATCTCATGCATAAAATCATCAAATCATAGCATCAAAACTTTCAATAGTTTCATTACAACATCAAGTAAGGTTTTATTGAACATAATTTTGAATGATTCTTATAGATATTTAAAATTTCTTTAGTTTTACTTTATATGATTGACTTTATATTAGCATGTTTCAAATTTTTGTTCTTATGTCAAAACTATACATCATGTTTGAAAACCAAAGATAAGGTTCATAAAAAATCATCAAGCCTTCCATTCAAAAGTCATGCATCGTCATTGAAAATCAATATGGAAATCGTCAAAATATAAATTCTTGCTTCTCAAGCACATATATAAGATTAATCTTACTAGGTGTATAAGCATTAGATTTATATTTAACATTTTACTGCATTAACATAACACATGCAATTTTCAAGAAAATTAATCCTAAACTTAAATTAAAAATAACTCAAGAAAGTATTATGTAATATCGAAATAAATTAGTGGGATTTTGATTACCTCATTGTTGAAAGAGGGTGAGGCATAGTTTGCCACCTCGCCTTTCTTGATTTTCTCCTCGTCTTCGGAAGAGCTCAATTCATCCCAACTTTTGTTCTTCTTGCGTTCAAAGCAAGTAGTTCCATTCTTTTTGCTTTTTAATTTTTGTTTCATTTGTAGTTTAAGTTCACCATCACTTGAGCTTATGCTCGAGTGGTCTTCATGTGTTCTATGTCCCAAATCCTTCCTATCATTTGGAAGGTTGTTCTTGAGTTTCTTTTTTGTCACATTGTTCATTTCGTAGGCCATTAGAGACCCAATAAGTTCTTCGAGAGGGAATGTTTTAAGGTCCTTGGCCTCTTGAATGGCCGTAACTTTTGGATCCCAACTTTTTGGAAGGGATCTTAAGATTTTAGTGACTAGTTCAAAATTAGAAAAATCTTTACCAAGAGCTTTGAGTCCATTGATGACATCCGTAAACCGGGTGTACATGTCTCCGATGGACTCACTTGGTTTCATTCGGAAAAGTTCGTAAGAGTGCACAAGGATGTTGATTTTGGACTCTTTCACTCGGTTAGTGCCTTCATGAGTGACCTCAAGAGTTCTCCAAATATCAAAAGCCGAATCACACATTGAAACACGATTAAATTCGTTTTTATCTAATGCACAAAAAAAGGCATTCATAGCCTTTGCATTTAAAGCAAAAACCTTCTTCTCCGATTCATTCCATTCGCTCATCGGAAGAGAAGATTTTTGAAATCCATTCTCGACAATAGACCAAAGCTCAAAGTCCATAGAAATGAGGAAGATTCTCATGCGAGTCTTCCAATATGTGTAATCCGACCCATTAAACAAAGGTGGTCGTGCAATAGAATGACCCTCTTGCATGCCGGAGTAAGCCATCTCTCTTGGGTATTAAACCAAATATGAGAGATAACCTTGCTCTGATACCAATTGTTAGGATCGGAGTGGCACTAAGAGGGGGGGGGTGAATTAGTGCAGCGGATTAAAACGTTGATTTCGACAAATTTTTTGTACGATAAGAACGGAACTTGAAAGGCTTAACTTGAAAGCGTATTCTTAAAGTTGCACAGTAAAGGTAATGATGAAACAAAGCAAGTAAGAAGATTTGCAGTAATGTAAATGACAATAAGAAATGCAAACCAGAGATTATGCCATTTTTAAAGTGGTTCGGTCAAGTGACCTACATCCACTTGCGAGGCCCCTCTTCGATGAGGCTTCCACCTTCCACTAGCAAATCTCTTGAAAGTGAAGGGTGAATACCCCTCTTACAACTTTTACAAGCGGTTCACTCTCTTACAGATTTTCAACAAGAAAGAAGGAGGTGAACACTAGCAAATTGAAAACAAGACAAGCTAACACTTTTCTAAGGCTTTTCTCTCAAACACTTGCTGCTCAAAAAGTTGTTACCTCAGTTGAGATTTGAGGGGTATTTATAGGCCTCAAGAGGATTCAAATTTTGGGCTCCAAAATTTGAATTCTCTTAGGGTTCCCGGTGCTGGCGGTTCCACCGCCCAGCCAGGCGGTGCCACCGCCCAGCGCTCGGGTGCTGGGCGGTGCCACCGCCTGGCTCTTATCAGCTCACTAGTTGGGCTCCAAACTTGGCCCAAACTAGTCCGAACTCAGGCCCAATTGGCCCCTACTTGGGTTATAGGATTAACACCTAATCCTAACCCTAATTAACATGCTAACTATGAATTTAAAGACAATTTCTAAGCTATTACAAAGTCTGCAAGTCAAGACTTCTTTCGACGAGCTTCCGGCGGTCTTCCGACAAACTCTCGGAAACCATTCTGCGGACTCCCGGCAAGCTCGTAGACTTCACGATTTGATCTCGGCGAGTTCCAACGAGCTTCTTTGGCAAGCTCCGATCTTTCTCGGTGAGCTCTGTGAACTTCCGACGAACCTTTTGGCGAGCTTCCGAAAAACCCTTCGGCAAGCTCCCTACTCATTTTCGGCTAGTTCCGGCAGCATTCCCGACGAGCCTTCGGACTTCTATAGAACTCTCGAACTCCCAACGAATCCTTCGTGCTTGACTCTGGCACTTTGTTTCGCTTCATGTCTTCATCGTTATCGTAGTTAATCCTGCACACACAAGCCAAAAATCTACTCCGATCTAGACAATTATTACAATGCGAATTGACATTCTGTTGCCCGGCACGTCATTGGTTGGCGCTTCGTCCAATTCTTCGGTGCATCATCCTCTCTTGCGGCTTGTTGCCCAATCGGCGATTGACCTCCGCAACCCCGATATCCTTGGCGCAATTCCGCTCTCCTTGGCCTGATGCCCGACGTCCGAAGCCTTCTGCCGTCCAATACCCTAACGTGATCTCCTCCGGCACAACGTCAATTCCTCCTGCGTTAACTGTCTAATCCTGATCGAGTAGACCTGCATCACTCAAAATACAGTTAAACATAAACATAATTATCAATTAGTTTCATCATCAAAATACGAGATTCAACAGGGCGAACATGAATATGATACCTTATGCCTTAACAATAGGGTCGATCATGTATGTCATGCTATATACTAGGCCTGATATAGCGCATGCTCTGAGTGTCACGAGCAGGTATCAGGCGGATCCAGGCTTGGAGCACTGGAAAGTAGTAAAGTGTATCCTTAAGTACTTGAGAAGGACTAAGGATCTTTTACTAGTATATGGAGGTAATAGCCTTAAGGTTGAAGGCTACACTAACTCAAGTTTTTAGTCTGATGTCGATGATAGCAAGTCGAATTCAGGGTATATATACACCTTGAATGGAGGAGCAGTGTGCTGGAAGAGTTCCGAGCAAGATACCACTGCTGACTCGACCACGGAGGCGGAGTACATTGCTGCATCAGATGCAGCAAAGGAGGGAGTCTGGTTGAAGAAGTTCATTACAGATTTGGGAGTCGTGCCGGGTAGCGAGGAGCCGATCTCCCTATATTGCGACAACAACGGGGCGATTGCTCAAGCAAAGGAACCTAGGTCTCATCAGAAATCTAAGCATGTTCTGAGGAGGTTCTACCTTATTAGAGAGATCGTAACTCGAGGAGATGTAGCAGTAGAAAGAGTTCCATCCGAAGATAACATTGCAGATCCTCTGACAAAGCCGTTGTCTCAGATTGTCTTTGAGCGTCATAGGGGTCTGATGGGGATTAAACATATAGGTGATTGGCTTTAGGTCAAGTGGGAGATTGCTAGTCATAGGTGCCCAGCATGCCAATCACATGAGTGATGGCACGTGTGACTTGATACAGAATCTTTTTGCTTATTATATTTTGGCATATATCACTTTATAACTATTGCATAAATGCATATATATATATTGTGATGTCCTTGGATTTGTGCAATGGGAATCGGATCGTGATGAGATCACGATAATAAGATTGATTCACCTTTAAACACATATCCTAAATAATCCTGGTCATAGGTTACTCGAGAGGGACATCGTGATAACCAGACAGACTGGTGTGCTGTATACCCGTCCATATGATGGATGCATCTGGTCTCATAGCTGCTCGTGTAGGGACACTAGGGATACAGTACAGGTGCTCATTGGAGAATGAGTTCACTGATTGATCCGCTTACGGAATGCTGGATGGTTGATGATGCCTTATTGTCAAACAGTGATTATGTAGTCATAGTGGTGTATTTGGTCCTTAGACTTGAGACACCAAGGATGTCCTGTATGAGTGCTCCACTCTTTGATACTAGACTTATAGGTTTGGTTGTCCCAGATCTAGTACAGCTAGTCATTGGGAGTGATAGTCGACCTTACGAGGGCTATTGAGTGTCGATAGAGGATCATCCACTCTCGACGTCATGAAAGGAATATCCTATGTATTCTTGCTCAAAAAAATCCTTGGCCAGGGTCATTCGGGTTGATAGAGAAAGAGTTCTCCAGGAGAATCCGATTAGAGTGAGAGTTGAGTAGAAATCGTATGGGTCTGACAGCACCATGCTCGATATACGGTCTCTGAGATATTAGAGGGATGAGGGACTATAGGTACATGGTAACTGAGGACTGACAGATCCAATGGATTGGATTCCCCTATATCGTCTGGGGACTACGGCGTAGTGGCCTAGTACGTCCGTAGTCGATGAGTCAAGTTAATTATTACAAAGATAATAATTCACTAAGTTAGAAGGAGTTCTGATAGGTATGACTCACGGCCAGCTCGATATTGGGCCTAGAGGGTCACACACATATGGTAGGCATTGCGATGAGTAGAGGTTCGGATCTGAGATATCCGATGGAGCCCTTGTCTTATTGGATGCAGATCCAATACCCACTAGGGGAGGACCCATTAGGGTTTGACAAGGGACCTCTATAAATAGGAGGGATTCAGAGCCTCATAGTCTAGAGTCTTTGCTTGCCTTTCCTATTCTCCTCTCCGTCTCCACCTCAGAGCAGGCCTGAAGTTTTGAGGAGTGTTGTCGCAACCCTACTGTGTGGATCACCGCTAGAGAGGAGGACGCTTGATCTCCTTCACCCTCTCCTAAGGATCTGCAAGGAAACAGGGATATACAATCTTCCTAGGTAACACAATCTACTCTATACACAGTTTTAAGTTTCACGGATTTTGCGCACCAATCTTCGTACGACGATGAACATCTCTTTGGGAATTGTGGATTTTGTTTTCTTGTTCTTCCGTTGTGCATGTGATGTCGCCCCTAGATTTCCCAACAAGGAGGACGCTCGACCTCCTTCACCCTCTCCTAAGGATCTGCAAGGAAACAGGGATATACGATCTCCCTAGGTAACACAATCTATTCTATACGTAGTTTTTCAGTTTCGCAGATTTTGCGGACCAATCTTCGCATGACGACGAACATCTCTTTAGGAATCGGGGATTTTGTTTTCTTGTTCTTCCGCTACGCATGTGATGTCACCCCCAAAGATTTTCCCAACAGTGGTATCAGAGCTAGGTTGTTCGTGCGATAGATTGGTTTTAAACTGTGTGTGTTATGTTTTGGAGAAGCCTTTGACGTCAAAATCGTTGACGCAAAAGCAGAAAAGGGCAGCAACTGTTGTTGCCCTCGCTGCCGTTCCAGATGGCAGCACTGCCATCTACGTGCAAGCAAGCAGCTTGTAGCAACAGCTGCAAGGGCAGCGGCGCTTGTGGACGCTGCTCCCGCGGGCATAATCCCAGCAGGGGTGGCCGCTCGGCGAGGCAGCACCGCTTGCGGGCACTGCCTCACGGGCAGAACTGCCCGCGGAGGGGACGGCGCCCATAGGGGCACCCGCCCGCAGAGGCGGAGGCGCCCGCGGGGTAGCCCAACTGCATGGGCAGCGCCGCCAGCGGGCGTGCCGCCTGCAGGCGAGGGCAGCGACCCCGCCCTCCGCCGCACAGCCCGCCACCAGCAGGGTGGCGGAGGCGGCAGCAATAGTAGCAACAAGGGAGGATGAGGGCATTAGGGTTTTCTAGGCAAAAAATCGTTTTGCCCCTCGGAATTTGAGAAATTTCAGTTTCTATCTTTTGTCTAAATTACAAAAATACCCCTATGAATTAAGAAATTCTATATATGTCCCTGATTTCATAAAATACTTTAATTAAAAAATTTAGTTTATTATTATTTTTATTATTATCTAGTAGTCCTACATGATGATGATTATTTATACATATGATGTATGATGTATGGACGGATGATCATGGACCGTGTGATGTGTGTACTTGTCATTATTATTATTGGGGTCAGCGAGCCTCCATTATATTTCTCGTTTATTGTCGTGCCTGCGTGCCTATGATTAAGTTGTAATCACATGAGGAGGCGCACGGGAAGCATGGATGCTATTGCAGGACCCACGAGACGGACGATTGCGATGCATGAAGATGCATCGAGATGTCGACGGAACCGACGAGGTCGAGATGTATGATCATAGGGTATGGAGATGCACCGTTGCACACATAGATCTTGATGTGAGTGATTAGGCCTACTGGCTCGGGCCTAATCACATTAGGTTGTGGTCCATGATCATCTGGTGTGATTGCTTATATGTAGATATATATTAAATATGTATATGTGTGACATATCATATTAGGAGACTAAATTATAGAAACATCTCTCTCGATAATATTAAGTCGGTAAATGTGAGGCAATTATATTGACCTACGTGGCCTTCTATCGTTATAAGTAGGAACTGATTCCCGGTGTAGGTTGAGTTGGTCGAGTCCCTCGAGACTCACCTATATCGCGATTCGCTATCTTGCTTACGACATAGAGATGTCACCGGTGACCTAAGGACATGGTATGCTTGGTCGAGTCCCTTAAGAGTATATCATCAAATCAGACTCATCTTGTAACGAAGGTGTTGACTTAACCGAGCATCATGGTTGGTCGAGTCCCTCGAGACCATGGTGATTCGAAGGCCGAACAGGACAGGAATCACAAGGAGTTGTGATCGGCAAGAGTTGCCTACCTTTTAGGCTTAGTATGATTGGTCGAGTCCCTCGAGGTTACACTAAGACGCTGATTGGATCCTGATCCCTACTAGAAGTCTGCCATAGACTTCCGTTTCACGTGCTGAGGGTGTAGCGTGACTCGTTAGTAAAATAGTGAGAGCATATTAAGATAGAAGTCCATATCTTGATAGTTTATTTCTTGCAAAATCTGTATGTTATTCATTTCTGCTACATCTTTAATTTCAGAAAATGTCACTTTCAAATCCCTTACGTGGCATACTTGATGTCAACCGCCTCACTGGTCCAAATTATACGGATTGGCTCCGTAACTTGAGAATTATTCTTACGGTGGAGAAAATCGTGTACGTCCTTGATACAATAATGCCTACGCCCGAAGAAGTGGCCAGTGAGGATGAGATCGCTCGCTACGTGAAGTACATTGATGACTCCACTCTTGCTCAGTGCTATATGTTAGGCTCTATGACTCCTAAGTTATAAAGACAACATGAAAAGATGGATGCCATATCCATTCTCCTATATGTCTGTAAATTATTTGAGGAACAGGGAAGGACTCAACGATATGAGATATCCAAGAGCCTCCTCCGCGCTAGGATGACTGAGGGGACACCGGTTCAAAACTATGTCCTAAAGATGATTGAGTGGATAGAGAAACTCACAGGTCTAGCAATGGTCCTAGAGGATAACTTGTGTGTGGACATTGTACTTCAGTCCCTACCAGATTCCTTTTCACAATTCATAATGAATTTTAATATGAACAAGCTTGAGGTGACTCTCCTAGAGCTCCTCAATATGTTGAGGGAGGTAGAGAGCTATTAAGAAAGAGAAGCTAGTTCTCTACACTAGTGAGACCAGAAAGAAAAGGAAAGCAGATAGGTCCCATAAGAACGGAAAGGGCAAGGGCGGACGCAAAGGTTGCTAAGAAAGACTCAGCAAAGGACAAAGGCCAGTGTTTCCACTATGGTAAAGATGGGCACTAGAAGAGGAACTGTAAAGAGTACCTTGCAGAAAGGGCGAAACAAAAGCTTAATGAAGTTTCAGGTACATTCATGATCAGTCTCCATTTATCAGACTCTTATGATAACACATGGGTATTGGATACCAGTAGTGCTTATCATATATGCAATTCGTTGCAACTTTTAGCAAGGCCTAGGAGACTAGAGAGAGGCGAGATGGACCTCAAGATGGGTAATAGAGTAAAAGTTGCTGTAGTAGCTGTTGGCGAGGTCACCCTACATCTGCCTGGTGGAGCTTTTATTGCATTAGATGCATGTTATTTTGTTCCTTCTATTATAAAAAATATTATCTCTATTTCATGTTTGATAGTTAGTGGATATAAATTAGTTTTTGAGAACAATTGTTGTTCGATATTATTAGATGATAAGATCATCACGAAAGGAACATTGCATAATGGTTTATTTATGTTAGACACTACTTCACATATCATGAATGTAAATATGTCCAAGAGGAAACGAGATGAGATGAATAGTGCATACCTATGGCATTGTAGGTTAGGTCATATCCATGAAAAATGATTCAAAAGTTGCTAATTGATGGATATCTAGATCCATTCGACTATGTGTCATATGCAACTTGCGAGCCTTGCCTTCTTGGAAAACTGACTAACTCTCCATTTAGTGGAACTGGAGAGAGAGTCACTGAGCTGTTGGAACCATATATAGTGATGTATGTGGACCCATATCAACTCATGCCATTGGTGGTTACTCCTACTTCATTACCTTTACTGATGATTTCTCAAGGTATGGATATGTGTACTTAATGAAGTACAAGTCCGAGGCCTTTGAGAAATTCAGAGAGTATAAGAATGAGGTCGAGAACCAGATTGGAAAGAGTATCAAAACTCTTCGATCAGATCGAGGAGGTGAGTACTTAAGTACAGAGTTTACTCAGTTCCTCAAGGACTATGGGATATTATCCCAATGGACACCTCCTTATACACCTAAGCTAAATGGTGTCTTTGAAAGGAGAAATCGTACACTATTATACATGGTACGGTCCATGATGAGTTTCGTTGACCTACCCATCTTATTCTGGGGACATGCCCTAGAAACCGCAGCTTACCTTCTGAACAGAGTTCCAACTAAGTCGGTAGTGTCTATACCATATGAGATATGGAAAGGGAAGAAGCTTGATCTTAAGGTTGTTAAGATTTGATGCTGCCCTGCCTACATTAAAAGACACAACCCCGATAAGTTAGAATCAAGGATAGAGCGACGCAAATTTGTGGGATACCCCAAGGAAACTTATGGGTATTATTTCTATCATCTCGAGGACCAAAATGTCTTTGTAGCTAAGAGAGCAGTGTTTCTTCAAAAGGAACACATTCTTGGCAGAGATAGTGGGAGAATGATAGAGTTAAGCGAGGTTGGAGAACCAAGCTCAAGAACCACTCTACAGTCCGAGTCTGTTCAGGTACCTAATACACAAGTTTCAACTTTACGTAGGTCTGATAGAGTATCCCATCATCCTGAGAGATATGTGGGACATATTAGAGGAGAGGATGTTGAGGATTTGATCCTGAAACTTATAAGGAGGCTATTATGAGTATAGACTCCGGGAAGTGGCAAGAAGCCATGAATTCTGAGATGGATTCTATGTACTCCAACAAGGTTTGAAACCTAGTTGATGCGCCCGAAGGTATTGTACCCATCGGTTGCAAGTGGATCTTTAAGAAAAAGATCGGAGTAGATATAAAGGTAGAGACCTATAAAGCAAGGCTAGTGGCTAAGGGGTATCGTCAAAGGCAAGGTGTTAACTACGACGAAACCTTCTCACCCGTAGCAATGCTAAAATCCATCAAAATTCTATTGGCTATTGCAGCACACTATGATTATGAGATCTGGCAGATGGATGTGAAAATCGCATTCCTTAATGGGAACCTCGAGGAGGAGGTGTATATGATGCAACATGAGGCATTTGTGTCCAAGAACTGCCCAGATAAGGTGTGTAGGTTGCTTAGATCCATTTATGGACTAAAGCAAGCTTCCCGAAGTTGGAACATAAGATTTGATTAGGCAATCAGATCTTATGACTTTGTTAAGAATGAAGATGAGCCTTGTGTGTACAAGAAGGTAAGTGGGAGTGCTATCACCTTTTTGGTGTTATATGTGGATGACATCCTGATCATTGGGAATGACGTAGGAATGCTATCCACTGTAAAGACTTGGTTATTTATACACTTCTCCATAAAGGACTTAGGGAAAGCATCCTATATCTTGGAGATTAGAATCTATAGAGATAGATCCAAGAGGATGCTTGGCTTGTCCTAGTCTAGATACATAGAAACCATTGTCAAAAGGTTTGGCATGGAAAATTCCAAGAGAGGTCTCACACCGATGAGACATGAGATATCGCTTTCTACGAGTATGTCCCCAAAGACTCCAGAAGAAAGGGCGAACATGGATATGATACCTTATGCCTCAGCAATAGGGTCTATCATGTATGTCATGCTATGTACTAGGCCTGATATAGCGTATGCTCTAAGTGTCACGAGCAAGTATCAGGCGGATCCAGGCTTGGAGCATTGGAAAGCAATAAAGTATATCCTTAAGTACTTGAGAAGGACTAAGGATCTTTTTTTACTAGTATAAGGAGGTATTAGCCTTAAGGTTGAAGGCTACACAAACTCAAGTTTTTAGTCTGATGTCGATGATAGCAAGTTAAATTCGGGGTACGTGTACACCTTGAATGGAGGAGCAGTGTGCTGGAAGAGTTCCAAGTAAGATACTACTGCTGACTCGACCACAAAGGCAGAGTACATTACTGCATCAGATGCAGCAAAGGAGGGAGTCTGGTTGAAGAAGTTTATCACAGATTTGGGAGTTGTGCCGGGTAGTGAGGAGCCGATCTCCTTATATTGCGACAACAATGGGGCGATTGCTCAAGCGAAGGAACCTAGGTCTCATTAGAAATCTAAACATGTTCTGAGGAGGTTCCACCTTATCAGAGAGATCGTAACCCGAGGAGATATAGCAGTGGAAAGAGTTCTATCCGAAGATAACATTGCAGATCCACTGACAGAGCCATTGTCTCAAATTATCTTTGAGCGTCATAGGGGTCTGATGCGTTGAATCTTGGATTTTGATGATGAAGTCAATTGTCATTTGTTATCTAATCCATATGTTGAGATAAGTGTGCAGGATTAACTACGATGGAAGTAAGACATGCAGTAGAAGTTGCGCCAGAGTCAAGACCATGATCACGTTGGGGGTTCGAGAGTTCGACGGAAGTCCGGATGGTCGTCGGAGGTTCTGCGGGAACAAATCCGAGAAGTCCAAGAGCTTACCAAAGAAGCTCATTAGAACTCACCAAGTGAATCGTCGCAAGTCCAGGAGTTTGCCGGAAGTCTACTAGAGCATCGTCGAAGGTTCGTCGGATGTTCGCCGGAAGTTCGCCAGAAGCTCGCCGGAAGAAGCGATTAACGCAATGGAGCAACTTGCAGTAAATGTCTTAAGAAATATCATAGTTAGCATGTAGATTAAGTTAGGAATGGGAGGTGATCTCATTAACTTAATCTGGGGGCAATTGGGCCCTTGATAGACCTAAATTGGGCCGAATGGATCAACTCATTCGAACCAGAATTCGTGCTAGGCGGTGGCACCGCCAGGGTCGGCGGTGGCATCGCCCAGGAAATAGTCTCCCAGGAAAGCTGGGCGGTGCAATCGCCCAAGTTAGGCAGTGGCACCACCTGGGCTCAATCTCCAAGCGAGACTGGGCGGTGCAACCGCCCCTGTCAGGCGGTGGCACCGCCCAGAGGCTCAATCTTTGAGTTGCCAAGTGGTTGTACCGCCCTAGTCAGGAGGTAGTACCACCAGGACCCCGGAAATCCGGGAAAAGACATTTTTGAGCACCAAATTCAAACCAGTTTAGGGCCTATATATATACCCCACCCTTTCCTGCATGAAAGGGCACCGAAAATCCAATCTTACTTTGTGATTGTTAAAGCTCAAAAGTGTTGTAAAGGCTAGAAGTTCTCCTCCTTCTTTTCTTCCAAGTTTTGATCTTTCAAGAGAGGAGAGGAAAGTTTGTAAGGGTTGTCTCCTAAGCCCGTCAAAAGGAGTGAAACTGTAAAAGGGTGGTTGGCCTTCGCCTATTGAAGGAAGGCCTCTAGTGGACGTCGGTGACCTCATCGGAGGAGGAAGCCAAAAGTGGATATAGGTCAAGATTGACCGAACCAATCTAAATCTCGGTTTGCATTTACTTTCTGTTCTCTATCTTAACTACAAACTGCCTCCATAACTTTACTTTAACTGCACTTCGCCTAATCTAAGTTAAAGCAACTTCCGAAATGACTTTTATACTGAAATTTCTTTTATCGTATGAACGTCGTATTTCAGTTTGTAATTACATTATGTTCTCTATCTTAACTGCAAACTGCCTCTATATCTTTACTTTAACTGCATCTCGCTTAATTACAAGTTAAAGTGATCTCCGAATCGGCTTTCTTACCGAAATTATTTTTATCATACGAATATCGTTTTAAATCGTCAAAAGTTTTCCGTTGCACTAATTCACACACCCCCCCCCCCTCTTAGTGCTCTTGATCCTAATAATTAGTATCAGAGCAGGGTTAACTCTCAAATGGATTAAAACCTAAGAGAGATGACATTCGTCAGAAACCAAGAGGGTCACTCTATTACACGTCCACCCATGTTCAATGGGACGGACTATACCTATTGGAAGACCCAAATGAGGATCTTCCTTATTTCAATAGATTTTGAACTTTGGAATCTTGTCGAAAATAGATTTTCGAAGTCTTCTCTTCCAATGATCGATTTGAATGAATTGGAGAAGAAGACTTTCACTCTTAATGCAAAGGCTATGAATGCCTTATTTTGTGTGATTGATAAAAATAAGTTCAATCATGTTTCGGTTTGTGAAACCGCGTTTGATATTTGGCATATACTCGAAGTGACTCACGAAGGCACAAGTAGAGTGAAAGAGTCAAAAATCAATCTTTTGGTACATTCTTTTGAACTTTTTCGAATGAAACCAAGTGAGACTATTGGCGACATGTACACCCGTTTCACGGATGTCGTCAATGGTCTAAAAGGACTCGGCAAAAGTTTTTCAGATTTTGAGCTCGTAAATAAGATTCTAAGATCCCTTCCTAAGAGTTGGGACCCTAAAGTCACTACTATTCAAGAGGCTAAAGATTTAAACAACTTCCCTCTTGAAGAACTAATCGGGTCATTAATGACCTATGAAATGACTTGCAAAGGCTCATAAAGAGCAAGAAGACATCATTCCAAAGAACAGGAAGGATATGACACTTAGAACTTTAGATGACCACTTAGGAGAAAACTCAAGTGATGAGGACTATGACGATGACTTGGCATTTTTAACAAGGAAATTCAAAAAATTTATTAAGAAAAATAAGTTTAAAAATGACACAAAAAATAAATTTGAACCCAAAAAGGACCAAGTAATTTGCTACAAGTACAAAAGGCCGAGACACTACAAAAGTGATTGTCCCCAGGCCAAGAAGAGAACATCAAAGAAGAAGGCGCTCAAAGCAACGTGGGATGACTCGAGCGCGTCCGAAGAAGAGGAGTCCAACACCGAGCAAGTTGCTCATTATGACTTAATGGCCATCGGAGAGGAGGTAACAAATTTAATTGATGCAGGTTTATCATTTGATGAATTATTAAATATCTTCCATGACTTATTTGATGAATGTAAAACAATTAGTAGAAAATATAAATTGCTGAAAAATAAGCATGATAGTCTTGTTAGCAATTTTGATAAATTAAAAACTGAATATCATGATAGTTTAGCTTAATGTGAAAAATGTCATGATCTAGAAACTCTCCAAAAGGAGAACTTGCTACTTAAGGACGCCTTGAAGAAGTTCAAGGTTGGTAGCAAGTCTTTGAACATGATCCTTACAAATAAGGTCCATATTCCCAAAAGAAGTGGAATCGGATTTGTGAGAAGTCCTCACCAAAATCTAACCACCTTCAGAAAAGGCCCTATCTTATATGTTTGGCACCAAAGTAAATGCAATTTTTGTTGCAAACATGGATATAAAACATAAAACGCATCATTGTACATTCAAGAAAATTAGCCCGAACAAACTGATTTGGGTTCCTAAAGGAACCATGATAAACTCTATGCAACATAATAAACAATGTAGATCAGTTTTTGAGGCACCCAAAAGTAAATGTGTACCTAAAAATTATCCTTTCTTGTAGAGACATACACTATCACAAGCTAGGAGCAAGAGATGGTATCTTGATAGTGGATGCTCAAGGCATATGACCGAAGATCCATCTCAATTCTCTAAGCTCACTAGAATAGACGAAGGCTATGTCACCTTCGGAGACAACAACAAGGGTAAAATCATTGGCAAAGGAACTATAGGTAACAAATCCAACTTCTTTATTGAAGATGTTTTGTTAGTTGATGGTTTAAAACATAACCTCTTGAGTATTAGTCAATTATGTGATAAAGGATATATCGTCAAATTCGAATCTAATGCTTACATCATTGAAAAACCACACAAAAACACATCTATGATTGCATTAAAACAGAATAACGTATACACCATTGACATCAATGATCTTTTCAATGAAATGTGTTTCTCGGTTTTGAATGAGGATGCTTGGCTTTGGCATAGGAGATTAGGTCATGCTAGTATGAAATTAATCACTCAAATATTATCCAAAGAACTTGTACGAGGAATTCCTCATATCAAGTTCATCAAAGATAATGTGTGTGATGCTTGTCAATTAGGAAAACAAATTAAGGGTAGTTTCAAATCTAAAAATCAAATAAGCACCTCTAGGCCCTTATAATTGATCCATATGGACTTGTTCGGACCAATCTCTATATCAAGCCTAGGAGGTAGCAAATACGCCTTCGTCATTATAGATGACTATAGTAGATACACATGGACTTATTTCTTGAAACACAAAAATGAATGCTTTAAATATTTCATCAAGTTTTGTAAACCTGTTTAAAATGAAAAGAGTTTTATGATTTCATCAATTCGAAGTCATCACGGTGGTGAATTTCAAAACCGTGATTTCCAAGAATTTTATGAATATAATGGATACAACCATAACTTCTCTACTCCAAGAAATCCTCAATAAAATGGAGTAGTAGAAAGAAAAAATAGAAATTTACAAGAAATGGTAAGAACCATATTGAATGAACATAGCCTACCCAAATATTTTTGGGTTGAAGCCGTAAACACTGCATGTTATATTTTGAATAGAGTTCTAGTAAAACCCTTACTCACCAAAACACTCTATGAGTTGTGGAATAATAAAAAACACAATGTTTCATATTTTAAAATTTTTGGGTGTAAGTGTTTTATCTTGAATGAAAAATATGCCTTAGGAAAATTTGATACTAAATCCGATGAAGGAATTTTTCTTGGTTATTCTTCAGTTTCTAAAGCTTTTCGTATCTTCAATAAAATAACTTTAATTATAGAAGAATTCATTCATGTTGTTTTCAATGAGATTTCCGAAATCAAGAAAAATGATTTTGATGATGATGTTAATTTCGATTCTTTGAATTTAAATAAAACCCCTTCTCCAACTAACAACTTGGATGCATCCACTTCTGAAACACCCTTACCCAAGGATTGGAAGTATGTAGATGCTCATCCTAAGGAGCTAATTCTAGGAGACACATCTAAGGGGGTTTAAACATGTTCTTCTCTTAAAAATTTTTGTGCCAACGCCGTTTTTCTCTCCCAAATTGAACCTAAATGTATTGACGAAGCCATGAAAGATGATTCATGGATTATCACAATGCAAGATGAGTTAAATCAATTTGAGAGAAATGAGGTGTGGAAGCTTGTTCGTAAGTCAAATGACCATTTAGTTATTGGTACTAAATGGGTCTTTAGAAACAAGCAAGATGAATCTGGTATCGTGGTTAGAAACAAGGCTAGATTAGTGACTAAAGGTTTCAACCAAGAAGAAGGTATCGATTACGAAGAAACCTTCGCTCGTGTGGCTAGATAAGAAAAGCGCTTTTCTTAATGGCTTTATTTTTAAAAAAGTTTATGTTGAACAACCTCCCGGATTTAAAAATAATAGCCTAACTAATTATGTATTTAAATTAACTAAAGCTCTATATGGTTTAAATCAAGCCCCAAGGGCTTGGTATGATAGATTTAGTACTTTTCTTATTGAAAATAATTTCACAAAAGGCAAGGTCGATACTACATTATTTATCAAATATTTTAAAAATAATTTTCTCATTGTTCAGATTTATAATGATGATATTATCTTCGGTTCTACGAATGAATCTCTTTATGAATCTTTTACTGAAACCATGAGTCTCAAATTTGAAATGAGTTTGATGGGAGAATTAACCTTTTTCTTAGGCTTACAAATTAAGCAACTAAGCAATGACATCTTTATTAGTCAAACTAAATATGCCTTAGATCTACTAAAAAGATTTAATATGAATAGCTCAAAGGCTATTAACACTCCTATGAGCACCTCCACTAAGTTAGAAGTTGATGAAAGTGGAGAAAGCTTCGATCAAAAAACTTATAGGGCTATGATATGAAGTTTACTTTACCTCACTACAACTAGACCAGATATCATGTTCAGTGTAGGACTTTGTGCTAGGTTTCAATCGAACTCTAAGATATCTAATCTTAAAGTGGTTAAAAGAATACTTAGATATCTTAAAGGTACCACAAATCTAGGATTATGGTATCCAAAATCCGAGAATTTTAAGTTAATTGCGTATGCTGATGCGGATTTTGGTGGGTGTAGATTAGATAGAAAATGCACATTATGATCATGTCATTTTTTGGGACATTCCCTTGTTTCCTGATCATCTAAGAAACAAAACTCGATTGCACTATCAACAACCGAAGCTGAGTATATTGCAGCTAGTGCATGCTGTGCACAAGTTATGTGGATGAAAAACACCTTAGAAGATTATAAAGTCCATCTTAAAAATATTTCCATTAAATATGATAACACAAGTGTAATATGTTCAACAAAGAATCTCATTCAACACTCAAGAACAAAACATATTGATATTAGACATCACTTTATACGAGATCATGTAACTAATCATGATGTAATCATAGAGTTCATTGATACTAAGCATCAACTAGCTGATATTTTTACAAAACCTCTAAGTAAAGAACAATTTGATTTCATTAGAAGAGAATTAGGAATGTTAATATGTCCGAATGCATAAACTTGTTAAGATTATTTTTCAGATTTTTTTTAAATCACTTAATTGCCATGATGATTTTACACAATTACATGCCTTAATTACATATTGGAAATTATGTGTTTTGAATACAAAAATTTCCATGATAATAAGCATGTTTTATCTTCATAATTGAATTAGAAAATCTATAGCGAAACCTTGTCCGAATGCATGAAAGTGTTAAATTTTATTTTTGGATCTTCTTGATCCTAACAATCGGATTTTCTCGATACATTATTCTCTTCCGGACTTAATAAACATATGTCATATCGAGTTTTTGGATTCACATCATTGATTTTTGACATATAGAATCAACTAGCAAATGCAACTCTCATAGACTTATCATGTAAAAAAATATCTTTCGAGAAATGGATTTGATGATTCCTTCTTATATCTTTTGAGAAATAGTTTTACATGCAAGGATTTGATTCACATACATATCTTGATTCTTGCAAGAATGAAGCGTGCTTTAATATCTTATCAATTTTAACTTCATTCGAGTAAGCTCACAAATGGCTTTCCTCCTTCATGTAAAAAGATAATAACAAATAAAAAGGAAAAAGTAATGAAAGCTATCTCCATGTCATGTTTTCCTTGAGATGTTTATATAATTGGTATCCTATCACTCATTATTGAAAAATGACATAAACCTAGTTAAAATTTGCTAATATCGTTCTCCTTTTTGTTGATGACAAAGGGGGAGAAATATATGAATTGATACTATGAGTGCTATATTTGAATGAGAAATATATGAATTGCTGCTATGAGTGCCATATTTGAATTTGAATTATGTTAAGCTAGCATCGAAATATATAATAAATTGGTGATAGAATTGCTATGATTGCCATATTTGCACTATGTTATTGCCATATTTGCACTATGTTATTGCCATATCATGATAAGATATCAAAAACTTGCATAGCAACTTTACTTGTTGATATCTTGCCATGAGATGGTACGATTGCTAAACACTTGAAATGTTTGCTTTACGTTATATCAAAAGCTTAAATTGTAAATTTACATGTTGATATCTTATGTTGAACTACTACCATCATTCATATTTGAAATGTAAAACTTGAGAATGGATGTCAAGTCTTAACATCATTTTCAGTAAGATACATCGTGATAGGAATCATGATGGGAGTAATTGATAAGGTTAAGAGTTCTTAACTTATCAATAAATCTATTGAATTCAAAGGCCTTGAATTTAAGAATGACTTATCTCAAGTATGGCATATAGATAGGGGGAGTTAAGGTTAACTCCATTATCAATTGATTGTCATCATCAAAATGGGGGAGATTGTTGAATCTCGGATTTTAATAATGAAGTCAATTGTCATTTGTTATCTAATCCATATGTTGAGATAAGTGTGCAATATTAACTACGATGGAAGTAAGACATGCAATAGAAGTTACGCCGGAGTTAAGACCATGATCACGTTGGGGGTTCGAGAGTTCGACGAAAGTCCGGATGGTCGTCAGAGGTTATGCGGGAACAAATCCGAGAAGTCCAGGAGCTTCCAAAGAAGCTCATCGGAACTCGCCAAGTGAATCGTCGCAAGTCCAGGAGTTTGTCGGAAGTCCACTGGAGCATCGCCGAAGGTTCGTCGGATGTTCACCGGAAGTTCGCCAGAAGCTCGTTGGAAGAAGCGATTGACGCACCGAAGCAAGTTGCAGTAAATGTCTTAAGAAATATCATGGTTAGCATGTATATTAAGTTAGGAATGGGAGGTGATCCCATTAACTTAATCTGGGGGCAATTGGGCCCTTGATAGACCCAAATTGGGCCGAATGGATCAACTCATTTAGACCAAAATTCCTGCTAGGCGGTGGTACCGCCAGGGTCGACGGTAGCACTGCCCAGGAAATAGTCTCCCAGGAAAACTGGACGGTGCAACCGCCTAGGTTAGGCCGCGGCACCGCTTGGGCTCAGTCTCCGAGCGAGACTGGGCGGTGCAACCACCCCAGTCAAGCGGTGGCATCGCCTGGGCTCAGTCTTCGAGCAAGACTGGCCAGTGCAACTGCCCCTGTCAGGTGGTGGCACTGCCCAGAGGCTCAGTCTCCGAGCTGCCAGGCGGTTGTACCACCCTAGTCAAGAGGTAGTACCGCCAAGACTTTGAAAATCCGGGAAAAGATATTTTTGAGCTCCAAATTCAAACCAGTTTGGGGCCTATATATACCCCACCCTTTTCTGCATGAAAGGGCACCGAAAATCCAATCTTACTTTGTGATTTTTAGAGCTTAAAAGTGTCATAAAGGCTAGAAGTTCTCCTCCCTCTTTTCTTCCAAGTTTTGATCTTTCAAGAGATGAGAGAAAAGTTCGTAAGGGTTGTCTCCTAAGCCAGTCAAAAGGAGTGAAACTGTAAAAGGGTGATTGGCCTTCGCCTATTGAAGGAAGGCCTCTAGTGGACGTCGGTGACCTCATCGGAGGAGGAAGCCAAAAGTGGATGTAGGTCAAGATTGATCAAACCACTCTAAATCTTGGTTTACATTTACTTTCTGTTCTCTATCTTAACTGCAAACTGCCTCCATAGCTTTACTTTAACTGCACTTCGCCTAATCTAAGTTAAAGCAACTTCTGAATCGGCTTTCATACCGAAATTGCTTTTATCGTACGAACGCCATATTTCGGTTTGTAATTACATTATGTTCTCTATCTTAACTACAAACTGCCTCTATATCTTTACTTTAACTGCATCTCACTTGATCACAAGTTAAAGTGATCTTCGAATCGGCTTTCTTACCGAAATCATTTTTATCATACGAATGTCATTTTAAATCGTCGAAAGTTTTCCGCTGCACTAATTCACACCCCCCCCCCCCCCTCTTAGTGCTCTTGATCCTAACATGATGGAGATCAGACACATAGGTGATTGGCTTTAGGTCAAGTGGAAGATTGCTAGTCATAGGTGCCCAGCAAGCCAATCACGTGAGTGATGACACGTGTGACTTGATACAGAATCTTTTTGCTTATTATATTTTGGCATATATCACTTTATAACTATTGCATATATGCATATATATATATATTATGATGTCCTTGGATTTGTGCAATAGGAATCGGATCGTGATGAGATCACGAAAATGAGATCGATTCACCTTTAAACACATATCCTAAATAATCCCGGTCATAGGTTACTCGAGAGGGACATCGTGATAATCGGACAGACTGGTGTGTTGTAACCCCGTCCATATGATGGATGCAGCAGGCCTCATAGCTGCTCGTGTAGGGACACTAGGGATACAGTATAGGTGCTCATTAGAGAATGAGTTCACTGATTGATCCGCTTACGGAATGCTGGATGGTTGATGATGCCTTATTGTCATACAGCGATTCCGTAGTCCTAGTGGTATATCTGGTCCTTAGACTTGAGACACTAAGGATGTCCTGTATGAGTGCTCCACTCTTTGATACTAGACTTATAGGTTTGGCTATCCCAGATCTAGTACAGTTGGTCATTGGGAGTGGTAGTCGACCTTACGAGGGCTATTGAGTGTCGATAGAGGATCATCCACTCTCGGCGTCATGAGAGGAATATCTCATGTGTTCTTGCTCAGACAAATCCCTGGCCAGGGTCATTTGGGTTAAGAGAGAAAGAGTTCTCTAGGAGAATCCGATTAGAGCGAGACTCGAGTAGAATTCGTATGGGTCTGACAGCACCATGCTCGATATACGGTCTCTGGGATATTAAATGGATAAGGGACTATAGGTATACGATAACTAAGGACAGACAGATCCAATGGATTGGATTCCCCTATATCGTCTGGGGACTACGACGTAGTGGCCTAGTACGTCCGTAGTCGATGAGTCAAGTGAATTATTACAGAGATAATAATTCACTGAGTTAGAAGGAGTTCTGATAGGTATGACTCACGGCCAGCTTGATATTGGGCCTAGAGGGTCACACACATAGGGTAGACATTGCGATGAGTAGAGGTTCGGATATGAGATATCCCATGGAGCCCTTGTCTTATTGGATATCTAATAAGCCCTTGAATTATTGGATGCCATGGACGAGATCATATAAGAGCCCATGAGAGATTATTGGATAGAGATCCACTAATCTAAAATGCTTGAGCTATTGGATGCAGATCCAATACCCACTAGGCGAGGATCCATTAGGGTTTATTAGGGGATCTCTATAAATAGGAGGGTTTCAGAGCCTCATAGGCTAGAGCTTTTGCTTGCCTCTCCTATTCTCCTTCCCCTCTCCACCTCAGAGCAGACCTAGAGTTTTGAGGAGCGTCGTCGCAGCCCTGCTGTGTGGATCATCTCTAGAGAGGAGGACGCTTGACCTCCTTCACCCTCTCCTAAGGATCTGCAAGGAAACAGGGATATACGATCTCCCTAGGTAACACAATATATTCTATACGCTGTTTTTCAGTTTCGCGGATTTTGCGCACCAATCTTCGCACGACGACGAACATCTCTTTGGGAATCGAGGATTTTGTTTTCTTGTTCTTCCATTGCGCATGTGATGTCACCCCCAAATATTTTTCCAACAGCCATCACCTGACCTAACTTTTGGGTCACTGAATGGGCCTTTCTCTTGGCCTAAAATAGTCCCAACATAGCCTAATTAGCCCCTAAATGAGTTCTAATTATATTTTAAACCAACCCAATTATAACTAAAATTACTTCAATCTAGATAATTATTACAAAGCATTAATCACATGTTGTCTGGCATATCATTGGTTTATCGATGCTTCGTCCAATCATTCGGTGCATCGTCCTCTTTTGCAGTCTTTTGCCCAATCGGCATATTGACCTTTGCAACTCCGATCTCCTTGGTGCAATTGTTTGATCTTCTAGGTCTGATGCTTGAACTCATGGCACGAAGCCTTTTGCCAACACATTGATCGATCCTCCGTCATGACATCCAATCTCCTGACATATTCCACTTCGGCCCAACATTGATTCTTCCTACTTTAATTGTCTCTTCATGATCGAAACTAGTCCTGCATTACTCAAAACATAGATTAGATCATAAACTCTATCAATTGGTTTCATCATCAAAATTCGAGATTCAATAGTATCATGGTTATTAACTTTATCTTTAATAAAATGATGCCTAATATCAATATATTTATTTCTAGAGTGTTGAATGAGATTTTTTGTTAAACATATTATACTAGTGTTATCATATTTTATAGGTATATTTTTCAAATGAATTTCATAATCTTCTAATATGTTTTTCATCCATAAAACTTGAGCACAATATGCACCTACTGCTATATACTTAGCTTTGGTTGTAGATAATGCAATCAAGTTTTGTTTCTTAGAAGACTAAGAGACAAATGCATGACCTAAGAGTTGACATATTCCTAACGTGCTATTTCTATCAACTATATATCCAATAAAATCTACATCGGCATAAGCAATTAGTTCAAAGTTTTTAGATTTTGGATACCATAATCCTAGAATAGAAGTTCCTTTTAGGTATCTAAAAATCCTTTTAATAGTTTTAAGGTGAGATTACTTAGGATTAGATTGAAATCTAGCACAAAGTCCAATACTAAACATAATGTCCGATCTTAGTTGTGATGAGATATAGTAAACTACCTATCATGCCCCTATAAGTCTTTTGATCAAAAGTTTCTCTATCATAGTCTATATCTAACTTTGTGGAAGTACTTATCGGTGTGTTAATAGCTTTAGAATTATCCATATTGAATCGTTTTAATAGATATAAAGCATATTTAGTTTGACTAACAAAGATTTCATCTCTTAGTTACTTAATTTGCAATCCTAAGAAAAAAGATAATTCGCTCATTAAGCTCATTTCAAATTCTTGGCTCATTCTTTTGGCAAAATATTCACATAAAGACTCATTCGTAGAACCAAAAGTAATATCATCAACATAAATTTGAACTATAAGAAAATTATTTTTAAAATATTTAATAAATAATATGGTATCAACCTTGCCTTTCAAAAAGTCATTCTTAATTAGAAAAGAACTAAGTCTCTTGTACCAAGCCCTTGGGGCTTATTTCAAACTATAGAAAGCCTTAAACAATTTAAAAACATGATTTAGAAAAATAATATTCTCAAATCCTGGTGGTTGTTCAACATAAACTTCTTCGAAAATAAAGCAATTAAGTAAAGCACTTTAACATCAATTTAAAATAATTTAAAATTATTACAACTAGTATAGGCAAGGAGAATCCTTATGACTTCAAGTCTAGCCATAGGAGTAAAGGTTTCTTCATAATTGATACATTCTTCTTAGTTGAAACATTTGGCTACTAATCTAGCCTTGTTTCTAACCACGATACCAAGTTCATCTTGTTTGTTTCTAAAGATCCATTTAGTATCAATTACTAAATGGTCATAAGGTCTAGGAACAAGCTTCCACACCTCATTTCTTTCAAATTAATTTAATTCCTCATGCATTGCAAAGACCCATGAATTATCTTTTAGGGCTTTGACAATGCATTTAGCTTCAATTTGAGACAAGAAGGCTGCATTAGCACAAAAATTCTTAAATGAAGAGTGAGTTTGAACATTGTTTGATGTATCTCAAATGATTAGCTCCTTAGGATGAGCATCTACATACTTCTAATCTTTAGGTAAAGATTCTTTGGAAGAAGATGTATCCAAGTTGCTTGGCGGAGGAGAGTTTTCATTCAAATTTAAAGCATCAAAATTAAAATCATTATCAAAATTATTTTTTTAAATTCGGGAAGCTCATTAAAAATAACATGAATATATTCTTCTATAACCAAAGTTCTTTTATTGAAGACACAAAAAGCTTTAGATATAGAGGAATAATCAAGAAAAATGACTTCATTCAATTTTACATCAAATTTTTCTAAGACATCTTTTTTATTTAAAATAAAATATTTAACCGAAAATTTTAAAATATGAAATATTAAGTTTTTTGTTGTTTCATAATTCATATGAAGTTTTGAAAAGTAATTGTCTTATAAGAACCCTGTTCATGACATAGCATACTGTATTAATGGCTTTGACCCAAAATATTTGAGTAGGCTATGTTCATTAAGCATGGTTCTTGCTATTTCTTGTAAACTCTTATTTTTTCTCTCAACAACTCTATTTTGTTGAGGGTTTCTTGGAGTAGAGAAGTTGTGATTATACCCATTTAAATCACAAAAGTTTTTAAAATCATGGTTTTAAAATTTACCACCATGATCACTTTGAATAAATGTAATCATAAAACCCTTTTCATTTTGAACTAATTTATAAAATTTAGAAAAATATTTAAAGCAATCACTTTTATATGCCAAGAAGTATGTCTAAGTATATCTACTATAATCATCAATAATTACAAAGGCATATTTACTCCCTCATAAGCTTGTTATATCAATTGGTCTAAATAAATCCATATGGATCAATTGTAATGGTTTAGATGTGCTTATTTGATTCTTTGATTTGAAACTATTTTTAATTTATTTTTCTAGTTGGCATGCATCATAAACTTTATCTTTGATAAATTTGATTTTAGGCATACCTCTTATAATTTCTTTAGTTATAATTTATGAAATTAGTTTTATACTTACATGACCTAATCTTCTATGCCAAAGCCATGTATCATTATTTAAAATTGAAAAGCAAGTTTCATTATAAAACTCATCAAGATCAATAGTATAGACATTGTTGGTACTTAAGACAATCAAAGTTCTATTTATGTGTGGTATTTCTATAATGCAAGTATTAGATTCAAATTTGATGTTATAACTTTTATCACATAATTGACTAATGGTTAGCAAGTTATGTTTTAAACCATCTACTAATAAAATATTTTTAATCAAAATATTTGATTTGTTACCTATATCTTCTTTGCTAATAATTTTTCCTTTGTTGTTGTCTTCGAAGGTGACAAATCGTTCGTCTTGGCTAATGAACTTAGAGAAGTGTGTTGGATCTTTGGTCATATACCTTGAGCATCCACTATCAAGGTACTATCTTTTGCTCTTAGCTTATGATTGTAAACACATCTACGAGAAATGAGATTTTCTTTTAGGTATGCATTTAACTTTGGGTCTCTCATAAATAGATTTATTTGTGATTTATGGTTTCTTTAGGAACCCAAACTAATTTGTGTAGACTATACACTTTAAATGAATATTTGTAGGCAAAGTGACCATATTTTCCATAAAAGTTATATTTTTCTCTAGATGAGACATGTAATGTAGGTCATTTAATAAAGATAGTTGGCTTTTGTTGAGTATTACTCCCAAAGTCAGTTCCTTCCTTTCTATGAACATGTCCCTTATTAGTATAGATCATGTTTAAAGATTTGTTACCTATTTTAAAATTTTCTAATTTTCTTGTAGTAATAAAATTTTCTTTTTAAATGACTTTAACTCTTCACATTGAGTACAAGGAGTTAACATATACTTATCATGCTCATTTTTTTAATTTTTCAAGTTCACTAGAAAGAGAAGCATAATCCTTCAATTATGCTTCGATTGAGTCACTTACCTCATCGCCAAACACCATTAATGTGTAGTTAGCAACTTTTTCTTTGTTGGTTGGCTTCTCGTCTTCGGATACACTTGAGTCATCCCAAGTAGCTTTGAGCACTTTTTTTTTTCTTTGGTAGCTTCTTCTTCATTTAGGGACATTTATTTTTTAAGTGCCCCGACCTCTTACATTCATAACATATTATTTGGTCATTTTTTAGTTCACTTTTGTTCTTAATGTCTTGTTTTGTTTTGTTCCTTCTTAAGAATTTTTTAAACTTTCTTGTAATGAGTACCAAGTCATCATCATCATTATCACTTGAGTTTTCACCCAAGTGACCTTTTGTTCTAAGTGTCATATCCTTCCTGTTCTTTGGAAGGTTATTCTCAAGTTTATCATATGTTATATACATCATTTCATAGGTCATCAAGGACCCGATAAGTTCTTCAAGTGGAAAGTTATTTAGGTCCTTTGCTTCTTATATTGTCATTACTTTAGGATCCCAATTTTTTAAAAGGGATCTTAATATCTTGTTAACAAGTTTAAAATTAGAAAAAATTTTACCAAGTGTTTTTAGACCATTAACGAGATCCGTAATGGGTGTACACATCTCCAATGGTCGCTTGGTTTCATGTGAAACAACTCATAACTATAAATCAAAAGATTAATTTTGACTCTTTAATCCTACTTGTGCCTTCGTGTGTGACTTCGAACATGTGTCAAATATCATGTGTAGTTTTTGCATATAGAAATCCGATTAAATTCAATTTTATCAAGAGCACAAAACAAAGTATTCATCGCTTTAACATTCAAGGAGAAAGTCTTCTTTTCCAAATCATTCCATTCATTCATTGGTTTGGAAGACTTCTCAAAATCGCTTTCAATAATGTTCCACAATTCGAAATTCATAGAAAACAAGAAAATTCTCATTCTAGTTTTTCAATACATGTAGTCCGTCCCATTGAACATAGGTAGACGAGTGATAGAAAGACCCTCTTGATTGCCAAAAAAATCTATTTCTCTTGGGTGTTAAACCAGACGAGAAAAACTTGACTCTAATACCAATTATTAGGATTAAGTCGGTACTAAGAGAGAGGGGGGTGAATTAGTACTTTTAGAGAACTACATCAATCATGAAAATTCGTACAATAAAACCAGATTGAAAAGATGTTTAAGCTTAAAGATGTAGGAGAATGATGAAGATGTAAAGTAGTTGCAACATAAGTAAATAGTCAAGAAGAGAAGACATACCAATTTTATAGTGGTTCGGTCGTCATGACCTACATCCACTCCTGATTCATCTTCTGTTGAGGCCACCAGCGTCTACTAACGGTCTTCCTTCAATGAGCGAAGACCAACTACCCTCTTACAACTCTTTCTCCTTTTCATAGGTTTAGGAGATAACCTTTATAAGCCTCATACCTCTCTAAGAATGATCACAAGGCTAAAGAAGGAGGAGGATGACACTAGCACTTTTTTAATAATTTTATAACCTAAAATCTTAAAACTTTCGTTCACACCTTCATACTCTTTCATGCAGGAAAGAGTGAGTTATTTATAGACCCCAATGACTTCAAAAATAGAGCCAAAAAGTATCTTATCCTCAGTTTCCGGGTACTAGCAATACCACTAAGATTATTAGGCGGTACCACCGCTTGTAGATTGACACTGGGTTGTACCACCACCTAGTCTGGTAGTACTACTACCTAATAGAGCTTTGGAGACTGGGCTCCAACGGTACCACTACCTGATAGGATAGTACCATCATATGACACCATTAACTACTGACAGTACCACATCTCAGTTAGGGCGATACCACCGCCTATACCACCTAGGAGGCTGAACCGTAGGCAGTTCCATCACCTAATCTAGGTGGTTCCACTACCCAATTTGAGTAGTGCCACCACTTGACGTAGCTTCAAGTGGCTACATGGGCAATACAATCGGCCCAATTAAACCATGTTTTGGGCCCAATTGACCCCTAATTGAGTTAGTAGGATTTCTCTCAAAGCTAACTCAAATTAAAGTCCTAACTACGATAGGTAAGACTAAAACAATTACAATACAAACAATCTAAGTTGTCCGGCACATCAATTATTTAACCTAACTCTTAGTGAACTTCCGACGAACTCCCGACGATCTTCTAGCGAGCTTTCAATGAACTCCTAATGATCTTCCGGCTAGCTTTCACTGCATCGTCCGATCATTCAATGTCTCACTCGATTCATCCGACTCGATGCCCGATCATTGACTCCGGCCCAACATTAGATTCTTCTTTAATTATTTTTCTTATCTCATGATCATAGTTAGTCCTACATCACTTATCTCAACACATAGATTAGATTATTAATTCATTAATTGATTTAATCATTAAAATCTGAGATTCAACAAAATATTCTAGTTTGCATGTTCTAAAATGATGTAAAACTTGCTAATTTACTATCTTGCATTTTTTTTTCAAAAACTTGTTAGTTGCACTTTTCTCCTTTTAGTTGATGACAAAGGGGGAGAAGTTATGATGATTTTATGATGCATATAATACATGATAATATGATGATGCATACAATAAGAAATTATGATAATGAATTTTACTATGATATTTTGATATCATGATGATTTGAAACATTTATGATTTAGAATGATGCATGCAATACTCATGATTTTATGATGCATGCAATGATGTGAAAGTCAATGATTATTATTTTATGAAATGATACCTTATTTTAATATGGTATATTGATAGGGGGAGTTTAGTTTAAACTCTGTCATCAATTAGTTATCATAATAAAAACGGAGAGATTGTTGAATCTCGAATTTTGATGATGAAATCAATTGATAAAATTAAGATCTAATGTGCATTTGAGTGACATAGGACTAACCTCGATCAAGGAAAGATAATTTGATTAAAGAAGGAAGAATCAGATGTTGGGCCGGAGTGGAACATGTCAAAAGATTGGATGTCGGGTTGGAAGAATAGTTGACGTACTGGAAGGAGTTTATGCCATGAGTTCGGGCATCGGGTCGAAAGATCATACATTATGATAAGGAGATTGGAAGTTGTAGGAGTCAACATAATGATTGAGTAATACGCGGAAGGAGAGGATGATGCATCGAAGAATCGAATGAAGTACCGGATGAACCAATGACATACCGGACAACATAGGATTCATGCTTATAATCATGTGTCTAGATCGAGTTAGTTTAGGTCTAATTGAGTCGATTTTGGGGTGAAACAATGCCAACTCAATTAGGAGCCAATTAGGCCTGAGTTAGGGCTATTTTGAGCCAAGTAGGGGGCCCATTTAGTGACTCTTAGTTGGCTTAGGCGGTGGCACTACTAGGGCTGGTGGTGGCACCGCTTAAGGCTTGGCCTCCGAAGCTGTTTGGGTGGTAGTACCACCCAAACACAGTCTCCCAAACTGTGTCAAGTGGTGATACCACCAGACTAGGTGGTGGTACCACCAGACTAGGTGATGGTATCACCCAGTGTCAGATTGACAAGCGGTGGTACTGCTAGTTGTCGGTCTAGCAGGCGGTGGTACCGCTAGTATCCCGGAAACCTGAGATAAGATCTTTTTTTGCCATATTTTTGAAGTCATTTGAGGTCTATAAGAACCCCAGCTATTCCTGCTTAGATAAGCAAGAAATAGAGTTGAGAAAGAGTGAAAGAATCCTTATGAAAAAAGTTATAAATCTCTCTTAGTGTAGAGTCACCTCTTCCTAGTGTTTAGAAGTTCTTCTAAAGGGAGAAGTGATATCTAAGTTTATAAGAGAGAGGTGTAAAAATTCTCTCCTGAGCTTGTGAAAATGAGAAAGAGTTGTTAGGATAGTTGATCTTCACCCATTGGAAAAAAGATCGGTAGTGGAAGCTGGTGGCCTTAACTGAAGAGGAATCAGGAGTGGACGTAGGTCACGACGACCGAACTATTTTAAAATCGGTTTGCATTTCCTTCATCTTTTTCATTTATATTGCTAACTGATTTACTTGCTTACTACTCTCACTATGCTTACGAACGTGATCTCTAAGTTTATGTCATTTTGAATATCTTAAAAATTATTTTGATGATTTGAATTTTAATGAGATTTTTTTTACCGAATCATGAACCATCTCTTGATTTCTTAACTTGATATATCTTTTATGTGAATCAAGATATCTTCTTTGTTCTCTTATGTTTCTTTTTGCTATTTACTAAAGAGAAGAATTATCCATATGAATCATGTTTCTCTTGATTTCTTAAAATTGTAACTTGAGATTTTTTTTGTGAATCAAGATCGTTTACTATAATTCTTTTATTTCACTATTGGAATTAACTAAATAAACTATGATATGTCACTTAACACTTTGATGTTTATAACTTGAGTTTCATTATGTATGACTCATTTGTATTTATGTTTGTATATCTTATATTATGATTCGAACATTGATGTAAAAAAAAAAAAAGTATCAGTGTGTTCTTTCCTTCTTTTTAATGACAAAAGGGGGAGAGAAAAATTATTAGCTTGCATATTATAAAAGAGAAGCAAAAAGTGATAGCTTGAATGTTAAACTTAGGCATGTTATATCTCTCAAATGTATAAATTTTTTTTATACATTTTTCGGATCATGATTTTGATTTCTCGATTTTTATAACTTGAGTTTTCTTTTTGAATTAAGATTATTTCCTATCATTCCTTCTATTTACAAAAGAAAAGATTTGTCAAAAATAACATATGGTCTTTTGGTATTCATGACTTAATCTTTCACTTTTGTTGATTGAAATATTGATACAAATTTATCTTTATTATTTATCTTTGTCATGATTTGAAAATTGATGTAAAGGGAAAAGAATCATAACACTATATTTTTCCCTTCTTTTTGACAATAACAAAGAGGGAAAAAGTATTGTTAGCTTGCACATTTCAAAAAGAAGAAAACTTACAACTTGCTATCTTATACATTTGAAGGAAAAAAACTTGCTAGCTTGCACATCACAAAGAAAAGCAGAATTGCTAGCTTGCACAATTCAACAAGAGGCAAAAATTGTTATCTTACACATCTCAAAAAGAGAAGTAAAGCTTACACATCTCTAAAACTTGCTAAGCTTGCATGTTCTATAGTGAAGTAGAACTTGTTTGTTTCCAAAAATATACTAGTTGCACTTTTCTCCTTTTTGTTGATGACAAAGAGGGAGAAGGTACGATGATTTAAATCATGCATGGTATCATATACTTTGATATTTTGAAATTATTTGAAATTATGCATGCAATGATGTTTTAACTAATGAATTGATATCATGATACATGTAATGATAGTTTAACTATGATGTGTTGCATATAACCTTTGCAAAATCATTAAAATTGTTTTGACATTAAATTCATAGCATATCATTTATTTGAATGATACTTTAATTCAATATGACATATTGATAAGGGGAGTTTAGTTTAAACTCCATCATTAATTGGTTGTCATCATTAAAAAGGGAGAGATTATTGAATCTTGGATTTTGATGATGAAATCAATTAATGAAATTATAATTTAATGTCCGTTTGAGTGATGTAGGACTATATTCGATCAAAAAAGGTAAATCGTTTGAAGTAGAAAGAATTGAATGTTGGGCCAAAGTGAATATGTTAGAAGATTGGACGTCAAGCCACAAGATCAGTCGACGTGCCGGTAGAAGGACTTTGTGCTATGAGTTCAGGTATCGAGCCAAAGGATCGGATATTGGCCGAGGAGATCGGATGTTATGGAAGGTCAATATATCGATTGGGCAATACGCTGAAGGATCAAACAAAGTGCTAGATGAATTAATGATATGCTGGATAATATAGGATTCATGCTTGTAATCATTTGTCTAAATCGAAATAGTTTAGGAGGCTAATTAAGTTAGTTTTTGGTGTAATCATGCTAATTCAATTAGGGGCCAATTGGACCTAAATTCAAACTATTTTGAGTCAAGAGGAAAGCTCATTCAGTGATCTAAAAGTTGGGTCAAGCAGTGGCACTACCAAACTGGTGGTGGAACTGCCTTTGAGTTGAAAAAGTCAAAAGCCCAATCTCCGAGACTATCAAGTAGTGGTACCACTAGACTAGGCAGTGGTACCGCCTAGTATTAGTATGTCAAGCGGTGGTACCACTAGATTGAGTGGTGGTACCGCCTAGTGTTAGACTGGCAAGCAATGGTACAACCCAGACGATGGTACTATCAATACCTTTGAAATCGAGGATATGACACTTTTTGCTCCATATTTGAAGTCATTTGGGGTCTATAAATACCCCACTCTTTCCTGCTTGAGACAGCAAGAAAGAGGGTAGAAAGGGGGAAAGAATCTTTGTGAAAAATAATTGTAATCTCTCTTGAAGCATAGAGTCACTTCTTCCTAGTATTTAGAAAGTTCTTCTAAAGGGAGAAGTGAGATCTAAGTGTAAAAGAGAAAGGTGTACAAGTTCTCTCATGAGCCTGTGAAAAGGAGAAAGAGTTATAAGGATAGTTGATTTTTGCCCGTTAGAAAGAAGATATGTAGTGGAAGCTAGTGGTCTCGAGTGAAGAGGAATAGAGAGTGGACGTACGTTACGATGACCGAACTACTATAAATCTAGTGTGCTTTTTTCCTTTGCTGTTTACCTTTATTGCTTATTGATTTTATTGCTCACTTGACTTTACAATTACTCTAAGTCAAGCTCATTTTCATTATCAATTTTTGTTGAACTTAATTTTTCAAATCGACGTGATTTTTTGAAAGCACTAATTCACCCTCCTCTCTTAGTGCTGATACGGTCCTAACAGGTGGTACTACCACTTGATAGCCTTGGAGACTAGGCTTTGGCAGTACCATCGCTTGACATTGGGTGGTACCATTGCCCAATCAAAGCTTGGGTGACCGAGCCTCTAGCAATTCCACTACTAGATTTGATGGTGCCACCACTAGACCCTACTACAAATCACTGAATTGGTTAATCAATAAACCTAGTTTAGTCCTAATTCGAGCTTAGTTGGCCCTTAATTGAGTTAGTAGGGTTACACCTAAATCTAACTCAAATTAAGACCTAACTATGATAATTAAGACAAACAATTACAAAACAAGAAGCTAAGTTGTCTGGTATATCATTTGTTCATCAGAACTCCCAGTGAACTTCCGGCGAACTACCGGCGCATCATCTGAACGTCCGACGTATCGCTTGATCCATCAACATATTGACTCCCGCAATATCCGATCTTAGCGCAACGTCCAATTCTTCTAACCTGATGCTTGTTTTCTAACTCCGGCCTAATGTCTCTTGTTCTTTTTGCTTCAATTGTTTTGCATTTTCATGATTGTGGTTAGTCCTGCATCACTTTTCTTAAAACATGGATTAGATCGTAAACTCATCAATTAATTTCATCATCAAAATTCGAGATTCAACAAAACAAAGAATAGAAAGGAATCATATATTATGCAATAAAAATAATACTACAATTAAAATATCAAAAATAATAATAATTTTAGTAATTAAAAATATTTAATAAATCAGCTTATATGATATTTAAAATATGCATTGAGGGTCCAATATATTTTTGAAATGTGAATTAGTACTTGAAATATTTTAAAAAGATCATATATTGCTTGAATACTCTATCGGAAATGCTTAAATCCCAATACTACATTATGGTAACATTAAAATTTTAATATTTATGGGATACTAATATAAAATTTTTGTAATTTTAAAATATCATATGATATTATCTAAACTTTTAATATTAATAAAATAATTTAGTAAAAAAACAAACATGATTTATATTTTCTATAAGTTAGAATTTTATTTCTTTATTTTTAAAGGTTCTTTGATATAAATATGTTCTTGCTATTCATAATCTTATTAAGAAATTAATAAAATAATATTTTACTATTCATAATCCTTTTAATTTCACTTTTACCCCTTTTTTTCCTTCCTCTCCTTACCATCTACTCATCCTACTAGATAATTTGTAGAGATCCGAAACATGAAATCTTCTAGATTAATATAATTGACTGAGAAGATGTTGTCTTTCAGGCTATTACAAAATATACATCACTCTAAAAATATTAATTCATTATAAAAATATAAAAAACTATTTCTCACCTCCTCCTCTTGGATTTAATTTTATTGTATCCCATTTTAACAAACGTAAAAAATGTTAAATCATTATAATAAACATCATAAACTTTAAATAATTAATATAACATAATTTTATTTTATCCCATTTCATAATCTATCTTTTTTTATCATTTTATGTCATTTTCAATAATTAAGAGGAGGAAAAGAAGAAGAGGAAAAAAAGAGAAGAAAATAGAATTATAGGTATGGAGTAAAATAAATTTATTCAAATTAAATTATAAATTGAGAGCAGGTTCTTAACGAGTTATGAATAAGAGGGTTGCAAAGAGTAATCTTTATTTTTAATAAGATTATATATATATTTTTCTTATTTACTTATTAAATTAAATAAAAAAATATATTCATTTTTGAATACACATCAAAAAATTAAAAGAATAAATTTATCATAAAATATTTAATAGATTTTTAAAATATCATTTTACCAAATAATACTTACATCAGTACATATTTAAAATATAATTTTTATTTATTATTTCTTAAATACTCAAAGCATTCTATAACTATACATTCACTCAAATCTTTTTCTTTAATTATATTTTAAAAATATAAATATGTTTCTATGGTACTCGTGACCACTTATATCTCATTAGATTTTTAAGATTAAATATATAAAAGAAAAAAGAGATTATTTTGAAATAATTTGGAGAACGTGTAATAAAATGGAGTAGAATTACATGATTGTGATGTCAACCATGTAAACGCAGCATGGCTCCACGAACCATGTCAAATTTCACTTGGGTCCGCCTTTGCTCCCTTCCACTGATCCATGGCATGGGGACGTCGATGAGGATCGTTTGTCAGCATCACATGCGATAAATAAAAGAAATAATCCCGAAGAAATAAAGGATCGCTCCCTGCGCCGGCCAAATCTTTGAGGGGAATTGATCGCAATAAAAAGGTTTCGACGAGGTGAGGAGCCACGGCGAGCGTATCCTCTCCTTATATGCCCATCCTCGGTGATCCGATCTCCTCCTTCCCTCGCCCCATTCCTCGATTCTCTACAACGCCGGCCGCAGCGCGCCTCGGCGGATCCAGGTCGGTGGCCCCTCCTCCTCTTCCTTCTCTTCTTGTCCCACTTTGGTTACGGAGCAGTTCTTTTTCCCTCGATTTTCTTCTTCAGTTCAAAAGATGACGTTGCTGAGGCAAAACTTAAAAGGGAATTAGTGGCGGATTTGTAGTTTTTATTAAATTTCTTGATGAATATCTTGCTGTTCTGTTCTTTCATGTTTATGCTCTCTTGCTTTGACTGCTATTTGTGTGCCTGAGATTTGATTCCTTTAGCCTCTTTGACGATAGGACGAATTAGGGTTTCGATGAGTTCTGAAATCTAATTTTGTGTGGGCTTAAAGTGCGTTGTGCCTTTGATGAGTTCTATTTTTTTTTTTTCTTTTTGCTAGTAGCTGGTTCTCTATTGTATAGTGTGTAAGGGTGTCTGGTTGTTTCGCGTATTTATTCAAGCAATTTTCTCAAGTTTTGATCTTTATTTCCTGGAATCGTTTTCTGTACTTGGGCTTTTTAGATAAGTTTTTTTTTCCTGGTTTTTGGATCGATAAAATAGCTGACTGTAGATAGTGTAGCTAAAGTTCCATTTTTGGATAATATGAAAAAGGCTTCCCATGGTCTTCTTGTATAGCATATATAGTACTGAAAGTGATTCTTCCACATGAATTATTCTAAGATGGTATTATCAGTAAATAACATGACAATGTTCGTTGTGGGACCTTTATGTAGATTGAATTTCTTATTATGACGAGATATCACAAGGTGACTTAAGGACATAAAAAAGATCATATCAACTGAGTTCAGAACTAGGATAATGAGCTCATGAGCTTGGTCTTACTTCACCGTCAAGAAACAATGAAACAAAAGAAGACTTCTATATCCAAGCTTAGCTTATATGTAGTTTGCTTCATTTTAGGTGTGAAGCAATGTCAAACCAGAGTATCCAACGAGCTTAAGCTTTAGCTCTCCTCGAAAAGGAGTTGATCCAGCCGTACAGGCTACCTTCTTATGACTTCGCTACAGTCACTAGTCCCACCTTTGATATCCCTTTCCTTGTGATTAAAGTAACGACTTCAGGCATGGTCACCTCCCATAGAAGTGATGGGCAGTGTGTACAAGGTCCGGGAATGAATTCACCATTGTCTGGTTGACCAGCGATTACTAGTGATTGCGGTTTCATGCAGGCGAGTTGCAGCCTGCAATCTGAACTGAGGATGATTTTTTTGGGTTAGCTCACCCACTAAACCCCCAATGTGTGTCTGAGCAATGTTCACTAATACATGAAGCACTTTCTTATTCTATCAAGTTTCTTTTCTAGTATCCTTGTTGACTTTTCATTTGAATGTCGAGTACTACATGCAATCCAGCTTATTGCAAAAAATTGATAGAAACTTGGAGATCAATATCATATTATTTCTCCAAACTAAAATTTTAAGTGTATATACTCTTTTAAGCCATTTGCCTATATTCTTTCCTAATATTAATTAGTTTAATCGTCTTGTTGATTTACTAGTTTTGTTTGATATGCCAACATGTTGTTAAAGCATTCTTGAGACATTAGCATGGTTGCTATTTGTCTATTTTCCCTGTTATCTAAATATTGAATCTTCATGATCTATTAACACAAAACTCAACAAATCATATTTTCTAGTTTCAAAACTTTGGAATTACATACTGGAAGGTATAGTTTGGGTAGTTCTCTGCATCAAAGAATACATATTCTGTTACATTTCTATGGAAGTGAATCATGTTGTGTTTCTTTTTATTTATATCTTACAGTCAAAATGGAAGGATCTGGCAGAGGAGGGGGCAATGCTGATGTGGTTTTGCAAAATTACAAACTAGGAAAGACTCTTGGTATTGGCTCATTTGGTAAGGTGAAGATCGCTGAGCATTTATTGACAGGGCACAAAGTTGCCATCAAGATACTCAATCGCCGTAAAATAAAAAACATGGAAATGGAAGAAAAAGGTATGCCACAATTACTATTCTGCAGATTCAGATATATATGTTATAGTTTTTGGTTTTATTGGATTCTCCGTTTGTAGAATAGTAACATTTATGTTACAACTTTGCTAGTTACTATATGTAGAATACCCATAACACTCATATTGACAGATTGATGATGTATTATTTGTGATATAAGTGTTTGTATTTTCAAATGGGTAGTATTTACTATTAGGATCACATACTGCCCTCAATCTGGTGACAGTTAGTCCTAGAAGATACTGTTAACACTCATCCTGATATTTATTTTATCTGTTAGACTTGCAAGTTTGTTATTTGGTTATTTCCAGCTGGTATTACCTAGTAAGCTCATCATATCTTATTCTATTAAAATGCAATGAGCCATACTTTAATTTAGCATTGAATCTCTAACTGAATAAATGATGAAATTTTCATTGCATTTCACAAATATACATGTAAAATTATACATAGCTACACAAACTCGAGTATCTTCATTAGCTTTTTAAGAACACATCTTCTATTTTCATTGTATGAAATCCTAGAGTAATTAAGGCAATGTTTGTAACAGTATGGTCCACTAGACTTACTGGCCCAATAACTCGGAGGCCTTAGAAGTGCTTAAGCCCAAGTGTAGAGAGTAAACTCATCTAACTCTATATATGCTTAAACGTTGGGTGTAGGACTAATTGGGTACTACAACCTTTCCTATTCTAATGTTTGATAGCCTCATTAAAGCCCCAACCAATATTATGGTTTGGCCTTTGCTTCATCCGGTAATGGTTCTTTCCTACGTGGCCTTTCACTACATTTGCCCAACAATAGGTCCACTTTGGTACCATATGACAAAACTTGGCCCAATAGATCCACTTATCCAATAAATTAGAGGCTTTAAAACTGATGAGGATAATAATTGCGATAAGACTCCCATGACATTAGCTGTCCTAGACGATGCCTCACGCCTCTGTTGACCTGACAGCACCTGGTCAACGCGGACCGGAACGCCTACCAAGGCACATTAACACCCTACTCAGGCTCGATCCCTCACGCCACGCCAACGGTTATGTCAGACGCTACCAGAAGTACGATCCTGCTCCCTGCGGGCAGGCACATTAGTCAACGGTAATCCTCCCTATAAAAACCCTCCCGCTCCGAGGAAAAGGGGAGGAGGAGAGAGGACACCAGCTTAGATAAAAAACCCCCTGCGACTATTCACTAACTTGATCGTCGGAGGGGTCGGGCCGAGCTCCCTCGACCCGACCTTTGTGCAGGCATGAAGGCGGAGGTCTCCCACTAAACGCCCAAGCGAGGAGTTCCTTCCCGGAGGAAACGACGACCCCGTCTCGATCGGACTGCTGTGATCGACCAACTCAACCGTCACGAGGATCGTCCCTGGAAGATCCCCCCTCATCCGGACCCGAACCAAGCCGCGTCGGCCCCGAGGCCACAGTTTAAAGTTGTTCACATCAACATTTTGGCGTTAGAAGGAGGGCCAATGTCGAGGGATCACTCGATCGACTCAGACGAACCCGCAGCTGAGGGGTCACACCCGATCGGAACTTCCGGGGAACATCCCCCGCACGGAAATCTTCGTGACGAACACCCCGCCACGACCTCAGAGCGCTATTGGCGGATATTCAACGACCCGGGCTTGTCGCCACCCGACGGTGCCCCTACCGACTCGTCACCCGTGTCGTCCGAGGCCTTTCACGACCTCACCCATCAAGTCCGAACTCTGACCGGTATGGTGCAGTCCATTATTCCACTCGTTTCTCGTCCGCTGCACTCGCCGGCCGTCCAACCACTGCGGCAGCAGGAGCCACCCGTTCAGGCTCGCGCGCCACCTCGGGAGCACCCCGCTTCACCTCGGGTCCCATCGGTCCCGCTCGAGGATCGAGTGACGGCAAACCCGAGAGGCCACTCGGAACCCGAGGCGTTATCTTTGGATTCGACGGACTTCCTGCGAGCCCAGTTGTGCTTCGTTAGTCAGCGGCTCGACGAGGTGCATAAGGAGGTTCGCAGGTCAAAGGGAGAGCTCGAGGAGGACGCACACGAGGGATCTCCATTCGTCCCCGAGATACAAGATCAGACAGTCCCTCCGAACTTCCGTCTCCCCTCTCTAGACGCATATGATGGCTCCACCGACCCAGCGGACCATGTAGCCGCCTTCCGTGCCCAAATGGCGCTATATGGAACCTTTGACGCTTTGATGTGCAGGGCGTTTCCCACAACTTTGAGAGGGCCAGCCCGCGCGTGGTACAGCGGCCTAAAGACCAGGATGATCGCCTCCTTCGACCAGCTCGTCAAGGACTTCGAGCTTAACTTCTTGGCCAACGCCCGGCCAAAACCGTCTGTTGCACTACTTCTCAGACTCAACCAGAGGGAGGACGAGCCCCTCTCCTATTTTGTGAATCGCTTTGCAACACAAATCCGGGGGTTGCCGGACGCTCACCCCTCTCTGTTGATGTAGGCATTTATGATAGGCCTGCGACCTTCCAGATTCTTCTGGTCCCTCGTGGAGCGACCCTCCACCGCGGTACCTAAGATGCTTCAACGGGCGAACCAGTTCGTCGCGACCGAGGCCTGGATAGCCGGGAAGCGGGAAGAGCACAAGAGGGTCAGGCCGGAGCCAGCTCGGGGTCAACAGTCTGTCACGCCGAGGCGCAGACTGGACCGACCTGACCCGCCCGCGTTGAGGTCCCCGTTACCCCCTTTGGGCGCGTCCCGAACGGAGATATTTCTCTAAATAAGGGAAAAAGGGTTGCTTAGTGCCCTCGTCCCGATGAAAAACCCGAGGGAACTTGCCGACCAGTCCAAGTATTGCCGCTTTCACCGGCAAAGCGGGCACGATACTGAGGAGTGCCGCGAGCTGAAGCGGCAAATCGAGGAGCTCGTCCATAGAGGACACCTCAATCGGTACGTCCGACAGAATAGGGAACCTTCGCCCCGTCCGGAGGGCCCCGTTGAGTGCCACATCGACGTCATCACGAGCGGCCCAGCATCCGGAGGGATCAGTATGTCCGGAAGGAAGGCATACGCTTGTTCCGCTAGGGCCGATGCTCCCCGACGCGGCCCCGACCCCGAGGGCGCTAAGCGACCAGAGCATGACAATGCGCTTGTAATAATGGCTTGAATCGCTAACGCCCAGGTGAGGAGGATCATGATCGACACGGGGAGCTCAGCCGGCGTGCTCTATCTTGATGCTTTCCAGAAACTTGGGTTAGCTAAAGAAGCCTTGGAGCCTATCTGCTCGGCGCTCACAGGGTTCACCGGCGACTCGATCTCGTCGTTGGGAGCCGTCACCTTGCCCCTGACTTTGGGAATGCCGCCCAAAATAAAGACGGTGATGTCCACCTTCTTAGTGGTGGACCTCCCTACTGCATACAATGCCATCCTCGGTCGCCCCACCCTCAACAAGAATAGAGCCGTAGTCTCCACCTACCATCAAACGATGAAGTTCCCGACCCACGCGGGGACAGGCGAAGTCTGGGGAAGCCCTCGTGAGTCCAGACAATGCTACCTGACGGTGGTTTCGCTACACAAAAGGGCAAAGACCGATCGACCTCTGGAGGACCCAAGGGAAACGAAGCGGTCGACCCCACATCCTGAGCCGACGGTGCCCACTTGCGACGTGCCGTTGGTGAAGAATCGGCCGAACCAGACGATCAAAGTCGGGTCGGAGCTCCCCGAGCAAGAGCGGGAGCAGCTCGTCGACTTCTTGCAGGAGAACGCCGATGTCTTCGCCTGGTCGCCATCCGACATGACGGGCATCGATCCAAAGACCGCCCAACATCACCTGAACATATCGCCTGATGCGCAGCCAGTGAAGCAGAAACCACGACGCCAAGCTCCAGACAGACAATAGGTCGTCTGTGCAGAAGTGGAGCGGCTCTTGGCAGCTGGCTTCATAGAAGAAGTCAAGTACCCGCGATGGCTGTCTAATGTAGTCCTGGTGAAGAAATCTAATGAGAGCTGGAGGATGTGTGTTGACTACACCAGTCTCAATCGTGCATGCCCAAAGGATTGCTATCCCCTCCCGAGGATCGACCAGCTGGTCGACGCAACCGCCGGGCATGCCCGCCTTTCGTTCATGGACGCCTTCTCCGGCTATAACCAGATCAGAATGGCGCCCGAAGACCAAGAGCACACGACCTTCCTCACTGATCTAGGAGTGTATTTCTACAAAGTTATGCCGTTCGGGCTGAAGAACGCAGGTGCTACCTATCAAAGAGCCATGAACAAGATGTTCGCCCAACAGATCGGGCGAAACATCGATGTCTATGTCGATGACATAATCGTGAAGAGCCGTGCAACCACGGATCACCTGACCGACTTGGCCGAAACATTTGCCACGCTGCGGAGGTATGGTCTGCGACTCAACCCGACAAAATGTGTTTTTGGCGTTAACTCGGGAAAGTTCCTCGGATTCATCGTACACGAAAGAGGAATCAACGTCAACCCGGAAAAGGTCCAGGCGATCATCGATATGCAAACCCCTCGGACAATCAAGGACTTGCAGCGACTAAACGGAAGGCTCGCTGCCTTATCCCGGTTTCTATCCCGATCTGGTGATTGTTGCCTCCCCTTCTTCCGGGCGCTGAAGAACCCGAAGGACTTCCAATGGACGGCGTAGTGTAAAGAAGCTTTTGGACAAGTCAAACGACACTTGGCTAACCTCCCCCGCCTTGCCTCGGTCTCTTTTGGGGAAAAACTCAGTATCTATTTGGCTGCCTCCCAGCACGCGGTCAGCTCCGTCCTGATCAAAGAAGCCTCCGGTGAGCAACTATCGGTGTACTACATCAGCCATGTCCTGAATGGGCCTGAGGAGCGGTACCCGCCAATAGAGAGACTAGCTGTGGCGCTCGTGCTAGCGGCTCGGAAGCTGCGCCCCTACTTCTAAGCCCACCCGATTGAGGTAATCACCGACCAACCGCTCAGGCAGGTTTTATCTAAATTCGATGTTGCAGGTCGGCTCCTCAAGTGGTCGGTAGAGCTCGGAGAGTTCGACATACATTACGTGCCGAGGACTGTCGTCAAAGCCCAGTCCGTAGCTGTCTTCGTCGCGGAACTTGCTCAGACCGAGGACGAGGGTTCCGAGCAGTTTGAGGAAGCATGGATCCTACACGTGGACGGCTCGGCTACCTCAAGCGGCGCGGGCGCGGGACTGATGTTATCAGCCCCCGACGGACGTTCGTTCGAACGCTCCTTTCGCTTCGGGTTCCTTGCAACCAACAACGAAGCCGAATATGAGGCACTCCTGGCAGGACTCAGGCTGGCCCTCGAGATGCAGGTGAATGCCATTTACGTCCTCACCGATTCGCAGCTGGTGGCCGAGCAACTCGGCGGCGGATACGAGGCCAGGGAGCCAACCATGGCAAAGTACCTGGCGGAGGTAAAAAGCCTAGCCTCCAATTTCTCTCACTTTACAGTATCTAGGGTATCAAGGGGTCATAACGAGCGAGTCGACGAGCTGGCTAAACTGGCCTCAAGGTCGGACTCCAAAACCCAGTCCGGGATTGAAGAGCTCCCCTTTCGCGCTATCTCGGTCTCGGTTGTATCTTCAGTCGACGCGCGTGCCACATGGGTGCAGGAGATGCTACGCTTCAAGCGCGACGGGATTCTTCCCGCCGACAAGGTTGCGGCTCGGCGCATCCGCCAAACGCAGGCATGGTACTCTGAGGTGAACGGATGGCTCTACAAGCGGTCCTTCTCGCATCCTCTACTGCGGTGCCTCGGGCCTGAAGAGGCTTAGACGGTCCTGGCCAAGGTCCATGAAGGGATTTGCGGAGAGCATATCGCTACGCGGACTTTGGCTTACAAGGTCCTTCGCCTAGGATACTACTGGCCCACCATGTCCCGAGACGCGAGGTCTTACATACAGCGGTGCGGCCCGTGCCAGAGGCACGCCCGAATGCCTCGGTAGTCGGCGGTTCCGCTCGCCCCCATCGATTGTGCGTGGCCATTCGCGCAATGGGGATTAGACCTCCTCGGCCCTTTCCCACCAACCTCGGGGCAACGGAGGTATATCGTCGTGGGAGTAGACTACTTCACCAAGTGGCCTGAAGCCGAGCCACTAGCAACGATCACGGAACGACAAGTGGAGAAGTTCGTTTGGAAAAATATCGTGACTCGGTTCGGTTTGCCCAGAACCATCATCACGGACAATGGGTCCCAGTTCGCCAGCACGAGGTTCCGAGAGTTCTGCGCGAACTACGGGATTCAGCTGAAGTTCAGCTCGGTGGCCCACCCCCAGACGATTGGATTGGCGGAAGTGACCAACCGATCTATTCTGGACGGACTCAGGAGGAGAGTGTCTGTGGCCCGGTCGGCTTGGGTGGACGAGCTCTCAAGTATCCTATGGTCCCTGCGCACCACCCCCAAAACCGCAACCGGAGAATCCCCCTACAGCCTCTCATTCGGAACCGAGGCCGTCCTACCCCCCGAAGTGGTTTTCCCTACCCCTCGGACGGAAAACTACGATGAAACGACGTCGACCCAAGGAATACAAGCCGGCCTCGACCTTCTCGAAGAGCGGCGTGCTGACGCACACCTGAAAGATCTCTCTTACAAGAGAGCCGTCGCCAGAATCTATAACCGCAAGGTATGGCCTCGACCAATTAAGTTAGGCGACTTGGTCCTGCGCAAGACCGAAGTCAGCGACCCGACCCGAGCGCGCGGCAAGCTTGCCCCTAATTGGGAAGGACCTTATCGGGTTATCGACGTCGTCTGGGTCGGCACGTATCAGCTTGCGACCATGTAGGGCCACCCTTTGCCGAGAACGTGGAACGTGCAAAATCTCAAGAAATTCTTTGTATAAAGGAAAGGTGAAGTAGACAAGGCAGAAGTCTGAAATAAAAGTTTTATTGAAATCAAAACCTGATTACAGGACCAGACAAGTTACAGCACCAGACCAAACCCCTAGGTTATTACAGTGTTCTACCCTATTTCTCGGAGGCTACGGCGCTGTCATCAAAAGGGACCTCGTCTGGCATATCGACGCTCTGGTCCTCGGGGTAGGAGGCGAAGGGGTTTTCCTCGACCTCCAGGTTGGGGTGGCGCGCCTTGAGACGAGCCAGGGCAATCCGATACCCATATTCATAGGTAACCTGCCTCGACCGGATCAGACCAAGCTGAAAGCCTGAGGACTCTTTGTAGTCCTCAATCAGCTTCCTGTCTTTCTCCGGCCGCTGACTCCTCTCGGCGGCCAGGGCGTCGGAAGCCCCCTTCACCTCGGCGCGCGCATCCTCCAACTTTCGAGCGAGGCTCGCCGCCTCATCTCGAGCCAGACGAGCCTCGGTCCTAGTCACCCTCAGGAGCGTCTGGAGCTCATTATTCTGATCCTTGGCCGCCTTCACCTCTGATTGGAGGCGTGCCGACTTCGCCTCCAGCTTTGAGATGCGTTGCTCGGCCGCCCTCGAGACGGAGGAGAGGCGCGTCACTTCCGCTTCCAGATCGGAGGCACGCTGCTTGGCCGCAGCGACCGCCTTCGGAGCCGCCCCTGCGCGGACCTCCTCAATCTGCCGACGCAGCTCGGCGTTGCGGTCGCTCAAAACGCCGAGGGCCCGACCCACGTCACGGACGCGGTCCATCAACGCCATAGTATAATGATGGCCCTGCATAAAGAAAGAAGTCAGAATGAATACCGTTCAGGCATAGGCAGGGAGTCGCTAGCAAGATGCTTACCCACAGCAAAGACTTAGCAGACTTGCCCAGCAAAACGTCCGAGGGCATGGTGTATAGATCCCGAGCCATATCGGGATAAAGCCCGCCTCGTGCGAAGGAGGCCGCGGCCTCCCCGTCGGCCCATACCCGAAGTCCGCGGGTCATGCCAGCCCATCGGGCGACCAGCGGATCGGAGGGCTGGCCCTTCGGAAGTCCGCCCATCACCCAAGCTTGATAGGGCTCGTCCTGCGCTCTCGCAGGGAGGCGACACAGATCGCGGATGGAGGGTTCTCGGGGCGCCTTCCCCGCCCCTTCATTGCTCGGGCCGGCCTCGCCCCGACCAGGGCCTCGTCGCCGATCACGACAGCCTGGTTCAACAACGACCTCCCTGGCCCGAGGTGGCGGCATATCCTCCTTTTGGACGCCGATCTTCGATTTCTTCTGGGGCCGACTGGCCTCGAGTTCTACTAGCGCTTCTTTTGAGCTGGCCCTTGACTAGCCGTTTGACGCGACGACGTGACTGACGAAGAGCGCTCCCCTCGCACAGCGACGAGGTTCACCATCTCTGCACGAAAGCACCGACATTGGTCGGAACACCGAAAACGATCTTTAGGAAAACCCTGACGCTACCCACTGCGGGCATACCTCGAGGCGTCGGGCTAAGACCCACCTCGACCAGCCACCCCTCGGTCATTTCCCGGATAACCCGGGAGGCGGGGAGAATCTCCTTGAGCCGCCGAAGGTCCCTGCGCTCCTCGTCGTTCAGGGCCGGGGCGGTGTTGTCAATCACGCGCGTCGCCCACCGGAGCCCGAAGCCCCAATCCTCCGAACGACAGACAAAAAAGAAACGCCCCTTCCATCCCTTATTACTGGAAGGAGCCCCGCTAACCCGGAAGTCCGCTCGGGCGGACAGATAGTAACCCCCCGACCCCTTGGAAAGGCGAAAGCAGGAGAGGAAGAGAGATTGGGTCGGGGTAATATTGGCGTAGTGACACTCCCCTAGGAACGCCACCAGATAGCGCCAGGAGTTCGGTGCCATCTGTGACGGGGAAATGCGCCACCACGAGATACAAGAGGTGATGACGGGATGCAATGGGAGGTGTAGCCCGGCCTCAAAGGCATCTAAAGTTAAGGCGAAACCCTTTGGGATAGGGTCGTACGCCCGCTGCCCCGGCTCAGGGGCAACAAGCACAAATTCCTCCGGGATACCGTAACGGCCCCGGAGGTAACCAAGTGACGACTCGCTCACAGTAGAGTCGAGGTCGTGCGGCCACATTAAGGCTTCGAGAGCCCTAGCCGCTTTTTCGTCGGATGACGAGTTAGGGCTCGACGACAATGTTTTCTCTCCGGCATTACCGGAGGTGGATGGTGAAGAAGGCAAGGGCAAGGAAGAAGGGGAAGCCATCCTCACCGACCTTAGGAAGGAACAGCAGGACAGCCGATTCGGACGAAGCAATACAGTCCGAAGAAGCAACCGAGCGAATGCAAGTAACGAGACGTGCAGGAAGCCAACTGCACGATATTTATAGGCCAAATCTCGCCAAAACGGTGACCCTTCCTCTCCTGAAGCACGTTGCGTCAAGCAGACCAAACGTCACTTCACCATAAATATAGCTTAACGTGGCAGCCAACGGGCACGCGGTGCGAATGCTGAAGCGCTGATCTTATCAGCCTCGAAAACTAGCGACTCCCGAAAGTGACGGTCCCCTAGGCTTCCCTAGGCGGGGAATGGCCTGGCCACCCGGGCTCGCGCGTCACCAAGCAATGATTTGCTGATCACAACCAAGTTGCTCCTCGACTGCGCGTTGCCCGAGACCACAACCTCTGCGCGACCTGCCCGCCTGAGTCGTGCTCCTCGGCTCCATGCTGCCCGAGGCCACTACCTCTACGCGGCCTGCCCGTCTGAGTCATGGCCCTCGGCTACGTGTCGCCCGAGACCACAGCCTCTGCTCGGCCTGCTCGACTGAGTTGTGCTCCTCGGCCGCACACTACCCAGGGCCACCGCTACACATCCAACCCTCATTAAATACTAAACTCCACGATTCCCACACCCCTGGCAACGGACCGGCGACCGCCCGGCAGGGATAGTTTCTTAAAGCCGAAGCCATGCCTCGGACCCTCCTTTTACAGCAGCCGACGCATAGCTTCCTTCGGGGGGGGGGAATATGATGAGGATAATAATTGCGATAAGACTCGCGTGACATCAGCTGCCCCAGACGACGCCTCACGCCTCTGTTGACCTGACAGCACCTGGTCAACGCAGACCGGAACGTCTACCAAGGCACATTAACACCCTGCTCAGGCTCGATCCCTCACGCCACGCCGACGGCTATGTCAGACGCTACCAAAAGTACGATCCTGCTCCCTGCGGGCAGGCACATCAGCCAACGGTAATCCTCCTTATAAAAACCCTCGTGCTCCGAGGAAAAGGGGAGGAGGAGAGAGAACATCAGCTTAGATAAAAAACCCCCTGCGACTATTCACTAACTTGATCGTCGGAGGGGTCGGGCCGAGCTCCCCCGACCTGACCTTTGTGCAGGCATGAAGGCGGAGGTCTCCCACTAAACGCCGAGGCGAGGAGTTCCTTCCCGGAGGAAACGGCGACCCCGTCCCGATCGGACCACCGCGATCAACCACCTCAACCGTCACGAGGATCGTCCCTGGAAGATCCCCCCTCATCCGGACCCGAACCAAGCCGCGTCGGCCCCGAGGCCACGGCTTAAAGTTGTTCACATCAACAAAAACCATGTGGCTCATAGATGCTTAAGGCCAAGTTATTAAAAGTAAACCCATCTAGCCCTATATGCATGCCATCACAGTCTTCCTCCCACTTTGTATGGTTCCTTCACCAATGGCCAATATAGTTCGTGAAATGTATTTTTTGTACTGTTCAACTAAATATTTATCTATGAATTTTTTCCACAAATATATCATGCAATATTACTCTCTTTTTTGTTACTACCATTTTTAAGGTTTTCTACTCTTCTTATCTTTTTTCTAACATTTTGTGGTTTATAAACATACATTACATCGAAGCACAAAACAGGAGAGACGGACTTGTCATGGACATGCTAACATGATGTCTTAAAACAATAGGACACAACATGCATCCACACTGTAATTAAATATATATACCATCTTATCATTTCACATTTTGAGTGCATAGTTTGTATGATTTACAGTGTGGGGTTATTTTTGTTCTGAATATTTCATCCATAAGTTTCTATTTCTGTTTTTTCTTCTTTATATGATATTTCTGCACTTGCGAATTGCCCAGATGACAGGATCTAATATTTGATATCAATTATGCAAGGCTATAATCCAACATTCAAAAACAATATAGGATTTGGAGGAGGGCATGATCACAAAATAAAAATATTGAAGTTACAAATAAAAACATCTGTTGCTTGCAAAAGTATATTAGTCACAATTGATCATACACCCAAATTCTGTCTAAAAAAATTTGTCGAGTAGAAGACTAAGCTAAACATATAAGAGGTGCCCTGAGACTGGAAAAGGAATCAAGAGCAAGAGGGAAGCATGGTAATGGATATCTCACATGCTTGGTGGTGCTTAAATTCTTTGATTACCAGCATATCTCTCAGACATACCGAGGCCAATTGTGATCCTTGTCTGAGAACCCAAATGCTTCACAAGGAGAACCCTGACCTTTGTCTCTTGGTCTCTAATGCTTCTTCTTACCATTGCAGAGGAAGCTCTGAGAGGCTGGGGTTCTGGTAGAGATCCACCAACCAGAAGTCCGTATTGTCATTTGACTGGGGAGCTCAGAGGACTTGAGAACATTAGCTTGACTATGCTTTATAAATTTGCTTCCAAATAACCATGTTCTGCTACCTTTTCCCCCCTTGTGTTAGTGTTTATAAGCTTATTGTTGGGTACATATAGCATCATGTCTGATGCATATCCATATCATACACATAATGTGTGTCCAACATGATCATGGCTTCAAATCTGTCATATTCATGCTCTGGAGAAACCAAAATTTGGATATTTATGAACAGTTCCGATAATATTTCATGACCATCTTGTCAGAACTATTGTCTATCTTCTCATTCATTTGTTACTGTTTTTCTAGGTGAATTTTCTCTGTATTTCCATGAGGCGAGAGATCACTCATGATTATCTCATCTGGATTTATTATCTATTCTCTCTTTCATTGGTTAATATTTCTTTAAATGACATTTGTCTGTATTGCAGTGAGGCGAGAGATCAAAATATTGAGATTATTTATGCATCCACATATCATCCATCTCTATGAGGTAATAGAGACACAGTCAGACATTTATGTTGTGATGGAGTATGTTAAGTCAGGTGAGCTATTTGATTATATCGTTGAAAAGGGCAGGCTGCAAGAAGATGAAGCTCGTCGCTTTTTTCAGCAGGTACTTGAGATTATATTTCTTGTTCATCATTTTTTCTGTAATGCATCGTTAAATCATAGCTGTGATGATTTTTCTTTGATAAGCATAACTCTAGTGTTGAACTTCTGTGCAATATTTTCTAAATTTTTACTGTGGAGTAAAAATAATGTGATGGATGTATTGCTTAGAAAGAGCTCAATCAATGAAAATATCCGTTTGGCAAATCCAAATAGTTCTAACAACTTTTGGTTATCAGCTATATAATCTGTTCAGTGTGTTATTTTTGATACCTTTAATATATTGGCTTTTGTGGCATACTAATACTGATGTTTGCTTTAAAAGCCTCTTTTTCCTAACAAGTTTATCAAAATATTTGTTGCATTGTGGCATTCTGTTCTACCAAGATTGAAGCATGTCTAACTATTTCTTTCCTTCACTTTCGGTGAATATCCATGCTTTCCTCAAACAGATTATATCTGGCGTTGAATACTGTCATAGAAACATGGTAGTTCATCGAGATTTGAAACCAGAAAATTTGCTGTTGGATTCAAAATGTGACGTTAAAATTGCTGACTTCGGCTTGAGTAATGTCATGCGTGATGGCCATTTTCTGAAGACTAGCTGTGGGAGCCCCAACTATGCTGCTCCCGAGGTATGTAGTTCTTCCGCTGTACAAGTTTTTGTACTCTATTTATTTGACTTTTACTATTTTCTTGTCTTCAACTTTAGGTAATTTCTGGGAAATTGTATGCTGGGCCTGAGGTCGATGTGTGGAGTTGTGGTGTTATTCTTTATGCTCTTCTATGTGGAACCCTACCCTTTGATGATGAGAACATACCCAACTTATTTAAGAAAATAAAGGTAAGAAATCTTGGACAAATCAGACTGTCACTCCAGCTGTATAGACAAATACAATAATCTAACATATCCTATATTATCAAAATCTTTAGGGCGGGATATATACCCTTCCTAGCCATTTGTCTGCTCTTGCACGCGATTTAATTCCCAGAATGCTGATTGTTGATCCTATGAAGCGAATAACCATTCGGGAGATTCGAGAACATCCATGGTTCCAGACTCGTCTTCCTCGTTATTTGGCTGTACCTCCACCAGATACTATTATGCAAGCTAAAAAGGTAAGTTCCGTAGGTGTTGTTAATTAGTCAAGTCATACTCTATTTTAGATGCCATCTTAAAACTTTCTGGATTTGTAATATTGTGTCTGATTTAATGATGTGCATTTATTAGTTTTTGTTACTGGCTAGACGTTTCACTTAAAAAAGAGCGTACCTAGTGCACAAGGTTCTCGCCAATGTGGGGTTTGGGGAGGATCAATGTATGCAGTCTTACCTTTAAATATTTTAAGAGGCTATTTCCATGACTCGAACCCTGGTCTCCTAGGTTGCAAAGAATCAACTTTTTAAAGTGGCTAGACGTTTCACTTCATTTGGCAAATAACTAAAAGGTTTGGAAGAAAATTTTTATAATAAGGTCTATTTCACGATGAAGTCTCATGATAAATGGTTCTTAATCAAAATTGTTTATTCCTTTGGCAAGCTAGTTATCTTTTTGTTTTAGTGCTGAGGAAATGATAGATATACAAAAAAAAGAAAGGATAATTGTGGGTAACTTCTGTTCTTATGGTTTCTTCTAGTTTTCTTTGCACTGTTTCTAGTGAAATCTGATTCATCATACTGGTTAAAAGCATTAAATGGATGTATATTTGCACTGTGCTTACTTTTCACTCTTTTCGTTTTGTACCTTGTTTATGTTATTTCCAAGCAGATGTATCTGTTCTGGTGCTATGGAGTGGGCTGATTAGTGTTTATTTGTATTTTCTCAAGTTATCTATTCTTCGATGGATGCCATGACAATTCCTAAGATGGGGATTACTTTTGGCCATTCTTGCAGATTGAAGAAGACATTCTTCAGGAGGTAATCAAAATGGGCTTTGACAAGAACCAGTTGGTTGAATCTCTTCATAACAGAATTCAGAATGAGGTATCTGATGTGATTTGAAGCTTCTTTGACTTATAACCTTCATTTTCTGGAATCGTAACATATTATATGATTGTTTTTAATAACCTTCCGTTTCTGGAATCATAACTTATTGTATAACTGTTTATAATCAGGCAACCGTTTCATATTACTTGCTTCTGGACAATAGGTTCCGTGCTATGAGTGGCTACCTTGGGGGTGATTTTCAAGAAACTATGGTATGTGCTGCATTTTTATAAGTTTAACATGTAGTTCTTACCAATCTCTGTCTAGCCAAATCTGCAGAAGTGTTAACTGTATTCCTGTTTGCATAACATGTAATATTAAGTGTGTTATTTAAATGCTTGGTTTTACAGGATTATGGTTTCTCACGCATGGGTGCAAGTGAAGCTCCAGCTATTGCACATCATCTACCAGGATATATGGATCCACTGGGAATTGGTTTGAGACCGTCTGTTCCTGTTGAGAAAAAATGGGCTCTTGGACTTCAGGTCATCACATGTTTATCTTGTCTATCTTTACATTACTATTGATCAATCCTCTTCCTGACTTGAATATGTGTTTTGACTGACAGTCTCGAGCTCATCCTCGTGAAATAATGACGGAGGTCCTTAAAGCTCTACGAGAACTAAATGTTTGTTGGAAAAAGATTGGACATTATAACATGAAATGCCGATATTTTTTTGGCATTTCTGATCATGCAGAGAGCATGTTCAATGATTCCCTGCATGCTAACCATAGTGTTAGCGATGAATCTGCCATTGTTGAAAGTGACAATGTTTCTGGGAAAGAATTCAGCACGATCAAGTTTGAAATCCAGGTATCATCCCATGCTCTCAGGTTCTATATGGTGGCACGTATATCATGTCTTACTCAGTTTGATGCACTTGGAAAGGTTATGAAATGTGGTCTACGCTCTGTGGATAAATATATATATGTTAATCAATTTACCGTTTGTCTTATACTTTTAGTTCAGGTAACGTCATTATTTGAATTCTATGAATAATACTTCTTTTGTGTTATGAATCGCAGCTCTACAAGACCAGGGAAGAGAAGTATCTCCTCGACTTGCAGAGGGTGAGCGGGCCGCAGCTCCTCTTTCTCGACCTATGTGCTTCCTTCCTTGCACAGCTTAGGGTCCTATAACCTTGGAATTTTCTTCGAGGTTCTCTTGCTCCTTTCTTGTGAATATTGAATTGCTTTACATCAAACGGATACACATGTCACTTTGACCTTGTTTCTCTCATTCAGCGCCTGGCTCAATGAGTTTGCTTTCTCAAATGACTACCTGTTAGTTATGCCAATTATCACATAACTAAGTATGCTACTTATCCACGCTACTGTGGAACTGGTTTAAATATGATGTACTTACTATTTTTTTTTTTTTTGGGTTCTCTTAAGATATTATACTTTCACGTTGAGTGTCAATGCATATGTCATGATGGTGCTGAAACTAGTTGCATGGAGGAAATCTTTCTGTTAGATGATGGTGTCACATGCCGAGTCTGAGCAGAGTGAATCTATGGGTAGAACAAGATTTCTTTGTCATCTTCAATTCTTCATACAGGTCACTCAGACGGGGCTTCCTACCCGGTGCACATCTTTGGTTGGGCCCAAGAGTTTGCTACGAAGGATGGCCCAAAACTGGAGAGTTCTAATTACTCGTGCCCATAGGTCGTACCCTACCAACCACTCCAAGGGGCTTTTCGGAAGGACAGCCATCATAATAAAATTCAAGACAATCTCAAATAGGACATTCTCGTCGACAACACAATCATCAACGCCAACAATGACCGGAACTCAACATGCATACATTCCCTTCTTCTTTTATTTATTTTTCTTATTTACCTAAATACTTATTTCTCTCCTCTTTTACCTAAATACTTATTTCCCTATTTATTTCTCTGCTCTTTATCTTACAAGCAAAATATATGAGTGAAGTGAACTGACGATTTTTTTCCCCCCTCTCGGATGCCAACCGAGGAAGCGAAAATAACTAAATTTGTTTCAAGGTTGAGGACAATTAGATCATGGATTAACTAATTTAGCATGCCAAACACAATAAAATTAAGGAGATTATACTTGTCAAATAGATTTTAATCCATTTTTTTTTCTATGAAATCTGCTTCGACAATCAAACATAATGCAATCTAATCCTCAACTTGCCATTCTTTTTTTCTGTCCGTGGTTCGCTTGGGATGTATGTCCTAATCACAGCCATGCAACCGTGTCACGGTTGACGAGTCAAAACATGCCAAGTAGCATGGCTCGTGGTTGAAAGTACTCCTCGCCCCGGAATGGGATTTTAGGATTCGATAGAAAGTACGGCGGGAAGGCAGGAGGGTGTTGCCCGCAAGCGCCTCCCCGTCTTATCTTGTCCTCCGCTGGGGTTCGAAGTAGAATTGGGGATGGAGAACTCGCTCAGGTATGATGGTGATTCCAAATCCCTTCGGATACATGCCAAGGAGAAGATTCCCCTCGCCTCGAAAACCCTATTGCAGGTGTGTACCCCTCGTTTCCTTCTTCTCGTCTTGTGCGTCGCATAAGTTCCGTCGAAAATCTTGGATGAATATCAATCGAAACTTTTGTTTGTAATTTCGAAATTCGTGTTTGGTGAGCTCATACTGATGCGCTGGGCAAAGTTCTACTTGCAATGTTGGATTGGGAATCGAGTCTTTGTTCGTGTTAAGTGGAAATTGATATCAGAAATGATCCGATTGCCTCATGCATCTGTATTAAGGCCATGTTTGGCTTCTGCTTTTTGTTCTTGGTTTGGTTAAAGCAATTCAGTATTTCTTCCACTTTATGCTCCCTGTTCGATGGTTTCGTAGTTTTTCATTGCTTGTGAGATGCTTAGCATGACAGATATGCAGAGTAATAATCTATACAAAGTTATCTTGGCAGGTACATGGAGAATTAGACACCGGGACTGGGACCCCTAGTTATCTTGCCCTAATTGTTCGACATTTCTATCCTGAGGTAAGTCTTATGCTCTGGTCGGGCTTTGGAACATAACAACATTCTCAAGGTAAAATAGTCTCACGAAACAATAGGCTATAAAATACCTTTTGTTCTTATCATATAGTTATCAGCCAGCATGGGTTTTGGCATTCAGCTCAACAAAGATGAAAAACCCTGTTATAGCCTTCAAGGAAAGAAGGCATTTCCAGTCACAGCCAGTGGTCTAGTGGGGATAAACTTGAAGGGAAGGTTCCATTTCGACAAAGAATATAAGGAGGTTAGTTTTATTGATGATGCACACACGAATTCTGTGAGAAAGAAAAAAAATCTGTGCATGCATATTGTTTTTTGCTTGTATGTTATCTGGTTCTCTTATTCACCTTGTTATATTTAAGCTAAACGTGTGTCCTCTGTTGTATCCAAGAGTTTCTTTTGTGTAATTTTGTCATGGTTTTCCAATTTGCAAGATGACTACAATTTAGTGAATATACTCTTCAGCAAGATGAATATTCATGTTGATGCTAAACTTTTCATGAACATCATGCTAAACTTGTCCCTTGTTCAATCACCATAGAGTGGGTCTAATTCAAGAGTTACTTAAATGGATTCAGTTTTATTAGATTCAAGTTCAGGCTCATGTCTGGATCATCATTAATTGTTAATTTTTTCTGTGTTTCAAGCTATGTTAGCTCTGATAAGTGCAAATTCGGATATTTAGTAAGGGTTTGGGTTAAATGCTATGTTGTCATTAAAATTTTAAGTTAATGTCTGATCGATTTATGGAGACCTTTCAAAGTTAATTCTTTGACCTAAATGCCCTTTTCATAATATGATCTAAGCTTATAGCCAATATAATCCCAACTTGCGCTTGACAGTCAATATCAATTTCAATTCTATACTTTGAACTTTGTCCCTAATATCTTTTGTTGAATCTAGTATTCTAGATTTGAAAGTTAAATGCCTTTCAATTTGAAGTAGTTTATTGTGGACAATCAAAGTAACTTCTCTTATTCAATTTTAGATGAAATTCGATAGTTTCGTCAGTTATCAGCTGATCAAGTGAATTTTGTTTATGGATGATTATTTTCTTTTCATTGTGTTTGATACAAGCTTTTATTTGCTTTAACTAATTATTTTCTGTAAACTATAATTTTGCCTCATTATGTGACTTGTCTTAGACACATGGTCTACCTGAGGTCTGAATTGGCCTCATCTATTGGTCATGACCTAGACACAGGTCCAATTCCAGTAATAAATTGGATAGGGTACATGTCCAATTCTCTACCCTTTTGCCTGTACCAGATTTGGGAGTCATCATCACCATTGGGATGTGCCTGCTTGCAGTGGCTGTTCTGAAATTAATATGGTGTTTGGATGATAAGTAGTATAGATAATTTATTGAAAAAAGGTAACAACGGAGACCTACTATCGAGAACATAAGTAGAAGTCGGAAATACTGACATTTTCAGTATCTCTACCCTTTTCTGTTGTAAGTTTGATCTAATTATCATCTAGTGCAATAATCTTTATATTCTCTCCATGCCATCCCATAAATACTTTAATAAGGTTGATTCGAGATCCACCGAACAGTTGTTGTTTATACTTCATGCAACAGTTAAGCTTTTGTTTTTTGTTTTTCTGTTTTGAGGAAAGGTGCTCCTGCTATACCATTTTTACTGAAACTGTTATATCTATGCAACAAAATGCCACTTTCCTGTTTAAATTCAGCAAAATAAAAAGAAAAAAAATCAGTGTATGTTCTCACCATTTCTGATTAAACTGTGACGAATATTGAAGTTAATTTGCTCATGCTTGTACTGTTTGTAATAATAAACATAACAATCATTATTACTTGTGGAGGAAGGCAAGGGGAGCAGTTGAATTGGCATGGAGTGTATTGAATTTCCAAAAGGATCAAGATGTGAGGTTTAAAATAGGATTTGATATCTGTGACCAGGTATGAGTCGTTCCATTAAGTGCATGTCCTCATGGCAACTTACATGTTTAACTTGTTTGATGTTTGAAATATGAGTTGCTAGGCATATCTGAGTTTTGATTTTAGTGACGTCAATATATTCTGAAAATAAGGGATTTATTTCATCTGCATAATAAACAATCTTATGAAGTATTTTTATGATTTTTTAGGACATTTTATCTTCTTTATTCAGAGTTTTACTTGTATGAATGAAGGCTTTATGCTTCATTTTCTTAAAAAATGCAAATCAGAATAATTCACAAATTAAACATGTGATTAAGTTTACTTCTTAAAAATGCTTTATTTTACTTCTTGATATGAGAACTGGATGTTAGCCATTTTGAAATGTTGGTATATTATGTCCATATAAGTTCTTGGGAGAAAACGGATATCTTGCCACTTTGCCTTTATTTCCATGGTGGAAACAAGCCATTTCCACTGAAAATTGAGATCAAGAAAGATGAGATTTTTTCTTTTTTTTGTTTTTTGGTTTGATTCTCTTGTAAGTCTTTCTTGTTCTTTTTAACTCATCTTCCAGTACTAACACTTTGTCAGAGTTGTATTTCCTAAAAGGGGCATTTCTCACAAGAAAGGAGGGGTTAGCTTCTTGGGCATGTTGTAATTGAAGAAGGAGATTCTTAACGATCAGTTTGTATTGGAAAGCTTCTCTGCTTTGCTGAGGTTTATAGAACAATTGAGGCTAGTACTTCATTCAATTTTGTGATCTGTCTGTCGATGTAGCCAAGGTTTAGAAAACTGGTCATACCAGTTGGTATGTACCAGTATCAGTATCTATTGGTTCAATCAGGAACCTGTACACAAATGATTGGTTCAAGGTTCACACTGGTCGGCTGTGAACCGGTATATGGAGTCATGTACCCTAAGTTTTTGTCAGGTTACCACTTGTATCGCCATCATTTTTTATAGTTTCTGATAGTTGCCTTTTCTTTTTCTCTTTTAATATTTTTTATGTCTTTCTTCTCTCTCCCTTCCTCTCTTTCATTCAGTGTGTTCTCCGTTACTCTCCACCGGAATCAGAATACCTCTATCGCCTCCACCTCACTGCATCAACACCATTTCCTCTTCCATCTCTCTCTCTCTCTCTCTCTCCACCTTTCTCTTCGTATAGGCAGTACTGACCCATTCCAATTATTGCTACATTCATCCATTCAGGAGCCATATCAATCAGTATTTTTGCTTTGGACCGAGATTTTAACACTTGGTGATAGCTATCTTGTAACCATGTGCATTGGTTACTCTTTGTGCACATTAAAGAAGTCTAGTTAATCGTAGCATGCTTCAATTTTCCCTTTGATATAGACTATCCGTTGAAATTTATTTGCAAAGTAGATTTTTATTCAGAAGCCACATGCTGGATGTTACACCAAAATTTTATATTATCCTTTCTTCAGTTTGCCCATGCAAGTACATATAATTTATTACAATTTTGTATGTAATGCAATTTGAAATATTTCAATGTTAACATAATTTAATCCCAAAAAGATAATCTACTTACATAATGTAGAATTTGATATTTTTAAGTGACTTATAAGAATAACGATATCCACCAACAGGATGAAATTGACAAATGTCTAATTGATGAGATCATTAATTTAGCTACTGTTTTGAGGATGAAGGGGAATATGAAACAGAGGGTCATGAATTGTTGATATATGAATATATACATAATAGGACTCTAGAATATCTTCAAAGCCTTTTTTTCTAAACATTTATGCTCTTTCCTTCTGATGCAGGTGCCATACTTCCAGATCCGGGAAAATAATTGGACTCTTAATGCAGACATCAATGGTAAATGGAATGTGCGATTTGATTTGTAATCCTTTCTCTTCATCACATTTGAGAAAACAAACAGATCTCATCATTCAGATAGTCATTTTTGTGTCGAGTTGTCCAAAGCAGATAGTTGTTGAGATGTCCGATTCTGTACTTTGTAGTTCAAACTGTGACTGGTCAATAACATAAATCTCAGAATCGATTGGTTTAACCGTACTCCTTGTCTACTCTTTCAATTGCAATTTGTTGGAAGATTGTTGCATACTCATGTTCTTGACCTTCCTCAGATATCAAGTGCAATACTGGAGACAATTTAGACAGCAATGTGCCATACTCCTTGCTTGAGATGCTTCATCGCTATTACAATCTGATTCATGAATCTTTGCAACTTGATATCAAATGTTTGGGTAATCAATACCTTTTTCTAGTATGATTTGTGCGATTCTAAATGTTCAAGATGACAAACATTACCTGACGTGTGATAGCTCTTCGTTACGTAAGCTTTGGAATAAGGAAAACCGATGCATTTTGCTGCAGCTCAATGTCTTTGCCATTTGAAAATGTGGAAAGAAAACTAATGTGCATTTATATTTTCATCAACATGAAGTAGGCACTACTTGATATCTGTCAATTCACAAGATTTCAGAACCAAAATCAACACTGGCAATCTCTCTAATAGCTAAATAAGATGGTGAACACTTTATGTAATTAGTGTATATCTACCAACATTTATCACAAAAAATATCCCAACAGAGGAAGACTTGCTAAGTCAGCACCACCTTCCTAATTTACCAGCACGTTACACATGCATGAAGTACCACATGATATTGACCCTTCCCCACCCGACATTGGCGGAACTCTTATCCCCCGAGCTCGCTACAAATGCATTATACACAGCGCATTGGACAAGGAACCGTTTCCTGGAACATCTTCTTGATGTAGTCAATTTTATGCAAACAATATCCTTCTTTACACTTTAAATTTTGTAAGCCGGAGTCACAAAGGCATCGATCTCTTTTACATTTGTACAATACTTATGGCTTAGTTGACTTCTGGAAAGAGAGATAATAAATTATAAATCAATCATTCATGTTTTACCAACCAATTTACCAGAACTAACATCCTCACTAATGAACCCATAGAAATAACTGTTGCTGGACTAGTGGGCTCTGTACATGTCATGTTGCTTTGGCCTGGCGGGGTGACGTTCTGAGGAACACACATAAATGGAGAAAGTAGTCAGGATTCTTCAGATTATTAACCACCCAAGAGAAAGGAATGTTCAGATCAGGTTCAATCCCTTGGATGCGAATCAGATTAGCTTCACTTGATCGCTGGCTGCCAAAGGATGTTTCTTCAACCAAATCATTTCTTGTCATACTGATGGTTTCTGGATCTCCAAAACTGGAACCAGCTTCATGGTTTCCCTCCTCTCTGAGTTCATATTTGTTATCTGGGTCTTCATCACCAAAGATTTCTGGCAGTAACATTCTCATGGCATGCTTCAATGTCATGTAATTGCCTGCTCCATTCAGTTGTTTATAAATCGGTGTTAGTAGCTTGAAATGAAACTACATCCAGCCAGACTATGGATACAAGAGCAAATCATAGTGTACAAAACTTCAAACGCTAGTAAATACTTAATAGTATGAAGAGACAGCCATTTGCTTCTTGCAGTTAATCCCATAGTGCCTGTATGGAAATACTGTTATCACCAAAAAATGTCTACTTGTCGACTCAAAAGTGGTCATCGATTCTCTAATAGAATATATTCATGCAAATACAACAAACATGCATCATAGATGGAAAAAGTCGAGAAGTTTCATGTGAAATGCCTGACTGTACCTCCTTCCTTGTGAATCTCGACCGCTCGGTTTATGTAAGAAATTCTGTCCCAGCTATCAATGATAGGTGCATCTTCCAGATCTTCAAGAGATGCGCCAACATTCCGAATATACAACCGAACAGGAATTCTGCCTGACAATAGATGCATTAATAAGAGACAAAGACTTGGTAAAATATGAATTTTTTTACTTACAAATGTGATAATATCAACGCAACTAAGTTTAGATTGGAGGCTAAGCTTATAGCATTGGTAACCTCCAGTCATAAGTATATACTAGAATCTTTGTACCAAGACAAAGGTTTTCTGACATTGCAGATCCTGAAATAGCAAGCATCATATAGAACATTATATATGACGGTCAACTTTGAGTTGACTAGCATCACAACGTAACCTAGTACAGAAAATGACTTCCTAGCTTGCCTTTGCTTTAATTTGTTGTATTCATCTTGAAATTTTCATCACACCTTCAGAGAAAAAATTTACAGAGATCATAGTTACGTCTGGCTAGCATGATTCAGGAGACATGGAAAAATTATAGATTAAACTTTAATATTCAAAGATGTACACAGAATAATTTAGAATAACGAATCAGTGGTGTCACCTCCAAAGACCCAGACATTAATAATATTATAGGCACTGAATGAGCCAGACATGAGTAGCAAACTTGATGACAAATGATTTAAATAAATACTAAATGGAACAAGAATAGGCAAAAAATAAACTGGTCCAATAATCACAGGCCCTATTAGACTCTTCAATTAAACAAATACACATGTGAGTTCTCGTTTAACCATGCCTAGTCAACAGAGCGTTCCACCAACTTTTTTAAAGTGGTGAAGTTTCATTTAGGACTTGATAAAAAATGCAAGATAATGATGAAGTTTGAACTTATTATACAAGAATACTCAGTCCTTTACTATTTCCAATAAAAATATTCTAGTATATATACACAGAATTAACATTTATCTATTGATTTTAATCAAGAGGGCAAGCTTTGATACTATGGTAAGGTTGCTCCTTTGTGACTTGGGAAACTATGGTTCGAGTCACGAAAACAACTTCCTTAAATATTTAAAGGTAAGGTTGCGTACATTGACCCTCACTAGACCTCGCATTGACAAGAGTTTCCTCTATCAATTTATTTTAATTGTCTTGCACTGTAACATAATTCTTATAGGGATCCAACATGAGTTATCTTGCAAATTACAATCATTCCAAAACTATTAAATATTTGTTACTAATACAAAGATGAAAGACCCTTTGAGGAAAGGAAAGATACTTGGTCGACTGGATCCAACAGGGTCAGGTTCATCAATAGCTTGTCGTGGTTGCAATGATGATGCCTGCTTCAAGAAACAATCCTCGCCAACAGGTCCAAGCTTAAGTCTGGATGAGATTCGAAGATAACCATCCATGTTGCCTGGTTAAAATCTTGCAATAGAAGTTAGAAAAGGAAGACAGAAATGGGAAAATATTGGTCTCATTTCTCAAATTTGTATGTTGTGTTTACAAGAACAGAGGGGGATACATAATAATAAACTAACACAGAACAGCCTTGCTCAAGATGCTTTATTGATGTCACAATCTTTGTACATCTCTATACCACCATCTCAAATAAATGTGTTGTAAAGTGACTATTCAATGCCACATATGATGCTATAAACAATAAATTTATTTAAAGTATCAGTTCTATTGTTCACTACCTTTTACCAAGGATTGCCAGAGGTCAAACTGATCTGCCTGTGCCATGTTCATGATATTCTTAGAGTTTCCATTGATGACGTATGCAGCCTGCATATTAAGATGTGTAAGAATGTCACTAAGATAAAGCCCATTATCTGTCACTTTAATCCTTAACGATCTGACTTACAATTTAATCTATACACATTCTGTATACTGAAGCAAAGACATAATGCAAAGTAATTTGTTGCAACCATTTGTTGAAGGCTTAAAAGGAGGTGACATATATGTTATGAAAGGTTAAGGCCAACCTTTGCAAGGAAGTCCCCTAAATCCAATAGATAAAAACCCTATATCATATCATCTTATTGTCTGTCTGTAAAAACTTAAGTTACAGATGACTAGGTGCCCAACTCCATAAGCTTTAGTTTTCTATCAGATGCTTTTGTCAGTAGTTGACATGATACACATATGTTAGTGCCCGAGTAAATTTGAAACTTGTGTTATGTCCTTTATGCTCCACTACACATAGATTGACAAGGGAGTGCCTAATTTACTACAATCAAGTCGTGTGGATCTTGCTGATCCTACAGTATTCTCTACAGCCCACAATAGTCTCATAGTCTTTAACCCAACCCACTCATATATGATAGCTTATGAACATATTCCTTAGACAAAGTTAAAACTGTTTCAAGGTGCTTTTCTTCATGATCAAGAAATGCATTTAAGGGGTTAGTAACCAATTGTAAAATACTTAATTTCGTAATTCCCTATGCTTGAAGGGTTGTTTCATGCACTAGTACTTATTTTGGTGTTTGAGGGCTAGAAAGAGTTTTAGAAAACTAATAATATTGGCAGAAGCTCTCTTGGAGTTCTCTCTTAAATTCTGTATCTCTTGAATGCTTCCTTAAGTAGTGAGTCTTTTGTTTTCAGTTCTGCATTCTTGTTTATTATCATTGGAATGATGAACTTTCTATATCCCTCTATGATTTTAAACTTTGTGGTAAGCTATTTTTCGATTTTTATTAAAGTATTATCATGAGTTCGTTCCTTTTCTATCCGAAAAACTTATTCCAGCAAATACAATTGTACTATCAGTTTTCTTTCAAAATCTATTCCGCATTACCCCAGAATCAGTTTGGTATCAAAGCTAAAGGTTAGAGATCATGGTAAGGCAGAATGGAAAAGATGCAATTGATGAAGGTAACGACCATGAAGATGATGATGAGTCCTTGAGGTTGCAGCTACGAAGATTGCTACATAGTCTACAAGAAAAAAAATGAAATCATTGAAGAACTTCGAAGTAGAAATAACTAGCATAAAAATGATGCCCAAAAGTATATTTCTAATGATGATATACCTCCTCACTCAAGGGAGTTAGGAAGATTTCAAGCAACACATAGAGTCCAAGATGAGTGACAGAACAAATACAACCCAAGATTGGATATTTCGAAGTTTGAAGGGAAAATTAATGTTGATGACTTTATTGATTGACTTAATACAATGGAAAGAATATTCGATTTTCATGAACCACCATAACAAAAGAAGATAAAGCTTGTGACACTCAAACTCAGACGGAATGCATATTTTTGATAGGAAAATCTGAAGAAGTAAAGAGAACGTGGGGGGAAGAGTAAGATTGTGACATGGGAGAAAATGAAAAGGAAGTTGAAGAGGAAATACTTACTTGACAACTATAGGCAAGAGATCTTTCTCAAAATCCATGATTTCAAACAAAAAGATCTTAGTGTGGAAGAGTACATAGTAGAGTTTGATAATCTCATTTTAAACAGAAGAGAGCTTGTGGAACCAAAAGAGCAGACCATTGCAAGATACTTAGGAGGCCTGAAATATTAGATTGCTAAAGTGATTCAACTCCAACCATGTTGGTCTTTAAATGATGTGAGCAAGTTGGCTTTAAAAGTTGAAAAGCAATAGAAGTTTGAAAAGAGTTCTCAGTTCGGGTCAAAAGAAGGCTATACGAAAGGAGAAAATTCCAAGCCTACTCTCCAGAGCAAGGTGGTATCAAAGGTGCAAGATAAGGGTGAAGGCTCTGTTGGCAACAAACAAACACTTAATTCTTCTACCCCAAGTGGCCGAAAATGTTTCAAATGTCATGGTTTTAGGCATATTGCTTTCGATTGTCCAAATGGGAGGATTATTACTTTGATTGAAGATCATAGTGATGGAGAAGAAGATGAAGCCAACGACAAACCAAAATATGATGATGATGATGATGATGATGGTGATGATAATGATGAGAAAGAGGTAACTTATACTGATCATGGTTTGTCTATTGTGTTACAACATAGCTTATAAGTGTCCTATATGGCTGAGGATGAAAGTTTGGTGAGAAAGAACGTGTTTCACACCAAATGCACTACTCATGGCAAGGTATGCTTGGTGATCATTGATAGTGGCAACTTTGAGAATACGGTATCTTTGGAGATGGTGTAGAAGCTAAAAGTGGACACAATCCTTCATCCGCATCCTTACTAATTATGCTGTTGCAAAAAGGAAATGATATAAAGGTAACTAAAATATGTTTAGTTCCATTTTTTATTGGCAAGTATTATAAAAATGAAGTATGGTGTGATGTTGCTCCTATGGATGCTTGTAATTTGCTATTGGGTAGACCTTGACATTATGATAGAAGGGTGTTGTATGATGGTTACAAACATACATATTCTTTTAAAGTGAATGAAAAAAGATTATTTTAGCTCCATTACAATATTTTGAAATCAGTGCACCAAAGAAGGAAGTTAGTGCTTTTATGTCTTATGGTGAATGCAAGGGTGAATTAGAAAGAGGTGGTCATGTTTTGGCTCTAGTAGTAGTAGAGGATAATGAACAACACAAGGAAACACCAGTAATCATGAAATCAATCCTGGAGGAGTTTCAAGATATTGTACCGGAAGAGATTCCACATGACCTTCCACCTTTGAGAGATATCCAGCATCATGTTGATCTTATTCCGGGGGCTATCCTACCAAACAAGGTAGCCTATAGAATAAGTCCCAAGGAGCATGAAGAACTTGAAAGGCAAGTGGATGAGTTGGTGGAAAAGAGTTTGATTCAGGAGAGCATGGGTCCTTGTACGGTTCCAACCTTGTTGGTGCCTAAGAAGGATGATTCTTGAAGAATATGTGTAGACAGTCGTGCCATCAACAAAATCACAATTAACTATCGTTTTCCCATTCCAAGGTTAGATGATTTACTTGATCAATTGTGTGGTGCTTCTATTTTCTCTAAAATTGATTTGAGGAGTGGCTATCACCAAATAAGAATGAGGCCTGGAGTTGAGTGAAAAACAACATTTAAAACTAGAGAAGGCTTATATGAATGGTTGGTTATGTCATTTGGGCTATTTAATGCTCCTAGCACTTTTATGAGATTTATGAATCACATACTTAAGCCATGCATTGAGATTTTTGTTGTGGTTTACTTTGATGACATATTGGTGTACAACAAGAGTGTAGAATGAGGCCTGGAGCTGAGTGAAAAACAACATTTAAAACTAGAGAAGACTTATATGAATGGTTGGTTATGCCATTTGGACTATTTAATGCTCTTAGTACTTTTATGAGATTTATGAATCACATACTTAAGCCATGCATTGAGACTTTTGTTGTGGTTTACTTTGATGACATATTTGTGTACAACAAAAGTGTAGAGGAGCAAATGAATCCTCTTAAGAAAATATTTTTTATTTTGAAACAACAAAAGCTTTATGCTAATATGAAGAAGTGTGATTTTTTTACTCATAGTATGTTGTTTTTTGAGTATGATATTTCAAAAAATGGAATTATGATGGATCAAAGTAAGATACAAGCTATTCTTAATTAGCCAACACTTGCTTCATTATGAGGAGTTTCCATGGCTTAACTTCTTTTTACAACAGATTCATCAAGGGTTTCAGCTCTATTGTCGCTCCAATCACTGAATGCTTCAAAGGTGATAAATTCAAATTAACTAGTGAGGCTAATGATGCTTTTCAGCTATTAAAAAGAAAGGTGATCGAAGCTCCTATCTTAGTACTACCTAATTTTGACAAGGTATTTGAAGTTGAATGTGATGCATCTAATGTGAGAATTGGAGCTGTTTTGAATCAAGACAGAAAGCTCATTGCTTTTTTTAGTGAGAAGTTGAATGATACAAGAAGAAAATATTCAACCTATGATAAGGAGTTCTATGCCATTTATCGAGCTTTATCTCATTGAAGTCAGTATATTCTTGCCAAGTCATTTGTCCTATATTCTGATCATGAGGCATTGAAGTTCATTAATCACCAGCCCAAGCTAAACAAGAGGCATGCAGCTTGGGTGGAGTTCCTACAATCTTATAACTTTACAATCAAGCATAAATCTGGTATTCAAAACGTAGTTGTTGATGCATTGAGCAGAAAATATTCTTTATTATCAGCAATGAAAGTCAAAGTGGTTAGATTTGACACATTCAAAGATCTCTATGAGAATGATGTGAATTTCAGCTTAATTTGGCAGAATTACAAATCAGGTTCTTTTCAATAATTTTCTATCTTTGATGATTTTCTTTTTTGAGCTAATGCCTTGCGTGTTCCATCTTGTTCTTTGAGACAAGAAATTCTAGCTGAAGCGTATGTGGTGTTTTAGGAGGACATTTCGGTAGGGACAAGACTCTAGCTCTTGTTCAATCAAATTTCTATTGGCCTAAGATGTTATGGGATGTGGAGAGACTTGTAAAGCAATGCTGAGTGTGTCATTTGACAAAAACAAGAAGTCAAAATTCTGGTTTGTATACTCCATTGCCAGGGCCTAATGCTCTATGGGAGGAAGTGACTCTTGATTTTGTTTTGGGACTACCAAGAACTCAACGAAACAAAGATACTATCATGGTTGTTGTTGATAGATTTTCAAAGATGTCTCACTTTGTTCACTATAACAAATCAAATGATGCATCACATATTGCTGATTTGTATTTCAAGGAGATCACCAGATTTCATGGGTATTCCAAGAGCTATGGTGTCAAATCGAGATTCAAAATTTCTTAGTCATTTTTAGAGAACTCTTTGGAGGAAGCTAGGTGCTTCTTTGAATTTCAACAGCTCATCCTCCACAAACCGATGAGCAAATTGAGGTAACGAACAAAAGCTTAGGAAACTTGGTTACAATTTATGTTGGTAAGAACATTAAGCAATGAAATCTCATTCTTCCACAAAATGAGTTTGCCTACAATCGTTTCATGCATCATAGCATTAGTAAGAGTCATTTTGAGGTTGTTTATGGTGCTAATCCTACTAGTCCTTTGGATTTAATCCCTCATTCTACAACTAAGCAATTTAGTGGAGATGCCGATGAGAGGGCTAAGCAGATAAAGAAACTACATAAGGGTGTTAAAGCATCCATTGCAAAACAAAATGAGGGGTACAAGCAAGCTGCTAATAAACATAGAAAACACGTGGAGTTTAACGTAGGTGATTTGGTCTGAATTTATCTAAGGAGAGGTTTCCACTAAGTAAATTTGAAAAATTGAAACCAAAGACTGATGGTCCATTCAAGGTGCTTAAGAGAACTGACAAAAATGCTTATGAGATCGAGCTACCTGAAGATTATGAAATATCCCTAACATTCAATCTGGCTGATTTAAGTCCTTATCATAATAATGTTAATGGAACAAATGAGAACTTGAGGACAAGTCTTTTTCATCCAGAGGAGATCGACACAAGAGTCCATAATTTGCTAATTATCTCGTGTGGATCTTGCTGATCTTATAGTATTCTATACAGCCCACAATATTATCTCATAGCCTTTAACCTAGCCCACTTAAATATAATAGCTCATGAGCATATTCCCTAGACAAAGTTAAAGCTATTTCAATGTGTTTTTCTTCATTACCAAGGAATGTATTAAATGGTTAGTTACCAGTTGTAAAACACTTAAATTCATAATTCCTTATGCTTGAAAGGTTTTTTCATGTACTAGTACTTATTTTGGTGTTTGAGGACTAGAAAAAGTTTTAGAAAACTGATGATGTTAGTAGAAGCTCTCAGTTCTCTCTTAGACTCTGTATCTCTTGAATGCTTCTTTGAGTGGTGAGTCTTTTGTTTTCAGTTCTGTTTCCTTGTTTATTATCCTTGGGGTGGTAAACTTTCTTTATTCCTTTGTGATTTTAAACTTGGTTGTGAGCTATTTTTCAATTTTTATTAAAGTATTATTGTGAGTTCATTCCTTTTCTATCCGAAAAACTTATTCTAGCAAATACAACTATACTATCGGTTTTCTTTTAAAATCTATTCCGCATTACCCCAGTATCATAGATATTGAAGGTTAAAAAAAATTTGGAAGAAAAAAAATGACAGAAAAACTAATACCACATTACTCATCTTAGCATCAATATTAAATAACAAGATTATTGGTAACTTCACTATCTAGGTTAATCCCAAAATTTGCTATCTTCTTGTACTGTATGAACATCCATGGGCTCCTGTCACCTGTGAAGGCTTTACAAATTTTGGCTTTTGATGAGAAATGAGTCCTACTTCAGTGTGTTTTGCAATTTCTACAAATAGAATATAGCAATTATAAACGAAGCAAGCCTACATCAGCAAAAATGCTCTTTGAAGTCAGACCTCTTTTAGTGAATTAATATAGCTCCACTTCACAGTGTCTTCACTATCACAGGGTGTCAAAACGTCTCCTGGATATCCTCTAAAATGAACCTGTAAATATGCTAAACCATCAATCGGACATTGAAGATGAGACAAATTTAGAATAGAGCAAAATCAGCTTCTGCAAATAAGCCATGATGAGATGATAAATCATCAGCGGTAGATATGATAGAATTAATACCATGATATCAAGGATATGCAATGTATATGTTGAGAAAAAAGGAACCACCTATTTAATGGAAAGGGTAAAGAGAATGATATAAAATCCAAAATTATGCTCAGTAATTAAAAGTCAAACCTTTGAAGCAATTTATAGTTATGCATCATCCAATATATGTAATGAAAGATACACTAGATTTTCCAAAGCCAATTGCCAAGCATTCCTCTGAAGCATGGATATGAATGAGCTAAAAATAGGACACAACATAGACCACCAACACATCAGAACTGTGAATCTCATGACACACCACAACATGGGTAAAGCAATTATGAATATATACTTTTCATAGTTGCTATCATTTTGTTTATAAATATCAATGACATAAAAAATTTAGATAATCTATGATCATCATATATGCAACTTATATCAACCAGGTCAAAAAATACTCCAAACTTGTATGCAAAAACTTAAGAACATTCGCAGTCAATAAGTTAAAAGGTCAAAATAACAAACATCATGCCCCAATCTGGCCTATTCAACAAGTTCAGTAAGTCTTATGCAAAAGAACAAGGACTTACATAGGTAACACTGGTTGACATAAGGAAATGCAGGTGTTGCATGAGACCTAATATATATCAAGTATCCATCCTACAATTGTTAGTGTCCACCATGGACCCAACACATGCACAATGTCTGTGACTCATATTAGCACTCAAATCCATATAACATAAGAGAAAATTTATTTTTCAGTACATTTCTGAGACCATGTAAAGATTTGTTTGCAACATCAACAAAACATGGACAAACAACAAGTTTAAAGAGATCTTTGAAGTTTACATGAGAAGAAACAAACTATAAATGAAAACGAAAAATACATGTCCTAATGAAATTAATATGCAAGGCAAAAAGAAAAAGGGGGGCGAACAAATTTAAGAGTTCAAAAAGCTGAAGATGTGCATTGTAAACAACGATTACAAAACTACAGTTCAGATAGCCCTCATACCGTTAGATTCCACGGTCTTTCTGGCTCCGCAGATAAAAGATCAAACAGAACCCCTATTGGTACATACCTAAACGAAATGCATTAGCACCAAATGTACCAACACCCAAATACACATAAAGAGAGCAAAACTATGTCTTTTATGTTATGTAATTTCGTACTCAACGGATTTCATAACATGGCAGAAAGAACAAACCACTTGAGCGGCAACCCATTGTAGTCAAACCAGACGGTGTCCTCGCCGGGAGGAAGAGTACTACTGAAATATGGCTTTATAAGAGGCACTAGCAGAGGAAAGTACCCGATCCGGGAGCCAAGAACCTGAAATCACAATCACAAACCCTCGATCTTAACATATATTCATTAAAAAAAGGGTCAACAACATGTAAAACGTCGGATTAACCACACTGGAACCAACGATCGAAGAAACACGGGGGAAAAGCAAAGCCGTAATTTTGAGTCGGTGAACATGTTTGTAGTATTTGGACACAGATCTGAGCCGCATCGAGAAGGGGGAGAAAGAGGAAATCCACGGAAGGGAGCGTCGGGTTGGAGGAAAGAGATCTGTTAGAAACGGAGAGGGTTTTAGTACCAGGGCGGGAGGAGGTGGTGGGAGGGTGGTGACCTCCGATTCGTGGAGGCGGATTTGGAGAGGGATGGCTCCGCCCCAGACGTACTTCGCCGCCTCCTCTGAGAACACCTCCATCTCCGTTCTTGTCTCTCTACGCTTCCTCCTCGTTCCCTTCACGATCTGAAGTAGGGCTGCAGCGGCCGGCTAGGGCTTTTGCCGGGCCCGGCCACGTAGCGAAGCCCATTGGGTACAAGATGAAGTCATGGAGTCCTCATCAAACATATAACGGTTCGGGAAACGTCGATCGGGTCGAACTCAAGCTAAACAGGAGCTCAATTCGAGCAACATCGAATGCGTTTCGAGGTTAGGTCCGCACGCCGTGCGTGATAACGTCACCCATCCGAAGGAGAACTCATCCAGACCGTCAATGAAAGATCCGACGGCCCTTTCTTATAGAGAAAATTAAGGAGGTAAATGGTATACGCATTATACATTTGAATAAGAAAATATCTTTAATCTACAAAAATAATCTATTTGTTAAGAGTGGGATTTGAACCGACGCGCTATCGGATCAGAACCTTAATCTGACCTCTTAGACCAACTCGGCCATCTCAACTTATTATTTTTGTATACAAACTATATATAAAATTTCAAAAATAAAATGTAGAACTATCGCACCGGAACTTATGTGAGGTAAAATCACAATTCATCCGATTAACTGCATTCACAACGTTAGTAAGGAATGAGTAAGAAGGTTCACATCTATCTTGAAACAAATATGTAGGACAGACGAGGCAAGGAGATTAGCTGAAATGAAAAACAAGGTGGGCAGCATGACATGAAGAATCCACTGCAAATGACACAAACGTACATTAACAACACAAAATTTAGGCAAACATAACTGCTTAGACTATTTACGTGCACCCCAAATGTCAAGACTATTAGAATTTAGAAGTATCACAGAAGTAACAAGTATTCACATTCATCACTGGCCTGTACGATTAGAACTTTTTTCTTTCCTTCGTGGAGGTGTCATCACCAGTACTTGTGATTACAAAAGCAAGAGTTAAAAGTACCTCTATAAAAATAGAATCTTCCAGGGAAACAAAGAGTTAAATGACCGAAAGTGCCAGAAGAATCAAAACAAGTGTCTACATGGCTAACAAGGCAAATGCAAATGTAGAAGTGGAATATATAAATAAGTGGAACAAGATCACAAAAGCTTAGGCCATGCACCTAAAGCTGAGCTAACAATGTAATTTTGATGCCAAAAACACCAAAATTTCATTTTGATGCCACAGAACCATACATGTTCAACAAATGCTGATAGGACAAATAATGAGAAAAAGAACAGTCCAATAGTTTTGGATGTCATAGGAAAACTAGATGACAGATCCCAGCAGGTTTTATCTGTTCATTTTTTGTGTTTGACCTTTAATGGTAGTTTGTACTAGATGGTAACCCTTGTATGGTCACAAGAACATTCAAACACCCATGGAGAATCAAATGCATCAACCTTGTAAGGAATAATAATGAAGACAAAACTATGATAACTTGCGTGCTGCGAAATGTATCTCGTTTAAACACCTTTACATCCAATAAAACATCGAGTCCTAGGGTCGTTATATTAATAATACATAATGCGCAGTTTAATAGATATTTCTAATTTTATTTATTGATATAAAGAGAACTCATCATTAGTTTGCAAAGTACATATCGAGCAAATATTTACTGTTTAGTTCGAAAGAGACACATCGAGAATGATATATAATAATTTTTTTATGCTTATCTCGAAAAGAATGTATTAGGCGAGTTATTCCAAATTAGCTCCAATGATCATCAATGCCCTATTGAGCAAAACAAATTCGTACTAGTGTCGAGTCAAGGAGCGAGAAAGACTGATAGGATACTTGAAAGTTGAGGCACCGCTGCTTGGAGGCTATAAGAGGCCTCTCTTGTGGGGCTCATTCTGTAATATGAGCTCTTGTGTTCTTTGAACCTCCTATCCCATTTTTTATCTCTCAAACTTCTAAAGTAATATCATTTATTCTTCTCTGTCTGGTTAGGAAGATGTCTTCCTCGTTGTCATTTAAATCTTACACCTTTAATCAACGTGTGGTCGAGGGGGTTAAGTCATATCCTCATATAGCTTGAGGGTGAGAGGGAGTGAGGGAAATGCTTTGCAACATCCCAAGGGTCCATCAAGGATTTCTCTAACTTGGACTTATTTTGAAAGAGAAATTTATTGAATCTCAGATTTTATAATAAAATCAATTAAAAAAGTTATGATCTAATGTATATTTAAGTGACACATGACTAGCTTCAATCAGGAAAAAATAAATTGATTAAAGTAGTGGAATTAGAGGTTGTGTTGGAATGGAACATGTCAGAAGATTTGACGTCGAGTCGGAGGGCTAGTCAATGTGTCGACATAATGCTTCGTGTCATAAGTTCGAGCATCAAGCCAAAAGAATTAAAAATTGAGCCAAAGAGATCGGATGTTGCAGAGATCAACATATCAATTGGACAATACGCCGAAGGAAAGGACGATACATCGAAAGACGGATGAAGCGTCAGATGAACTAATGATATGTCGGACAACATATGATTCATGCTTGTAATCAATTATATCTTGATTGAAGTAGTTTAGAGTCTAATTGAGTTTATTTTTGGGTGTAACCATGCTAACTTAATTAGGGACCCATTGGGCTTGAGTTGGGGTAGTTTTTAGCCAAGTAGAAGGCCCATTCAATGACCCTTAATTAGCCCAAGTAATGATGCCACTAGGGCTAGTGATGGCACCGCCTAAGGCATACATATGCAATGGGAATCATGATATGATTCCCATTGCATAGATCCATGGGAATATATATATATATACATATATATGTATGTACATACATACATATGTATGTACATACATACATATGTATGTACATACATACATATGTATGTACATACATACATATGTATGTACTGTACATACATACATATGTATGTACATACATACATATGTATGTACTGTACATACATACATATGTATGTACATACATACATATGTATGTACATACATACATATGTATGTACATACATACATATGTATGTACATACATATGTATGTATGTATGTACATACATATGTATATAAATACATATATATATATATATGTATTTATATATATATATGTATATACATACATATATATGTATGTATATACATATATATGTATGTATATATATATTCCCATGGATCTATGCAATGGGAATCAGATGATGATGAGATCATGATAATGAGACAGATTCACCTTTAAACACAAACCCTAAATAATCCTAGTTATAGGTTACTTGATAAGGACATTGAGATAACCGAACATACTAGTATGTTATATACTCGTCCATATAATGGGGGCAATTGGTCTTATAGCTACTCGTGTGGGGACACTAGGGCTATAGTGTTGATGCTCATTAGAGAATGAGTTCACTAACTAATCCGCTCACGAAATGCTGGATAGTTAATGATACCTAATTATTCTATTGGTGTGCCTGGTCCTTAGACTTGAGACACCAAGGATGTTCTGTTGAAGTGAGGTCTAAAAGAGAGGTTTTCTAAGGGAGGAGTGAGGTCTAAAAGAGAGATTGTAAATGTTCTCTTGAGCCTATCAAAAGGAAAAAGAGTTATAAGGGTAGTTGATTTTCGCATATTAAAAGAAGATTAGTAGTGAAAGCTAGTGGCCTTAAGTGAAGAGGAATCGGGAGTGGATGTAGGTCACGACGACCGAACCACTATAAAAATCAATTTATATTTCTTTCATGCTTTTCATTTATATTGCAAACTGATTTACTTGCTTATTACTTTCACTACTCTTACGAACACGCTTTCAAGTCAAGTATCTTTCCGATACGATTTTATCGAATGAGATTTTCGAATCATTGAGGTTTTTATCAAAGCACTAATTCACAACCCCCTCCCTCCCCCACCCCCTCCCCCCCCATCTTAGTGCCGACTTGGTCCTAATAGTTGGTATCAGAGGCATGTTTCTCTCTATTTGGATTAACATATAAGAGAGATGACTTTTTTCGGCTTTCAAGAGGGTCTTTCTATCACTCGTCTTCCTATGCTCAATGGAACGGACTACACTTGTTGGAAAACTTGGATGAGAGTTTTCTTGCTTTCTTTGAACTTTTATTTATGGAATATCATTGAACTTGGTTTCAAACCCCCTCTAAACCTATGAATGAATGGAATGACTTTGAGAAAAAAATCATTTTCTTTAAATGCGAAAGCTATGAATGCTTTGTTTTATGCTTTGGATAAAAGCGAGTTTAATTATATTTTGACTTATGAAACTGCACATGACATTTGGCACACTCTTGAAGTCATGCACAAAGGCACAAGTAGGGTTAAAGATTCTAAAGTTAATTTTTTGATGCATGATTTTAAATTGTTTGGTATGAAACCAAGCAAAACCATTGGAGACATGTATACCCATTTTATGGATGTCGTCAATGGTTTAAAAGCACTTGGTAAAAGTTTTCTAAATTTTGAACTTGTTAATAAAATACTAAGATCCCTTATAAAAAGTTGGGATTCGAAAGTGATGACAATACAAGAGACGAAGGACTTAAACAATTTTCTTCTTGAAGAACTTATCGGGTCTTTAATGACCTATGAAATGAGTTGTATGATACAAGACGAACATGAGAACAACCTTCCAAAAAACATGAAGGATTTGACACTTAGAACAAAAGAAGACTACTCGAGCGAAAGCTGACATAGAACTTTTGACAAAAAATTTTAAAAAGTTCATAAAAAAAACCAATTCTAAAACTGAACTTAAAAATGACATAACAACTTACTATAAATTGAAGAAGTTGTCAAGGAAGAAGAAAGCATTCAAGGCGACATGGGACGAATTGAGTACATCCGAAAATGAGGAGCAAACCATCAATGGTAAGGTGGCGACTATGTCTTAATGGCTTTTGACGATGAGATAAATGACTCAATCGAATCTCATTTATCTTACAATGAATTACTGGATGCTTTTCATAATTTATTTGATGAATATAAGCTAGTTGGTAAAAAATATAAGTTGTTAAAAAGGATCATACTTCTCTTTCTAATGAATTTGAAAAATTAAAAAATGAGCATGATAGTTGCATGTTAAGCTCTTGTACTAAATGTGAAGAGTTAGATTCATATAAAAAGGAAAATTTGTTATTACAATAAACTTTAGAAAAAAATAAAATTAGTAGTAAATCTTTAAACATGATTCTTGCCGATAAGAGTCATGTTCATAGTAAAAAAGGAATTGGCTTTGTGAGGAACACTCAACAAAAGCCAACTACTTTATTTGGTAAAGGACCGACATTACATGTTTCCCATGAAAATAAATATAATTTTTATGGTAGGTGTAGACATTTTGCATATAAATGTACATTCAAAAGTATAGCTTACATAAGTTGGTTTGGGTTCCTAAAGGAACCATGAATGACTTAATGCCAAAAGCTAACAATGATAAATCAAATCATGAGGGACCCAAAGCTAAATGGGGATCTAGAACAAACCCACCCTTCTTGTAGACATCTATAAAACTGAAAGCTAGGAGTAAAAGATAATTTTTTAATTATGGATGCTCAAGGCATATGATCAGAGATCCAACACACTTCACAAGCTCACTAGCCGAAACAAAATGATTTTGAAAATGCTTTATGTTTAAATTATACTTGATGATTTAATTATGCATGATGATTTGAAGTAATGATAATTTTTGGTGATTTATGATTTATTGATCTTGATGATTTCTATGATGAGATTTACTTTTTTGGTTTTAAACTATGATGCATATTTTGATTTGGCATAAAAAACTTGGGTATGCTTGTATAAAACCAAATCATATAAATTGAAACACAAAAAAAAAAGGAATGCATTATTTTTGAAAATGTCTCTATCCCTAAAATATTATCGAGCTTTCAAAAAGATATTAATGAATCTATTTATGTTATTTTTATAAATCTCTTAAAAAAGTGATTTTAATGATTTGATAAATTAAATTTGAATGAGTTTATCCGAACTTGATACTTGAGATATTTTGAATTAAGATCCTTGATCTCCCAAGATTTCTTTTGGTTATTTACTAAAAAAGAGTATTATCTAAATAAATGATAATTTTCTCTTGATTCCTCGGAATTATAACTTGAAATCCTTTTATGAATCAAGATCTTATATTTAGTCTCCTAAGATTTCTTTTTGATTAATTATGAGAAGATTTGTCAAAATGAATCATTTCTTTTAGTATTCATATGATCTTTGATATTATCTTTTATGACATGATTTTTTGTATAATTTCTTTGTATTCATAAATTGTATATCTCACCACCAAGTTAATTTTTCTTGATATATTTCATGTGATGATTTGATAATTGATGTAAAGGGAAATGAATTGCACCATTGTATTATTTCCCTCTTCTTCTTTCTTTTTGACAGTAAAAAAGGGGGGGAAAGATATGCTAGCTTGCACAATTCAAGAAGAAGCAAAACTTATAAACTTGCAAGAATTTCTAGCTTACAAAGAAAGGCAAAACTTGCTAACTTGCTCATCTCAAAAGAGATGCAAGAAGTGCTATCTTGCACATCTTAAGAGAAGCAAAACTTGCACAACTCAAGAGAGGCAATATTCATGATGCATGTTCTAACTTACACATCTCAAAAAACTTGCTAGCTTGCATATTCTAAAATGATGTAAAACTTTCTATTTACTATCTTGCATTCTCTTTCAAAAACTTGCTAGCTTGAAAATCGTAAAGAAAAGCAAACATACTAAACTTGCACATCTTTAAAACTTGCTAGCTTGCATGGTCTAAAATGATGCAAAACTTGTTATCTTACTAGCTTATATAACTAAAAATTTGTTAGTTAATGACAAAAGGGGAGAAGGTATGATGATGATTTGAATCATGCATGATATGATGCACTTTAATGTTTTGAAATTTGATGTTTTAAAATTATGATTATGTATGCAATACTCATGATTTTATTATAATGATATATATATATATATATATATATATATATATATATATATGATGTATTGCATATGATATGAATCATGATTAAAATTACTTTGACTTGAATTCAAGGTTTATGTTGATATGGCATATTGATAAGGGGAGTTTGGTTTAAACTCCATCATCAATTGATTGTCATCATAAAAAAGACTTAGATTATTGAATCACAGATTTTGATGATAAAATCAATTGATAAGTTTGTGATTTAATATACATTTTTAGTGACGCAGGATTAGCTTCGATCATGAAGAGACAATTTGATTAAAATAGGAAGAATCAATATTGGGCCGAAGTGAAACATGTCAGAAGATTAGATGTTGAGCCGAAGGATCGGTTGACATATCGATAGAAGGCTTCATGCCATGTGTTCAGGCATCGGGCCAAGAAGATCAAACAATGCACTAAGGAGATAAGATATTATAAGAAGACAATATGTCGATTGGGCAATATACTGAAGGAGAGGACGATACGTCGAAGGGTCGGACGAAGCGCGGGATGAACCAATGACATTTAAAACAACATGTGATTAATACTTTATAATAATTTATCTAGATCGAGTTAGTTTAGGTCTAATTGAGTCGGTATTGGGGTAAAACAATGTTAACTCAATTAGGGTCCAATTGGGCCTATATTGGGGTTGTTTTAGGCCAAGAGAAAGACCCATTTAGTGACCCAAGAGTTGGGTCAGGCGGTGGCACCGTCGGTCCAGGCAGTGACATCGCTAGAGGCTCAGTCTCTAAGACATAGTCTCAAAGATTGTGTTAAGCGGTAGTACCACCAGACTAGGCGGTGGTAACGCCCAGTGTCAAGCGGTGGTACTACTAGTCTGGGCGATGGTACCACCCAAACACAGTCTCATAAACTACGTTAGGTGGTGGCACTAATAGACTAAGCAGTGGTACCGCCCAGTGTCAATGTTGTAGGCGATAGTACCGCCCAAAACAGGTGGTGGTATTGCCAAGACTCGGGAAAACCAGGATGAGATCTTTTTTGGCTCCATTTTTTAAACCATTTAGGGTCTATAAATACCCCAAATATTTTTGCTTGGTAAAAAATGAAATTGAGTTGAAAGGGGGGGGGGGGAGAAGAATACTTGAGAAAAATTGGAAACTCTCTTAGGATTTATTGTCTCTTCCTCCTAGAGTTAGAAGTTTTCTAAGAGAGGAGTGAGGTCTAAAAGAGAGGTTATAAAGGTTCTCTCCTGAGCCTATCAAAAGGAGAAAGAGTTGTAAGGATAGTTGATCTTCGCCCATTGAAAGAAGATCAGTAGTGGAAGCCGGTGGCCTCGAGTGAAGAGGAATTAGGAGTGGATGTAGGTCACGATAACCAAACCTCTATAAAACTCAGTTTACATTTCTTTCATGCTTTTCATTTATATTGTAAACTGATTTACTTGCTTATTACTTTCACTACACTTATGAAGACACTTTCAAGTCAAGCATCTTTCTTATATGATTTTCTCAAATGAGATTTTTGAATTGTTGAGGTTTTTATCAAAGCACTAATTCACCCCCTCTCTTATGCCAACTTGGTTTTAATATGTCTTGTATGAGTACTTAACTCTTTGATACCAGACTTATATGTTTGGAAGTTCCAAATCTAGACAACTAGTTATTGGAAGTTGCAGTTGCTAGTCATAGGTGCCCAGCAAGCCAATCACGTGAGTGATGGCACGTGTGACTTGATACAGAATCTTTTTGCTTATTATATTTTGGCGTATATCACTTTATAACTATTGCATAAATGCATATATATATTGTGATGTCCTTGGATTTGTGCAATGGGAATCGGATCGTGATGAGATCACGATAATGAGATCGATTCACCTTTAAACACATATCCTAAATAATCCCGGTCATAGGTTACTCGAGAAGGACATCGTGATAACCGGATAGACTGGTGTGCTATATACCCGTCCATATGATGGATGCAGCTGGTCTCATAGTTGCTCGTGTAGGGACACTAGAGATACAGTACAGGTGCTCATTGGAGAATGAGTTCACTGATTGATCCGCTTACGAAATGCTGGATGGTTGATGATGCCTTATTGTCAGACAGCGATTCCGTAGTCCTAGTGGTGTATCTGGTCCTTAGACTTGAGACACCAAGGATGTCCTGTATGAGTGCTCCACTCTTTGATACCAGACTTATAGGTTTGGCTGTTCCCAGATCTAGTACAGCTGGTCATTGGGAGTGGTAGTCGACCTTACGAGGGCTATTGAGTGTCAATAGAGGATCATCCACTCTCGGCGTCATGAGAGGAATATCCTATGTGTTCTTGCTCAAACAAATCCCTGGCCAGGGTCATTCGGGTTGAGAGAGAAAGAGTTCTCCGGGAGAATCCGATTAGAGCGAGACTCGAGTAGAAACCGTATGGGTCTGACAACACCATGCTCGATATACGGTCTCTGGGATATTAGATGGATGAGGGACTATAGGTACATGGTAACTGAGGACAGACAGGTCCAATAGATTGGATTCCCCTGTATCGTCTGGGGACTACGGCGTAGTGGCATAGTACATCCGTAGTCGATGAGTCAAGTGAATTATTACAGAGATAATAATTCACTCAGTCAGAAGGAGTTCTGACAGGTATGACTCACGGCCAGCTCGATATTGGGCCTAGAGGGTCACACACATATGGTAGGCATTGCGATGAGTAGAGGTTCGGATATGAGATATCCGACGGAGCCCTTGTCTTATTGGATGCAGATCCAATACCCACTAAGGAAGGACCCATTAGGGTTTGACACGGGATCTCTATAAATAGGAGGGATTCACAGCCTCATAGGCTAGAGTCTTTGCTTGCCTTTCCTATTCTCCTCTCCCTCTCCACCTTAGAGTAGGCCTAGAGATTTGAGGAGCGTCGTCGCAACCCTGTTGTGTGGATCACCGCTAGAGAGGAGGACGCTTGACTTCCTTCACCCTCTCCTAAGGATCTGCAAGGAAACAGGGATATACGATCTCCCTAGGTAACACAATCTCTATACGCAGTTTTGTGTTTTGCGGATTTTTGCGCACCAATCTTCGCACGACGACGAACATCTTTTTGGGAATCAGGGATTTTTGTTTTCTTGTTTTTCCGCTGCGCATATGATGTCGCCCCCCAATGATTTCCCAACAGTGGTATTAGAGCCAAGTTGTTCGTGCGAAAGATTGGTTTTGAACTACGTGTATTGTGTTTAGGAAGAATTTTGATGTCAAAATCATTGACGCAAAAGCGAGGAAGGACAGCAATAGTTGCTGCCCTCGATCTGCATGCCTGCAGCCACCTGCAGCGGCAGCCGCAGCCGCAGCCAGGCAGCACAGCGCCGGCGCATGCGCAAGCGCTGTGCCTGCAGCAGCCGGCCGGCGGCCTGCTTGCAGCAGGCTTGCTGCCGGCGGGGCTGGCAACCCACGGGCAGCGGCGCCTGCCGCCGAAAGGCAGCGACGCCTGCCGCCGCAGGGCAGCGGCGTCTGCCGCCGAAAGGAATCGGCGCCTGCCGCCGCAGGGCAGTGACGCGCGACGCCTGCCGCCGCTGCTCCCGCGGGCGAAACCCCCCCACAGGGGCGGCCGCCCGGCGGTACAGCACCGCCTGCGGAGGCAGCGGCGCCCGAAGGGGGCGCCCACCCGCAGCGGCATCGCCGCCAGCGGGCGTGCCGCCTGCAGGCGAGGGCAGTGCCCTCGCCCCGCCGCACAGGCCGCCGCCGGCAGGGTGGCGGCGGCGGCAGCAGCGAAAGGGGGAAAGGGCATTAGGGTTTTCTGGGAAAATGACAGTTTTGCCCCTCGGAATTTGTGAAATTCCAATTTCTGTCTTTTGTCCAAATTACGAAAATACCCTGATTTCAGAAAAATATTAATTAATTAAAAGGTTTAGTTGATTATTATTTTTATTATTATCTAGTAGTCCTACGTGATGATGATTATTTATACATGTGATGTATGATGTGTGGACGGATGATCATGGACCGTGTGATGTGTGTACTTGTGATTATTATTATTGAGGTCTGCGAACCTCCATTATATTTCTCGTTTATTGTCGGGCCTGCGTGCCTATGATTAAGTTGTAATCACATGAGGAGGCGCAGCGGGAGCGTGGATACGATAGCGGGACCCACGAGACGGACGATCGTGATGCATGGAGATGCATCAAGATGTCGACGAAACCGACGAGGACGAGATGGACGATCACAGGGCATGGAGATGCACCGTTGCACACATAGATCTTGATGTGAGTGATTAGGCCTACTGGCTCGGGCCTAATCACATTAGGTTGTGGTCCATGATTATCTGGTGTAATTGATTATACACATACTAGATAAGTATATATATTTGCATGCGATGTAGATATATATTAAATATGTATATGTGTGACATGTCATATTAGGAGACCAAATCTTAGAAACATCTCTCGATAATATTAAGTCGGTAAACGTGAGGCAATTAGATTGACCCACGTGGCCTTCCATCGTTATGAGTAGGAACCGATTCCCGGTGTAGGTTGAGTTGGTCGAGTCCCTCGAGACTCACCTATATCGCGATTTGCTATCTTGCTTACGACATAGAGATGTCACCGGTGACCTGAGGGCATGGTATGCTTGGTCGAGTCCCTCGAGGGTATATCATCAAATCAGACTCATCTTGTAACGAAGGTGTTGACTTAACCGAGCATCATGGTTGGTCGAGTCCCTCGAGGCCATGGTGATTCGGAGGCCGAACAGGACGGGAATCACAAGGAGTTGTGATCGGCAAGAGTTGCCTACCTTTTAGGCTTAGTGTGATTAGTCGAGTCCCTCGAGGTTACACTAAGACGCTGATTGGATCCTGATCCCCACTAGAAGTCTGCTGGAGACTTCCGTTTTACGTGCTGAGGGTGTCGCGTGACTCGATAGTAAAATAGTGGGAGCATATTAAGATAGAAGTCCATATTTTGATAGTTTATTTCTTGCAAAATCTGCATGTTATTCATTTCTGCTACATCTTTATTTTCAGAAAATGTCGCTTTCAAATCCCTTACGTGGCATACTTGATGTCAACCGCCTCATTGGTCCAAATTATACGGATTGGCTCCGTAACTTGAGAATTGTTCTCACAGCGGAGAAAATCGTGTACGTCCTTGATACAGTGATGCCTACGCCCAAAGAAGGGGCAAGCGAGGATGAGATCGCTCGCTACGTGAAGTACATTGATGACTCCACTCTTGCTCAGTGCTATATGTTGGGCTCTATGACTCCAGAGTTACAGAGACAACATGAAAAGATGGATGCCAGATTCATTCTCCTACATGTCCGTAAATTGTTTGAGGAACAGGGAAGGACTCAACGATATGAGATATCCAAGAGCCTTTTCCGCGCTAGGATGACTGAGGGGACATCGGTTCAGAACCATGTCCTAAAGATGATTGAGTGGATAGAGAAACTCACAGGTCTAGGAATGGTCCTAGAGGATAACTTGTGTGTGGACATTGTGCTTCAGTCCCTACCAGATTCCTTTTCACAATTCATAATGAATTTTAATATGAACAAGCTTGAGGTGACTCTCCCAGAGCTCCTCAATATGTTGAGGGAGGCAGAGAGTACTATTAAGAAAGAGAAGCCTGTTCTCTACACTGGTGAGACCAGAAAGAAAAGGAAAGCAGAAAGGTCCCTTAAGAAGGGAAAGGGCAAGGGCAAATAAGGTAAAGCAAAGGTTGCTAAGAAAGACCCAACAAAGGACAAAGGCCAGTGCTTCCACTGTGGTAAAGATGGGCACTGGAAGAGAAACTGCAAAGAGTACCTTGTAGAAAGGGCGAAACAAAAGCTTGATGAAGCTTCAGGTACATTCATGATCAGTCTCCATTTGTCAAACTCTTATGATAACACATGGGTATTGGATACCGGTAGTGCTTATCATATATGCAATTCGTTGCGGGTTTTGGCAAGGCCTAGGAGACTAGAGAGAGGCGAGATGGACCTCAAGATGGGTAATGGAGCAAAAGTTGCTGTATTAGTTGTTGGCGAGGTCGCCCTACATCTGACTAGTGGAGCTTTTATTGCATTAGATGCATGTTATTTTGTTCCTTCTATTATCAAAAACATTATCTCCATTTTATGTTTAACAGTTAGTGGATATAAATTTGTTTTTGAGAACAATGGTTGTTCGATATTATTAGATGATAAGATCATCACGAAAGGAACATTGCATAATGGTTCATTTATGTTAGACACTACTCCACATATCATGAATGTAAATGTGTCCAAAAGGAAACGAGATGAGTTGAACAGTGCATACCTGTGGCATTGTAGGCTAGGTCACATCCATGAAAGAAGGATTCAAAAGTTGCTAAATGATGGATATCTAGATCCATTCGACTATGTGTCATATGCAACTTGTGAGCCTTGCATTCATGGAAAACTGACCAAATCTCCATTTAGTAGAACTGGAGAGAGAGCCACTGAGTTGTTGGAACTCATACATAGTGATGTATGTGGACCCATGTCAACTCATGTCATTGGAGGTTACTCCTACTTCATTACATTTACTGATGATTTCTCAAGGTATGGATATGTGTACTTAATGAAGTACAAGTCCGAGACCTTTGAGAAATTCAGAGAGTATAAGAATGAGGTGGAGAACCAGATTGGAAAGAGTATCAAAACTCTTCGATCAGATCGAGGAGGTGAGTACTTAAGTACAAAGTTTACTCAGTTCCTCAAGGACCATGGGATATTATCCCAATGGACACCTCCTTACACACCTCAGCTCAATGGTGTCTCTGAAAGGAGAAATCATACTTTATTAGATATGGTACGGTCCATGATGAGTTTCACTGACCTACCCATCTCATTCTAGGGATATGCCCTAGAAACCGTAGCTTACCTTCTGAATAGAGTTCCAACTAAGTCGGTAGTGTCTACACCATATGAGATATGGAAAGGGAAGAAGCCTGATCTTAAGGTTGTTAAGATTTGGGGCTGCCCAGCCCACGTTAAAAGACACAACCCCGATAAGTTAGAATCAAGGACAGAGCGATGCATATTTGTGGGATACCCCAAGGAAACTTGTGGGTATTACTTCTATCATCTCGAGGACCAAAAGGTCTTTGTAGCTAAGAGAGCAGTGTTCCTTGAGAAGGAACACATTCTTGGCGGAGACAGTGGGAGAATGATAGAGTTGAGCGAAGTTAGAGAACCAAGCTCAAGCACCACTCTACAGCCTGAGTCTGTTCAGGTACCTAATACACAAGTTTCAACTTTACGCAGGTCTGATAGAGTATCTCATCCTCCTGAGAGATATGTGGGACATATTAGAGGAGAGGATGCTGAGGATATTGATCCTCAGACCTACGAGGAGGCTATTATGAGTATAGACTCCGGGAAGTGGCAAGAAGCTATGAATTCTGAGATGGATTCTATGTACTCCAATAAGGCTTGGAACCTAGTTGATGCGCCCGAAGGTATTGTACCCATCGGTTGCAAATGGATCTTTAAGAAAAAGATCGGAGTAGATGGAAAGGTAGAGACCTATAAAGCAAGGCTAGTGGCTAAAGGGTATCGTCAAAGGCAAGGTGTTGACTACGACGAAACCTTCTCACCCGTAGCAATGCTAAAATCCATCATAATTCTATTGGCTATTGCAGCACACTATGATTATGAGATCTGGCAGATGGATGTGAAAACCGCATTCCTCAATGGGAACCTCGAGGAGGAGGTGTATATGATGCAACATGAGGGATTCGTGTCCAAGAACTGCCCAGATAAAGTGTGTAGGTTGCTTAAATCCATTTATGGACTAAAGCAAGCTTCCCGAAGTTGGAACATAAGATTTGATGAGTCAATCAGATCTTATGACTTCGTTAAGAATGAAGATGAGCCTTGTGTGTACAGGAAGGTAAGTGGGAGCGCTATCACCTTTTTGGTGTTATATGTGGATGACATCCTATATCTTGGGGATTAGAATCTATAGAGATAGATCCAAGAGGATGCTTGGCTTGTCCCAGTCCAGGTACATAGAAACCATTGTCAAAAGGTTTGGCATGGAAAATTCCAAAGGGCAAACATTAATATGATACCTTATGCCTCAGCAATAGGGTCTATCATGTATGCCATGCTATATACTAGGCCTGATATAGCGCATGCTCTGAGTGTCACGAGCAGGTATCAGGCGGATCCAGGCTTGGAGCACTGGAAAGCAGTAAAGTGTATCCTTAAATACTTGAGAAGGACTAAGGATCTTTTACTAGTATATGGAGGTAATAGCCTTAAGGTTGAAGGCTTCACTGACTCAAGTTTTCAGTCTGATGTCGATGAAAGCAAGTCGAATTCAGGGTATGTGTACACCTTGAATGGAGGAGCAGTGTGCTGGAAGAGTTCCAAGCAAGATACCACTGCTGACTCAACCATAGAGGCGGAGTACATTGCTGCATCGGATGCAGCAAAAAAAGGAGTCTGGGTGAAGAAGTTCATCACGGATTTGGGAGTCGATATAGATAGCGACAAGTCGACTTCCTTATATTGCGACAACTATGGGGTGATTACTCAAATAAGGGAACCCGGGTCTCATCAGAAGTGTTCTGAGGAGGTTCCAGCTTATAAGAGAGATCGTAACCCGAGGAGATGTAGCAGTGGAAAGAGTTCCATCCGAAGATAACATTGCAGATCCACTGACAAAGCCGTTGTCTCAGATTGTCTTTGAGCGTCACAGGAGTCTGATGGGGATCAGACACATAGGTGATTGGCTTTAGGTCAAGTGGGAGATTGCTAGTCATAGGTGCCCAGCAAGCCAATCACGTGAGTGATGGCACATGTGACTTGATACAGAATCTTTTTGCTTATTATATTTTGGCGTATATCACTTTATAACTATTGCATAAATGCATATATATATTGTGATGTCCTTGGATTTGTGCAATGGGAATCGGATCGTGATGAGATCACGATAATGAGATCGATTCACCTTTAAACACATATCCTAAATAATCCCGGTCATAGGTTACTCGAGAAGGACATCGTGATAACCGGATAGACTGGTGTGCTGTATACCCGTCCATATGATGGATGCAGCTGGTCTCATAGTTGCTCGTGTAGGGACACTAGGGATACAGTACAGGTGCTCATTGGAGAATGAGTTCACTGATTGATCCGCTTACGGAATGCTGGATGGTTGATGATGCCTTATTGTCAGACAGCAATTCCGTAGTCCTAGTGGTGTATCTGGTCCTTAGACTTGAGACACCAAAGATGTCCTGTATGAGTGCTCCACTCTTTGATACCAGACTTATAGGTTTGGCTGTTCCCAGATCTAGTACAACTGGTCATTGGGAGTGGTAGTCGACCTTACGAGGGCTATTGAGTGTCAATAGAGGATCATCCACTCTCGGGGTCATGAGAGGAATACCCTATGTGTTCTTGCTCAGACAAATCCCTAGCCAGGGTCATTCGGGTTGAGAGAGAAAGAGTTCTCCGGGAGAATCCGATTAGAGCGAGACTCGAGTAGAAACCGTATGGGTCTGACAACACCATGCTCGATATACGGTCTCTGGGATATTAGATGGATGAGGGACTATAGATACATGGTAATTGAGGACAGATAGGTCCAATGGATTGGATTCCCCTGTATCGTCTGGGGACTACGGCGTAGTGGCCTAGTACGTCCGTAGTCGATGAGTCAAGTGAATTATTACAGAGATAATAATTTACTCAGTCAGAAAAAGTTCTGACAGGTATGACTCACGGCCAGCTCGATATTGGGCTTAGAGGGTCACACACATATGGTAGGCATTGCGATGAGTAGAGGTTCGGATATGAGATATCCGACGGAGCCCTTGTCTTATTGGATGCAGATCCAATACCCACTAAGGAAGGACCCATTAGGGTTTGACACGGGATCTCTATAAATAGGAGGGATTCACAGCCTCATAGGCTAGAGTCTTTGCTTGCCTTTCCTATTCTCCTCTCCCTCTCCACCTTAGAGTAGGCCTGGAGATTTGAGGAGCGTCGTCGCAACCCTGCTATGTGGATCACCGCTAGAGAGGAGGACGCTTGACCTCCTTCACCCTCTCCTAAGGATCTGCAAGGAAACAGGGATATACGATCTCCCTATGTAACACAATCTCTATATGCAGTTTTGTGTTTTGCGGATTTTTGCGCACCAATCTTCGCACGACGACGAACATCTTTTTGGGAATCGGGGATTTTTGTTTTCTTGTTCTTCCGCTGCGCATATGATGTCGCCCCCCAATGATTTCCCAACAGCAGTCAACCTTACGAGGGCTATTTAGTATCAATAAAGGATCATCCACTCTTGGTGTCATGAGAGGAATATCCTATATATTTTTGCTCAAATAAATCTATGACTAGGGTTATTCGAATTGAGAGAAAAAGAGTTCTCCAAGAGAATCCGATTAGAGCAAGGCTCAAGTAGAAACCATATGGGTCTGACAGCACCATGCCCGTGTTATGAACAAGTCAGCACTAAGAGAGGGGGGTGTGTGTGAATTAGTGCAGCGGATAAAAACACATCAGTTCTGAAAAATTCTTCATACGTTCAAAATCGATTCTGGAAATATCCTTAACTTGAAAGCATTCGTAAATGTATTGGAAGCAATAAGTAAGTAAGTGGTTTGCAGTTAAAGTAAATTGCTCAAGACAAAATGCAAACTAGATTTTTATAGTGGTTTGGTCGTCATGACCTATATTCACTCCATCGATTCCTCTTCCATCAAGGCCACCGGCATCCACTATCAGTATTCCTTTAATAGGTGAAGACCAACCACCTTTTACAACTCGATTCTCCTTTTATCAGGTTTAGGAGATAACCCTTACACCCCCACTTATTCCTCTCTCAAACTATTCTAACACTTAGAATTTTGAGAGGAGTTTCACATAAGATTACAGTAGCGTTTCTTTCCTTTTTACTCTCAATACTTATGTATCTTAACCAGGGATGAGAGGGGTATTTATAGGCTTCAAGTTGATTCAAACTTGGAGCCTAAAAATATCTCATCTCGGGTTTTTCGGGTACGGGCGGTACCACCGCCTGACATCCTGACACTAGGCGATACCACCACCTAGTCTGGGTGGTACCATTGCTTGACAGAGCTCAGAGACCGAGCTCTAGCGGTACCAACGCTTGACAGGGGTGGTACCACCACTAGCAACATTTACTACTAGTGGTACTATCGCCCAGTTTGGGCGATATCACCACCCAGACCACCTGGGAGACACTCAAGCGGTGCCACCGCTAGCCAAGCTTTCAACATCCTGGTTAGGCCTTGAATCTGGCCTAAACCAGCCCAATTGGCCCCTAACAGAGTTGATGGGATTACCTCCTAATTCTAACTCCAATTATGTGCTAACTATGATTCCTAAGACATATTCTAAGCATTCTAGTTCCAATACATCAATTGATCTTCCGACGAGCTTTCGGCGATCTTCCGACGAACTTCTAATGATTTCTCGGTGATGTTCCGGCGGACTCCCGACAAGCTCCTAGACTTCACGATGATCTTCTTGGCGAGTTCCGATAAGCTTCTTTAGCAAGCTTTAGGACTTCTCGGCCAATTCCGATAGAACTTTCAACGAATGTCGGGACTTCGGACGAACTCTCGAACTCCCAACAAAATCACGTTCTTGACTCTGGGACTTCATTTTGCTTTATACCTTGCTATTGTAGTTAATACTGCACACATAAAAACACACTTTGATCTATATAATTATTGCTAAGCATGAATCATGTCGTCTGTCATGTCATTGGTCCATCGACGCTTTGTTTGATTCTTCGGCGCATCGTCCTTTCTTGGGGCCTATTGCCCAATCGGCCAGTTGACCTCCGTAACTCCAATATACTTGGTGCAATATCTGCTCTTCTTGGCCCGATGCTCAAATCCATGGCCTGAAGTCTTCTATAGATACGTCGACCAATCCTCCGGCCTAACATCCAATCTTCGGACATGTTTTCCTCCGGCCCAACATGATTCTTTCTACTTTAATTGTCTCATCCTAATCGAAGCATCTTACATCACTAAAATTATATATCAAATCATAAACACTTATCAATTGGTTTCATCATCAAAATATGAGATTCAACAATCTCCCCCTTTTTGATGATGACAACCAATTGATGACGGAGTTAACCTTAACTCCCCCTATCAATATGCCATATTGATAGAACCTTGAATTTATGCCGAATTTAAGTCATTGCAAATTTCATCATGAATATTTACAACACATCATCATGCATAACATGATCATACTTCTCCTCCTTTATCATCAACAAAAAGGAGAAGTTACAACTATCAAGTATTTGGACATAGAAGTTTAAATTATTGTAATATAATCATAATCTTCAGTTTTATCATCATACAAGCTAGCAAATTTAACATCACTTTACAACATGCATAATCACCAAATCATCATTAATTTTAAAGATGTGCAAGATTGTAAATTATGCAAGTTTTGTTGCATCTCGTATTTTGATGATGAAACCACTTGATATATGTTTATGATTTAATCTGCATTTTGAGTGACGTAGGATGCTTCGATCAAGATGAGACAATTAAAGCAGGAAAAATCATGTTGTGCCGGAGGAACATGTCAAAAGATTGGACGTCTAGCCGGTGGATCGATCGACGTATCGACAGAAAGCTTCGGGCCGTGGACTCGGGAATCGGGCCAAGAAGAGCGGGTATTGCACCAAGGATATCGGAATTGCGGAGTCAACTGGCCGATTGGGCAATAGGCCGCAGGAGAGGACGATGTGCTGAAGAATCGGACGAAGCGTCAAAGAACCAATGACATGCCGCACAACTTGGTTAATTGCTTAGGATTAATTGTCTCGATCAAAGTTTTGTTTTACATGTGCAGGATTAACTACGATGGAAGTAAGACATGCAACAGGAGTTGCACCAGAGTCAAGACTATGATCACGTTGGGAGTTCGAGAGTTCGACGGAAGTCCGGATGGTCGTTGGAGGTTCTGCGAGAACAAATATGAGAAGTCTAGGAGCTTGCCAAAAGAAGCTCGTCGGAACTCGCCAAGTGGATCGTCGCAAGTCCAGGAGTTTGCCGGAAGTCCGTAGGAGCATCACCGAGGGTTCATCGGATGAGCGACGGAAGTTCGCCAAAAGCTCTTCGGAAGAAGCAATTGACGCACCGGAGCAAGTTGTAGTAAATGTCTTAAGAAATATCGTAGTTAACACGATGATTAAGTTAGAAATGGGAGGTGATCCCATTAACTTAATCTTGGGGCAATTGGGCCCTTGATAGACCCAAATTGGGCCGAATGTTAGGATCAAGAGCACTAAGAGGGGGGGGGGGGGGGGGGGGGGGTGAATTAGTGTAGTGGAAAACTTTCGACGATTAAAAAAGTGTTCGTACGATAAAAGTGATTTCAGTAAGAAAGCCGATTCGTAAATCACTTTAACTTTTGATTAAGCGAGATGCAGCAAAGATATAAATGCAGTTTGTAGTTATGGTTCAAATCAGATAGTAGGCGCAAACTGAAATATGATATTCGTACGAAAAAACTGATTTACATCTAAATGCTGATTCGTAAATCACTTGATTAAGCGAGATGTAGTTAAAGCAAGGATATAAAAGTAATTTGCAGTTATGATAGAAATCAAAATGTAAGTGCAAATTGAAATATGATGATCGTACGATAAAACTGATTTACGTCTAAACGCCGATTTGGAAAGTGCAAAGCTTGAAACCCAATCATATATGCACAGAAAGCAGTAAGCCTTTGAGGAGGTTTGCAGTAAAGATAATATGCTTAAAGTAAATGCAAACCGAGATTTAGAGTGGTTCGGTCAATCTTGACCTACTCCACTTTTGGCTTCCTCCACCGACGAGGTCACATACGTCAACTAGAGGCCTTCCTTCAATAAGCGAAGGCCAACCACCCTTTTACAGTTTCACTCCTTTTGACGGGCTTAGGAGACAACCCTTACAGAATTTCCTTTCCTCTCTTAACAGATTAGAACTTAGAAGAAAAGAGGAAGAACTTTCAACTCATACAACACTTTTGAGCTCTAAAAATCATAAAGTAAAATCATAATTTCGGTGGTTTTTGGGTGCCCTTTCAGTGCTGAAAGGGTGGGGTATTTATAGGCCCCAACCCAGTTTGAATTTGGAGCTCAAAACTGTCAATTCCCGAAATTTTGGGATCTGGCGGTTGCACCGCCTGACTGAGGCTGTTGCACCCCCTGGCAGAGCTCGAAGACTGAGCCTCTAGGCGGTGCCACCTCCTATCAGGGGCGGTTGCACCTCCTGCCAGAGCTCGAAGACCGAGCTCAGGCGGTGCCACCACCTGACTGAGGCGGTTGCACCGCTCAGCCAGAGCTCGGAGACCGAGCCCAGGCGGTGCCACCTCTTGTCAGGGGCGGTTGCACCGCCCAGTCTCGCTCGGAGACTGAGCTCAGGCGGTGCCACCGCCTGGCTGGGGCGGTTCAACCGCTTGGCAAAAATTAGGGTCCGAATGGGTTGATCCATTCGGCCCAATTTGGGTTTTTCAAGGGCCCAATTGCCCCAAGATTAAGTTAATGGGATCACCTCCCATTTCCAACTTAATCATTGTGCTAACTACAATATTTCTTAAGACATTTACTACAACTTGCTCCGGTGCGTCAATCGCTTCTTCCGGCGAGCTTTCGGCGAACTTCCGTCGATCATTCGATGAACCCTCGGTGATGCTCCTGCGGACTTCCGGCAAACTCCTGGACTTGCGACGATCCACTTGGCGAGTTCCGACGAGCTTCTTTGGCAAGCTCATGGACTTCTCGGATTTGTTCCCATAGAACCTCCGACGACTGTCCGAACTTCCGTCGAACTTCTCGAACTCCCAACGTGTTCATTGTCTTGACTTCGGCGCAATTCCTACTACATATCTTATTTTCATTGTAGTTAATCCTGCACACTTATCTCAACATATAGATTAGATAACAAATGACAATTGACTTCATCATCAAAATCTGAGATTCAACAATCTCCCCCTTTTTAATGATGACAATCAATTGATAATGGAGTTAACCTTAACTCCCCCTATCTATATGCCATACTTGAGATAAGTCATTCTTTGAATTCAAAACCTTTGAATTCAAGAGACATATTGATAAGTTAAAATCATTTAAACTTATCAATACTCCCATCATGATTTCCATCATGATGTTTCTCTCTGAAGATGATGTCAAGGCTTGACATTCATTTTCAAATTTTACATAACAAGTTTGAATGATGGTAATAGTAGCAATTCATCATATTGTAAGATATCAACATGTAAAACTGTGAAGTAAGATTTTGATATCATTACATGATACAAACAAGGCATAATGCTAATTATAGCAATCATAGCATCAATTCATATATCTCTTGGTGATGCAAGCATGACATTAATACTCATATATTTCTCCCCCTTTGTCATCAACAAAAAGTGTGGTAATGGTGATACCAGGAGAACAATATAAGCAAATTTTGAGCATAAGTGTGATAGTTGTTCATGCCTTAACTAGGTTCATGTTATTTTCCAATAGTAAGTGATAGGAAATCAATTATACAAGCATATAAAGGAAAGCATGATATGTAGATTGCTTTGAATACTTCTTCCTTTTTATTTGTTATAATCTTTTTGCATGAAGGAGAAAGGCCATTTGTGATACCAGCTATTTGTGAGTTTATTTTGAGTGAAGTTAAAATCGATGAGAGATTAAATCATGCTTCATTTTTACAAGGATCAAGATATGTATGTGAAACAAATCTTTGCAAGTAAAAACACTATCATCCATATTTCAAGATGGAATTTATAAGCAGGAATCATTTCATCAAATCCATTTCAGAAAAAATATTTTTCATATAATAAGTGTATGAGAAAATCCGATTGTTAGGATACCAATTATTAAGCGACTCCGAAAATGAAATTAACACTTTCATGCATTCGGACAAGACTATGCTATAGATTTTCAAATACAATCATGAAGACAAAACATGCTTATTGTTATGAAAATTTTTGTATTCAACACATAATTTCCAACATGTTATTTAGGCATGTAATGGCAATCAAGTGATTTGATCATTCAATAAAGTCCGAAAAATAATTTTAACAAGTTCATGCATTCGAGCACATTTTTGCCATAGTTTTTCAAATACACTCATGAAAATAACACATGCTTATCATCATGTATAGCTTAAAATCTCATGCATAAAATTGTTAATCAAAATATTTAATTTCATCATTATGCATTTCTTCAAATCAAACATGATTTTTTTAATCAAAATCGAGAAATAACAATGGAAATCAACGCAATACACATTATTACTTCTTAACCATGATTTCATATTTTCAATCAAGATCATTTTATTTGTTTATCATAAAATATGCAATATTATCATTTTCGAAATTACTTAGCATGATCATAATTTTTTTTTAAACATGTAATTTTTAAGAAAATTAATTCTAAACTAAAAAAGAAAATACATCATGAAAGCATTAAGTAATTTCAAAATAAATTAGGGGGATTTCGATTACCTCATCATTGAAAGCGGTTAAGGCGTAGTTTGCCACCTCGCCTTTCTTGATTTTCTCCTCGTCTTCGAATGAGCTCGATTCATCCCACTTTGTGTTCTTCTTCTTTGGCCTCTTCCTTCGTTCAAGTTTATTATTTATTTTAGATTTTTGTTTAATAAACTTATTAAGATTTAGTGTTCGAAGTTCAAGTTCATCATTGTCCTCATCACTTGAGTCATCGCTCAAGTGGTATTCATTTGTCTGGAGTTCCAAATCCTTCCTGTTCTTTGGAAGGTGATTTTGTTCATCATGTTCATCATATGCATTGTGCGCCATTTCATATGTTATCAACGAACCAATTAGTTCTTCAAGTGGTAAGTTGTTTAGGTTTTTAGCTTCTTGTATTGCAGTTACTTTTGAATCCCACTTCTTAGAAAGAGAACACAAAATCTTGTTTACGAGTTCAAAATCCGAAAAATATTTTCCAAGAGCTCTTAAACTATTGACGATATCCATGAAACGAGTGTACATGTCGCCTATAGTCTCGCTTGGTTGCATTCGAAAAAGCTCAAAATCATACAATAAAATGTTTATTGAATCTCAGATTTTGATGATGAAGTCAATTGTCATTTGTTATCTAATCTATATGTTGAGATAAGTATACAGGATTAACTACGATGAAAATAAGATATGCAACAGGAGTTACGCCGGAGTCAAGACAATGATCACGTTGGGAGTTCGAGAGTTCGACGGAAGTTTGGACAGTCGTCGGAGGTTCTGTGGGAACAAATCCGAGAAGTCCATGAGCTTGCCAAAGAAGCTCATCGGAACTCGCCAAGTGGATCGTCGCAAGTCCAGGAGTTTGTCGGAAGTCCGTAGGAGCATCACCGAGGGTTCATCGGATGATCGACGGAAGTTCACCGGAAGCTCGCCGGAAGAAGCGATTGACGCACCAGAGCAAGTTGCAGTAAATATCTTAGGAAAAATCGTAGTTAGCACAATGATTAAGTTGGAAATGGGAGATGATCCCATTAACTTAATATTGGGATAATTGGGCTCCTGAAAAAACCCAAATTGGGCCGAATGGATCAACCCATTCAGACCCTGATTTTTGCCAGGCGGTTCAACCGCCTCAGTTAGGCAGTGGCACCACCTGAGCTCAGTCTTCAAGCTCTGGCAGGAGGTGCAACCGCCCCTGACAGAGGTGGCACCGCCTAGGCTCGGTCTCCGAGCTCTGGCTGAGTGGTGTAACCGCCTCAGTTAGGCGGTGGCACTGCTTGAGCTCAGTCTTCGAGCTCTGGCAGGAGGTGCAACCGCCCCTGACAGGAGGTGGCACTGCCCAGAGGCTCAGTCTTCGAGCTCTGCCAGGCGGTGCAACCGCTCTAGTCAGGAGGTGCAACCGCCAAATCCTGAAATTCCGGGAATTGACAGTTTTGAGCTCCAAATTCAAACTGGGTTGGGGCCTATAAATACCCCACCCATTCAACACTGAAAGGTAACAAACATACACCGAAATCCTGATCTTGTTCTGTGATTTTTAGAGCTCAAAATTATTGTAAAGTCCAAAAGTTCTTCTCCCTCTTTTCTTCCAAGTTCTGAGCTTTAAAGAGAGGAGAGAAAATTCTGTAAGGGTTGTCTCCTAAGCCCGTCAAATGGAGTGAAACTGTAAAAGGGTGGTTGGCCTTCGCCTATTGAAGGAAGGCCTCTAGTTGACGTCGGTGACCTCGTCGGTGGAGGAAGCCAAAAGTGGAGTAGGTCAAGATTGACCGAACCACTCTAAATCTTGGTTTGCATTTACTTTGAGCATATTATCTTTACTGCAAACCTCCTCAAAAGCTTACTACTTTCTGCGCATATACGATCGGGTTTCAAGCTTTGCACTTTTCGAATCGGCGTTTAGACGTAAATCAGTTTTATCGTACGATCATCATATTTCTGTTTACGTTTACATTTTAATTTCTATCATAACTGCAAACTGCCTTTATATCCTTGCTTAAACTGCATCTCGCTTTATCAAATGATTTACGAATCTACATTTAGACGTAAATCAATTTTTTCGTACGAATATCATATTTCAGTTTGCGCTTACTATCTGATTAGAATCATAACTGCAAACTGCATTTATATCTTTGCTGCATCTCGCTTAAACAAAAGTTAAAGTGATTTACGTATCGACTTTCTTACCAAAATCACTTTTAACGAACGAACGTAGTTTTTATTTTTAGAAGGTTTTCCGCTGCACTAATTCACCCCCCCCCTCTTAGTGCTCTTGATCCTAACAATTGGTATCAGAGCGGGGTTAACTCTCAAATGGATTAAAACCCAAGAGAGATGGCATACACCGGAAACTAAGAGGGCCATTCTATTACACGTCCACCCATGTTCAATGGGACGGACTACACCTATTGGAAGACCCGAATGAGGATCTTTCTTGTTTCTATGGATTTTGAACTTTGGAATCTTGTCGAAAATATATTTTCGAAGTCTTCTCTTCCAATGATCGATTGGAATGAATTGGAGAAGAAGGCTTTCGCTCTTAATGCAAAGGCTATGAATGCCTTATTTTGTGTGCTTGATAAAAATGAGTTCAACCGTGTTTCGGTTTGTGAAACCGCATTTGATATTTGGCACACACTCGAAGTGACTCACGAAGGCACAAGTAGAGTGAAAGAGTCAAAAATCAATCTTTTGTTACATTCTTTCAAACTTTTCCGGATGAAACCGAGTGAGACTATTGGCGACATGTTTACCCGTTTCACGGATGTCGTCAATGGCCTAAAAGGACTCGAAAAAAGTTTTTCGGATTTTGAGCTCGTAAATAAGATTCTAAGATCCCTTCCTAAGAGTTGGGATCCTAAAGTCACTGCTATTCAAGAGGCGAAAGATCTAAACAACTTCCCTCTTGAAGAACTAATCGGGTCATTAATGACCTACGAGATGACTTACAAAGCTCATGAAGAGCAAGAAGACATCCTTTCAAAGAACAGGAAGGATATGACACTTAGAACTTCAGAAGACCACTTGAGAGAAAACTCAAGTGATGAGGACTGTGACGATGACTTGGCAGTTTTAACAAGAAAATTTAAAAAATTCATTAAAAGAAACAAGTTTAAGAATGACAAAAAAAATAAACTTGAACCCAAGAAGGACTAAGTTATTTGCTATGAGTGTAAAAAGTCAGGACACTACAAGAGTGATTGTCCCCAAGTCAAAAAGAGAACATCAAAGAAGAAGGCGCTCAAAGCAACATGGGATGACTCGAGCGCGTCCGAAGAAGAGGAGTCCAACATCGAGCAAGTTGCTTATTACGCCTTAATGGCCATTGGAGAGAAGGTAACGAATTTAATAGATGCAGATTTATCATTTGATGAATTATTAAATGCCTTCCATGACTTATTTGATGAATGCAAGATTATTTGTAGAAAATACAAATTGCTAAAAAAGGAGCATAATAGTCTTGTAATTTCAATAAGTTAAAAACTGAATATCATGATAGTTTAGGTTCATGCATAAAATGCCATGATCTAGAAACTCTCCAAAAGAAAAACTTTCTACTTAAGGACACCTTGAAGAAATTCGAGGTTGGTAGCAAGTCCTTGAACATGATCCTTGCAAACAAGGGTCACGTTCCCAAAAGAAGTGGAATTGGATTTGTGAGAAGTTCTCACCAAAATCCAACTACCTTCATAAAAGGCCCCATCTTACATGTTCGACACCAAAGCAAATGCAACTTTTGTTGCAAACTTGGACACAAAACGTATTATTGTCCATTCAAAAAATTAGTCCAAACAAATTAATTTGGGTTCCTAAAGGAACCATGATAAATTCTATGCAACATGATAAACAATGTAGATCTATTTTGAGGCACCCAAAAGCAAATGGGTACCTAAAGATCATCCTTTCTTGTAAAGACATAAAACATCTTAAGCTGGGAGCAAGAAATAATATCCTGCTCTTTGGATTCTCGATATTAATGACCCGAGATCGAAAAAGAACTCGTGATGCTCTCTAGCCTAAATAACAGAAGAGGATTAGAAGGTTAAAATTACAAATGTGATATAGATACAATCCTATTTGATCTCTCAGAATTGGAAACCCATGGTTCTCACTTCACATATCCTCTAGATTTTCAAACTCATTGATTTCATCCGTTCGTTGCTTTCAAATCCAACTATATCATGAACTTACTAAGTTTGTGATGAACTTGCAAGGCTTACCAACTTGAACAATCTGTCACAAACATGTACACGACATTTAGAGTATGCACGTCACAAGATCTATCTTGATCATACAAAATTTCTTATCTTACAATGAAAATTCTTACGTAATTACGTAAGTAAAGTTGATTGCTCTGAATGAAAATTCTTCTCAAGTCAAAAACATTCAAATCAGATCACACTACGGTCAAAACAAGTGCTCACCGCCTACAGGCGGTGGCACCGCCCTAGCTGGAGGTAGCACCTCCGGTTGTCACGTGTTGCAAGCGGTTGCACCGCCCCAGCCAGTGGTGCAACCGCCCGCAATTCTGCCTCTTCTTAACCCGAGCTAGGGCCGGCGATGGAACCGACCCCAACTCACTCCCTTCCCCTCTTTACTCTTCCAAAGCTTCGCCACCTCCATTTCACCCCTCATAGCATCCCAAATACTCCTCATTTTGAAGCAAAAGATCAACAATCTCTCCTTCTATTGAAGATCTCACTAAGGTATTCCCTAAGAACCCCTTAAATTCTATTTTTGATTCATTTACTCTTGCTCATTACTATCCTCTTAAATAGCAGTAGTTATGGGGTCTAGAAGATCCTCAAGGGACAAAGGGAAGAGGAGATTAGTAGAAGATTTTGATCTTACCCTTTTCGATTCAAAATATCATGCTGAAAAGTTTTCCTCTTTCGAATTTAGGAGTGTCAATAAGGGAAAACATGTAGATTTAAATGAACTAAGAGACTTAGAGACAATCCAATGGTTTGCAAACTTAGATCTACTCCCTATTTTACAAATTAGTGAACCCATCTATCCAAGACTTGTTAGATTGTTTTACAACAATATACAAGTAGATGAAGAAGAAAGAATGTCTACCTATCTCTTAGGACAACACATCTCCATTACGGATAAATTCATTTGCGACATGATAGGCATTCCCATAAAAAATAGAGGACTTTACTTTAGAGGATCATGGGATGATGAAACTATTGGGACAACATATGTTGAAGCCTTAGGAACAATTTTCGCCAATCCCAACTTAGCATTTGTTCCTAAAAGTTGTGAACATCTATTACCACTAAACACTAAGGTACTTCATCATATCCTAACTAGCATCATTTTCCCTAAACAATACCATCATGATGAAGTAAGCCAATTAGAATTAGGAACTATGTATTGGATCATGAAAGGACATCTGTCTTGGTTATCTTATCTAGCAAAACATGTTAGAACTATCTAAGAAAGACATGATGCTTCCATATGGTGGTATAATCACTAGAATACTAAAAGCCTACGATATTCCAATACCACCGGAAGAAGAAGTAATAAAAGTAGATAGATTTAGCATAATAAATAAAAATCTACTTCACCGATTAAGATGTGTTTATAGAAACGGTAACTGGGTTAGAATGCCTAGAAGAACCGATCCCCCTCAACCTGAACCAGAACCGGAAACACCAGGCTTTAGGGGTACTCAATCTCCTCCGATTTGTCCCTTTGAGGAAACACATTCATTTGAGCAAGCGCATATATCATCTATCGAAGATATTGAGATTCAGATGGACCGATTTGAATAAAGACAAGAACGACTTGAACATTGACAAGATCAAATCCTATCTGAGTTGCAGCAAATTCATCGACAATTTGACTCTTTATTTAGGCACTTTAATTTTCCACCTCTTGAATGAGCTTGTACGTGTATATATGAACACAATCACCTATTGTTATTGTAAACTCTTTATGTTACTCATCACAATGCCCTGTGCCTTGATCTTTGATATGGTTACCTGATGTATTTGTTTGTGAGCAGAGTTACGAACATCACTCATTTTTTAATCTTGTTACTCACTATCGGATTTTACATTGAAATTAAATGTTTTGGTTTCCATGATAAATATGATTTGAGAAAATGATATACCAATGCAGTTGATGCGTCATATTGCCATAATATTAAACATCAACTAGCTGATATTTTTACAAAACCTTTAAGTAAAAATAATTTGATTTCATAAGAAGAGAATTAGGAATGTTGATGTGTCCGAACACATAAACTAGTTAAAATTATTTTTCAGACTTTATTGAATGATCAAATCACTTGATTGCCATCATATGCCTAAATAATATGTTGGAAATTATGTGTTGAATATTTCCATAACAATAAGCATGTTTTGTCTTCATAATTGTATAGCATAGTCTTGTCCGAATGCATGAAAGTATTAATTTCATTTTCCGATTCGCTTAACAATTGGTATCCTAAAAATCAGATTTTCTCATACACTTACTATATGAAAAATATTTTTCTGAAATGGATTTGATGAAATGATTCCTGCTTATGAATTCCATCTTGAAATATGGATGATAGTGTTTTTACTTGCAAAGATTTTTTCACATACATATCTTGATCCTTGTAAAAATGAAGCATGATTTAATCTCTCATCGATTTTAACTTCACTCAAAGTAAAATCACAAATAGCCTTCCTCCTTTATGCAAAAAGATTATAACAAATAAAAAGGAAGAAGTATTCAAAGCAATCTATGTATCATGCTTTCCTTTATAAGCTTGGAAAATAACATGTAAAGGCATGAACAACTATCACACTTATGCTCAAAATTCGCTTATTGTTCTCCTACTATTACAATTACCATGCTTTTTGTTGATGACAAAGGGGGAGAAATATATGAGTATTAATGCCATGCTTGCATCACCAAGAGATATATGAATTGATGCTATGATTGCTATAATTTGCATTATGCCTTGTTTGTATCATGTAATGATATTAAAATCTTACTTAGCAGTTTTACATGTTGATATCTTACAATATGATGAATTGCTACTATTACAATCATTCAAACCTGTTATGTAAAATTTGAAAATGAGTGTCAAGCCTTGACATCATTTTCAGAGAGAAACATCATGATGGGAATCATGATGGGAGTATTGATAAGTTTAAATAATTTTAACTTATCAATATGTCTCTTGAATTCAAAGGTTTTGAATTCAAGAATGACTTATCTCAAGTATGGCATATAGACAGGGGGAGTTAAGGTTAACACCATTATCAATTGATTGTCATCATAAAAAAGGGGGAGATTGTTGAATCTCGGATTTTGATGATGAAGTCAATTGTCATTTGCTATCTAATCTATATGTTGAGATAAGTGTGCAGGATTAACTACGATGAAAATAAGATATGCAATAGGAGTTACGCCGGAGTCAAGACAATGATCACGTTGGGAGTTCGAGAGTTCGACGGAAGTTCGGACAGTCGTCGGAGGTTCTGCGGGAACAAATCCGAGAAGTCCATGAGCTTGCCAAAGAAGCTCGTCGAAACTCGCCAAGTGGATCGTCACAAGTCCAGGTGTTTGCCGGAAGTCCGCAGGAGCATCACCGAGGGTTCATCGGATGATCGACGGAAGTTCGCCGGAAGCTCGCCGGAAGAAGCGATTGACACACCGGAGCAAGTTGCAGTAAATATCTTAGGAAAAATCGTAGTTAGCACAATGATTAAGTTGGAAATGGGAGGTGATCCCATTAACTTAATCTTGGGGCAATTGGGCCCCTGAAAAAACCCAAATTGGGCCAAATGGATCAACCCATTCGGACCCTGATTTCTGCCAAGCGGTGGCACCGCCTGAGCTCAGTCTTCGAGCTCTGGCAGGAGGTGCAACTGCCCCTGACAGAGGTGGCACCGCCTATCAGGGGCGGTTGCACCTCCTGCCAGAGCTCGTAGACCGAGCTCAGGCGGTGCCACCGCTTGACTGAGGCGGTTGCACCGCTCAGCCAGAGCTCGGAGACCGAGCCCAGGCGGTGCCACCTCCTGTCAGGGGCGGTTGCACCGCCCAGTCTCGCTCGGAGACTGAGCCCAAGCGGTGCCACTGCCTGGTAGAAATCAGGGTCCGAATGGGTTGATCCATTCGGCCCAATTTGGGTTTTTTAGGGGCCCAATTGCCCCAAGATTAAGTTAATGGGACCACCTCCCATTTCCAACTTAATCATTGTGCTAACTACGATATTTCCTAAGACATTTACTGCAACTTGCTCCGGTGGGTCAATCGCTTCTTCCGGCGAGCTTCCGGCAAACTTCCGTCGATCATCCGATGAACCCTCGGTGATGCTCCTGCGGACTTTCGGCAACCTCCTGGACTTGCGACGATCCACTTGGCGAGTTCCAACGAGCTTCTTTGGCAAGCTCATGGACTTCTCGGATTTAGTCCCGTAGAACCTCCGACGACTGTCCGAACTTCCATCGAACTTCTCGAACTCCCAACGTGATCATTGTCTTGACTTCGGCGTAATTCCTGCTGCATATCTTATTTTCATCGTAGTTAATCCTGCACACTTATCTCAACATATAAATTAGATAACAAATGACAATTGACTTCATCATCAAAATCCGAGATTCAACACCGAATGGATCAGCCCATTCGGACCCAGATTTCTTGGCCAGCGGTGGCATCACCTGGTTTGGCGGTGGCACCACCGAGGGCTCAGTCTCCGAGCTAGGCTGGGCGGTGCAACTGCCCTTAACAAGCGGTGGAACCGCTTAAGCTCGGTCTCCGAGCTTTTCCAAGCGGTGCAACCGCCCTAGTCAAGCGGTGGCACCGCTTGGGCTCAGTCTCCGAGCGAGACTAGGCGGTGCAACCACCCCTGTCAGGCGGTGGCACTGCCCAGAAGCTCAGTCTCCGAGCTGCCAGGCGGTTGTACTGGCACAGTCAGGAGGTAGTACCGCTAGGACCCCGGGTATCTGGAAGGTGACATTTTTGAGCTCCAAATTCAAACCAGTTTGGGGCCTATATAAACCCCACCCTTTCCTGCATGAATGGGCAACCCAAACCACCGAAAGCTTGATCTTACTCTATGATTTTAGAGCTCAAAAGTGTTGTAAAGTCTAGAAGTTCTCCTCCCTCTTTTCTTCCAAGTTTTGATCTTTCAAGAGAGGAGAGAAATTCTGTAAGGGTTGTCTCCTAAGTCCGTCAAAAGGAGTGAAACTATAAAAGGGTGGTTGGCCTTCACCTATTGAAGGAATGCCTCTAGTGGACGTTGGTGACCTCATCGGAGGAGGAAGCCAAAAGTGGATGTAAGTCACATTTGACCGAACCACTCTAAAATCTGGTTTGCATATCCTTTGTGCTATTTATCTTAACTGTAAACTACATTCCTTTACTTCAAATACGTTTCCGTAAGCTTTCAAAGTTATTATCTGCACGAAATGACTTTTACGTCGAAATCAGATTTCAACGTACGAACACAGTTTTAATCGTCGAAAGTTTTCCGCTATACTAATTCACCCCCCCCCCCTCTTAGTGCTCTTGATCTTAACAATTGGTATCAGAGTTCGGTATTTTTTATTTCAAATTTACACCCGAGAGAAATGGCTCTTCATGGCTTTCAAGAGGGCTTATCGGTTGTTCGTCCACCATTGTTTGACGGATTGGACTACACTTATTGGAAAACTCGAATGAGAGTTTTCTTGATTTCTATGAATTTGGATTTATGGAATATTATTGAAAACAGTTTTCAACTTCCCTCTAAACCGATGAACGAATGGTTAGATTTGGAGAAGAAGTATTTTTCTTTAAACGCAAAGGCTATGAATGCCTTATTTTGCGCTTTGGATAAAAAAGAGTTCAATCAGATTTCTATGTGCGAAACGGCTTTCGATATTTGGCACACTCTTGAAATCACACACGAAGGCACAAGTAGTGTAAAAGATTCTAAAGTAAATTTTTTGATATATGATTTTTAGCTTTTTCGAATGAAGCCGAGCGAAACCATTGTTGACATATACACCCGTTTTACGGATGTCGTCAATAGTTTAAAAGCTCTTGGCAAATGTTTCTCGAATTTTGAACTTGTTAGTAAAGTTTTACGATCACTTTCTAATGCTTGGGAATAAAAAATAATGGCAATACAAGAAATAAAAGATTTAAATATTTTTTCCACTTGAAGAACTTATTGGTTCATTGATGACATATGAAATGGTGCGCAATGCACATGATGAACATGATGAATAAAACCACCTTCCAAAGAACAAGAAGGATTTGGGACATAGAACATTTGAAGACTACTCGAGCATAAGCTTAAGTGATGAAAGCTTAAGTCAATTGTCATTTGTTATCTAATCTATATGTTGAGATAAGTGTGCAGGATTAACTATGATGAAAGTGAGACATGCAATAGGAGTTGCGCCGGAGTCAAGACAATGATCACGTTGGGAGTTCGAGAGTTCGACGGAAGTTCGGACAGTCGTCGGAAGTTCTGCGGGAACAAATCCGAGAAGTCCATAAGCTTGCCAAAGAAGCTCATCGGAACTCGCTAAGTGAATCGTCGCAAGTCCAGGAGTTTACTAGAAGTCCGCAGGAGCATCACCGAGGGTTCATCGGATGATCGATGGAAGTTCACCGGAAGCTCGCCGAAAGAAGCGATTGACGCACTGGAGCAAGTTGCAGTAAATGTCTTAGAAAAATCATAGTTAGCACATTGATTAAGTTGGAAATGGGAGGTGATCCCATTAACTTAATCTTGGGGCAATTGGGCCCCTGAAAAACCCAAATTGGCCCGAATGGATCAACCCATTCGGACCCTGATTTCTGCCAGGCGGTTGAACCACCCAAGGCAGGAGGTTGCACCGCCTGGGCTCAGTCTCCGAGTGAGACTGGGAGGTGCAACCGCTCCAGCCAGGCGGTGGCACCGCCTGGGGCTCAGTCTCCGAGTGAGACGGATTTGAAAGCGACATTTTCTAAAAATAAAGATGCAGCAGAAATGAATAACATGCAGATTTTATAATAAATAAACTATCAAGATATGGACTTCTATCTTAATATGCTCCCACTATTTTACTAACGAGTCACGCGACACCCTCAGCACGTGAAACGAAAGTCTCCGGCAGACTTCTAGTTGGGATCAGGATCCAATCAACGTCTTAGTGTAATCTCGAGGGACTCGACCAATCACACTAAGCCTAAAAGGTAGGCAACTCTTGCCGATCATAACACCTTGTGATTCCCGTCTTGTTCGGCCTCCGAATCACTATGGTCTCGAGGGACTCGACTAACCATGATGCTCGGTTAAGTCAACACCTTCGTTACAAGATGAGTCTGATTTAATGATATACCCTCGAGGGACTCGACCAAGCATACCATGTCCTCAGGTCACCGATGACATCTCTATGTCGTAAGCAAGATAGCGAATCGCGATATAGGTGAGTCTCGAGGGACTCGACCAACTCAACTTACACCGGGAATCGGTTCCTACTTATAACGATGGAAGGCCACGTGGGTCAATCTAATTACCTCACGTTTACCGACTTAATATTATCGAGAGAGATGTTTCTATGATTTGGTCTCCTAATATGACATGTCACACATATACATATTTAATATATATCTACATCGCATGCAAATATATATACATATTTAGTATGTGTATAAGCAATCACACCAAATGATCATGGACCACAACCTAATGTGATTAGGCCCGAGCTAGTAGGCCTAATCACTCACATTAAGATCTATGTGTGCAACGGTACATCTCCATGCCCTGTGATCGTCCATCTCGTCCTCGTTAGTTCCATCGACATCTCGATGCATCTTCATGCATCGTGATCGTTCGTCTCGTGGGTCCCGTTATCGCATCCACGCTCCTGCTGCGCCTCCTCATGTGATTACAACTTAATCATAGACACGTAGGCCTGACAATAAATGAGAAATATAATGGAGACTCACAGACCCCAATAATAATAATCATAAGTACACACATCACACGGTCCATGATCATCCGTCCACACATCATACATCACATGTATAAATAATCATCATCATGTAAGACTACTGGATAATGATAAAAATAATAATCAACTAAACCTTTTAATTATTTAGTATTTTATGAAATCAGGGACATATAGAGAATTTTTGAATGCATAGGGGTATTTTTGTAATTTGGACAAAAGACAAAAACTGGAATTTCTCAAATTCACATGGGCAAAACTATCTTTTTGCCCAAAAACCCTAAGCCCCTCCGCCCCTTCCAAGGGCGGTTCTACCCGCGAGGCAGCGCCCGCAGGCGGTGTTGCCTCGCCGGGGTTTTTGCCCGCGGGAGCAGCGGCCACAAGCGCCGCTGCCCTGCGGCGCATCACCCCGCGTGAGCAGCAGTGCCTACGAGCATTGCCTCGCCGGGGTTTTTGCCCGCTGGAGCAACGGCCACAAGCGCCGCTGCCCTGCGGCGCATCACCCAGCATGAGCAGCGGCCGCAAGCCTGCTGTAGGCACAAAGCCTGCTGTAGGCACAGTGCCTGCACATGCGTCAACGCTGTGTTGCCTGGCTACGGCTGCCGCAGTAGGTGGTTGCAGGCTCGAAGATCAAGGGCACAATTGTTGCTTCCCTTCCTTGTTTTTGCATCAACGATTTTGACATCAAAATTCTTCCTAAACACAACACACGCAGTTCATAACCAATCATTCGCACAAACAACCTAGCTCTGATACCACTTTTGGGAAATCTTGGGGGCGTCATCAGATGCGCAGTTGAAGAAAAAGAAAACAAAATCTCCGATTCCCAAAGAGATGTTCGTCGTCGTGCGAAGATTGGTGCGCAAAATCCGCGAAACTGAGAAACTACGTATAGAGTAGATTATGTTACCTAGGGAGATCGTATATCCCTATTTCCTTGCAGATCTTTAGGAGAGGGTGAAGGAGGTCAAGCGTCCTCCTTTCTAGCGGTGATCCACATAGCAGGGCTGCGATGACGCTCCTCAAAACTCTAAGCCTGCTCTAAGGTGGAGAGGGGAAGGAGAATAGGAGAGGCAAACAAAGGCTCTAGCCTATGAGGCTCTAAATCCCTCCTATTTATAGAGGTCCCTTGTCAAAACCTAATGGATCCTCCCCTAGTGGGTATTGGATCTGCATCCAGTAACCCAAGCCTTTTAGATTATTGGATCTCTATCCAATAATCTCTCATGGGCTCTTATTGGATCTTGTCCAAGGGATCCAATAATTCAGGGGCTTATTGGATATCCAATAAGACAAGATCTCCATCGGATATCTCATATCCGAACCTCTACTCATCGCAATGCCTACCATATGTGTGTGACCCTCTAGGCCCAATATCGAGCTGACCGTGAGTCATACCTATCAGAACTCCTTTTAACTCAGTGAATTATTATCTTTGTAATAATTCACTCGACTCATCGACTACAAACGTACTAGGCCACTACGCCATAGTCCCTAGACGATATAGGGGAATTCAATCCATTGGACTTGTTTGTCCTCAGTTATCGTGTACCTATAGTCCCTCATCCATCTAATATCCCAGAGACCGTATATCGAGCATAGTGCTGTCAGACCCATACGATTTCTTCTCGAGTCTCGCTCTAATCGGATTCTCCCAGAGAACTCTTTCTCTCTCAACCCGAATGACCCTAGCTAGGGATTTGTCTGAGCAAGAACACATGAGATATTCCTCTCATGACGTCGAGAGTGGATGATCCTCTATCGACACTCAATAGCCCTCATAAGGTCGACTACCACTCCTAATGACCAGCTGTACTAGATCTGGGATATCCAAACCTATAAGTCTGGTATCAAAGAGTGGAGCACTCATACAGGACATCCTTGGTGTCTCAAGTCTAAGGACCAGATATACCACTAGGACTACGGAATCGTTGTCTGACAATAAGGCATCATCAACCATCCAGCATTCCATAAGCGGATCAATCAGTGAACTCATTCTCCAATGAGCACCTGTACTGTATCCCTAGTGTCCCTACATGAGCAACTATGAGACCATCTGCATCCATCATATAGATGGGTATACAGCACACCAGTCTGTTCGGTTATCACGATGTCCCTCTCGAGTAACCTATGACCGGAATTATTTAGGATATGTGTTTAAAAGTGAATCGATCTCATTTTCGTGATCTCATTATGATCCGATTCCCATTGCACAAATCCAAAGACATTACAATATATATATATGCATATATGTAATAGTTATAAAGTGATATATGCCAAAATATAATAAGCAAAAAGATTCTATATCAAGTCACACGTGCCATCACTCACGTGATTGGCTTGTTGGGCACCTATGACTAGCAAATATCTTATTAACAAGTTCAAAATTAGAAAAACTTTTATCAAGTGCTTTTAGACATGTACATCCGTAAAATGGGTGTACATGTCTCCAATTGTCTCGTTTGGTTTCATGTGAAACAACTCATAGTTATGAACCAAAAATTTAATTTTTGACTCTTTAACCCTACTTATGCCTTCGTGTGTGACCTCGAGTGTGTGACAAATATCATATGCAATTTCGTATATAGAAATCCGATTAAATTCATTTTTATCAAGACCACAAAACAAAGCATTCATCGCTTTTGCATTCAAGTAGAAAGTCTTCTTTTCTAAATCATTATATTCATTCATTGGTTTGAAAGACTTTTCAAAACCACTTTCAATAATGTTCCACAACTCAAAATATATAGAAAGTAAGAAAATTCTCATTCTAGTTTTCCAATACGTGTTGTCCATCCCATTGAATATAGGTGGACTAGTGATAGAAAGACCCTCTTGATTGTTAGTAAAAGTCATTTAGCTTGGGTGTTAAACCAAATGAGAAAAACCTTGGCTCTGATACCAACTGTTAGGAGCAAAATTAATAATAAGAGGGGGGGTGAATTAGAGCTTACGATAAAAATTACCTTGATTCAGAAAACTTCAATGATTGGGAAAGTTTGATTTGATGAAACCCGTATTGGAAATGATATAGAAAGTATGCTTCACTTGAAGTAAATGTAATAAGCAATTAAAATAGAGAACAATAGTAATGAAGAGTCAAAAGAGAGTGCACACCAAATTTATAGTGGTTCGGTTGTTGTGACCTATGTCCACTCCTAGTTCCTCTTTCGTCGAGGCCACCAGTATACACTAATAGTCTTCTTTCAGTGGGCGAAGACCAACTACACTCTTACAACTCTTTCTCTTTTTTAAAGGTTTAGGAGAACCTTTATAAGCCTCACTCCTCTCTTAGAATGATCATAAAGCTAAAGAAGGAGAAGGAGGACAGTTCACATTTTTTCAACACTTTTACAACTCAAAATCTCAAGAATTTTGTTCACACTTTCATGCTCTTTAATGTAGGAAAGAGTGGGGTATTTATAGGCCCTAATAACTTTAAAAATGGAGCCAAAAAGTATCTTATTTTAGGTTTCTGGGGTACTAGCGATACCACTACTAGTACTGGGTGATACCATTACTTGTAGACTGACACTAGGTGGTACCATTGCCTAGTCTAGGTGGTACCACCACTTGACAGAGCCTTGGAGATTGAGCTCTAACGGTACCACTACTTGATAGGGTGGTACCACCGCCTAGCAACATTAATTGCCGGTGGTATCACCGCTCAATCTGGATGGTACCATCGCCCAAACCACTTGGGAGGCTAAGCTTCAAGTAGTTCCACTGCCTGACGTGGCTCCAAGTAGCTGAATAAGCCATCCAACCAGCCCAATTAAGCTCTATTTAGAGCCCAGTTAGCCCCTTATTAAGTTAGTAGGATTTCTTATAAAACTAACTTAAATTATAGTCCTAACTACAATAATTAAGGCTAATCCAATTATAATACAAGTAATCTAAGTTGTCTGGTATGTCAATTGTTCAACCGAACTCTCGGCAAACTTCCGACGATCTTCTGGCGAGCTTTCGAGAACTACCAGTGAACTTCTAGTGAGCTTTCAGCGAACTCTCGATGAACTTCTGGCGAGCTTTCATTGCATCATCTGATCCTTTGGTGTATCCCCCGATTCATTCGGCCCGATGTCCGATCATTGACTCCGACCCAACATTCGATTCTTCTTTAATTGTTTTGCTTTTTTCACGATTGTAATTAGTCCCACATCACTTATCTCAATACATAGATTGGATCATTAATTTATCAATTAATTTCATTATTAAAATTTAAAATTTAATAATTGGGCTTAGAGGGTCACACACATATGGTAGGCATTGCGACGAGTATAGGTTCGGAAATAAGATATCCACTAAAGCCCCTATCTTATTGGATATCCAATAAGCCCTTAATTTATTGGATCCTATGGATGAGATCCAATAAGAGCCAATGAGAGATTATTAGATAGAGATCCACTAAATTATGAGACTTGGGTAGTTGGATAGAAATCCATGTTAGGATTATTTTATTTTTCCTTTTATTTTATGTGCTTTAATTTTATTTTTTATATATTTATTAAGTCTGTTTAGTTTAGCTAAAGTTGGAACTCTATAAATAGGGATGTAACTGCTTCTTTTCGGAAAACTATGAAAAATACTATTCTATCTTTTGACAAACCCTAGGAGGCCGATCCCCTCGAAGCGATCAAGGAGGGCCAATCCCCTCGAAGCGATCAAGGAGGCCGATCCCCTCGAAGTGATCATCCCTTTTCTCTTCTTCTTTTTTACAATAAGACTTTAGGGTCTTATCATTTGGTATCAGAGCGGCGATCCTTGGCATTATCGCTGTAATGTAACTATTCAAAAAAAAAAAAAAAGGAAAAAGGGTTGTTACTCCGGCGGCCACCGAGAAGGGTTCCCTGCTTCTCTTCTTCCCCACCATCGCCCCTGCTCTCCGGTAGGCCGCGCCCTACAGCGACCCTTGCTGCCTCCTTCCCATCGCCGACGTTGCTTCCCGGCCGATCGACCAACGCCGTCGCTGCCCCCCTAGCCAGCGACCTCTCCCCCTTGCTTCCCCATCTCGCTCGAGCGAGAAGGACCACTGGCGCCGTCCCCCTACCAGTGGACCACTCCTTCGTCATTGATACTATCGGTGATGCTGCCCTAACTTCCTTGCCACCGTGCCCCCCTCGGGTCGTAGTCGAAGCCGCCGGTTGCCCCCCTCCTCACGGCAACCGAAATAGGGCAACTCACTGTTGCTGCCCTTGTTCCAGCCGCGCCACCTCCAGCACTCCTCTTCCCCTCGGCTACGAGAAACTCTTCATGATTTCAAAAAGAGCTTGTTGGAGCACTTTAGTGAGTTTCAACAAGATGAGAGCTCCAGTTCTACGTTAAACAGATCGAGAGATATAAGAAAAGGGCCTCAGGATAATGACAAACATTACCCATGCATCAGGGTAGAATTTTCACGATGGGAAGATGGAGATCCGACCAGTTGGTTCTCTAGGGCGGAAATTTTTTTTCATTTTCACAGAACCCCAGAAGAATCTGAGGTAGAAGTGGCCTCAATCCAGCTCGATGGAGATACAATCCAGTGGTATGATTGGTACGAAACTTGTCATAGAGTTCCTTCGTGAGAGTAGTTCAAAAGAGGGCTTCTTGTTCGCTTTGGCCCATCCGAATATGAAAATGTTGATGACCAACTCGCCAAAATTCGTCAGACTTCTACAGTATTGGAATATCATAGTAAATTTGAAAGATTATCCAACTAAGCTAGATATTGGTTAGAATGACAACTTCTGGGTACATTTATTGAAGGGCTTATTCTCGAGATCCGGTGCAAGGTTAAGGCTCGTCAACCCCGCACTATGATGGCTGCGATTTCATTTGCATGCTTACATGAAGAAAAAATTAGTATGGAATATCATCAAAACAGAGGTGCCAATAAATAGGTGATTAGCAGGCAACCTACCTCATCTACTCCTAGTTGAAACCATAACACTAGCAGACTAACTCAAAGAAAGTTTAGTGAATGGTTTGTGCTAGCATTGCGATGAAAAGTGGAGTAAGGAGCACCGATGCAAACAAGAAAGACTTTTGATGATTGAACCGATTGAGGAGGAACCGGAAGTAGAAGTATCGGATTCCGATCATGAAGAAGTGGAAACCGATGATGATGTTGAAGCTGTCACACATACAGTGCATGCATTGACTGGCTACTCTAATCCACAAACTATAAAAATTGGGGGAACTCTGAAACACCAGTCTGTCAATATTTTGATTGATATATGTAGCACTAATAATTTTATGGATAGGAAAGTTGCAGCCCGATTAGCTTACCACCTCGAATGTTGTGACCAATTTGAAGTCAAGGTCACCGATGGACGGATTTTAACTTATGACAGCAAGTGTTCAAAGATAAAACTAATTTTGCAAGGTCAAGAATTATTTATGGATTTCTTTTTATTACCCTTGGAAGACTATGAGTTGGTGCTCGGAATTGAATGGCTATCAACCCTAGGTGATGTCTCCTGGAATTTTTCTAAACTAATTATGAAGTTCTTTATTAATAGAAGATAGGTGACTCTCAAAAGAAGACGGGGAGGTAAGGTTACAACTATCACAAGCCATCGGATGGAGCGGGTCCTTCGGAAGACACACACTGGATTTTTGGTGCAATTGCATAACATTGAAAAGGAAATGACAGTGAACATTCCGGCTGGAAATATTGAATCATTGCTAATAGAGTTTGCGGATATATTTGCAGAGCCACACAGACTTCCACCTCTTAGATGTCATGATCATTGGATCCCACTATTACCTGAGAAGGCACCAACCAATGTCCGACCCTATAGATATCCACATTTCCAAAAGGCAGAGATAGAGAGGATTGTCACAAAGATGCTCAAAACAGGAGTTATACGAGCTAGTGTTAGCCCATATTCCTCCCCAGTCTTACTAGTCAGAAAGAAGGATGGCTTACGGCGGATGTGTGTTGACTATCGAGCACTTAACAACATTATAGTGAAAGATAAATATCCTATTCCAGTAGTGGATGAACTGTTGGATGAATTGGGAGGAGCTCAGGTCTTCACTAAATTGGACTTACGATCGGGCTATCATCAAATCAGAGTACATGAAAGGGATGTTCAGAAAACTGCCTTCAGGACACATAACGACCATTATGAGTTTCTAGTAATGCCTTTTAGGTTAACCAATGCGCCCTCTACCTTCCAGAGTTTAATGAATGACATATTTCAGGCTCATCTCCGTAAGTTTGTTTTGGTTTTCTTTGATGATATTTTAATATACAGTCATTCCCTAGAAAGTCATTTATTACATTTACGAATTGTCTTTAATATTCTTCGTGAGCATGGTCTTTTTGTCAAGAAATCTAAGTGCAGTTTTGGGCAACCTGAGGTTGAGTACCTCAGCCATATCATATCTCAAAAGGGTGTTGCAATTGATCCTTAAAAAATTCAAGTGATGACAGACTAGCCAATTCCAAAGTCAATCAAAGCTTTAAGGGGGTTCTTGGGACTAACAGGCTATTATCGAAAGTTTGTAAAGAATTGTAGCAAAATTAGTGCCCCCTTGATGTCACTTCTAAAGAAAAATGTATTCAGATGGTCAGAAGAGGCAACTCAGGCATTTCAATTCTTGAAAACTACAATAACTACTACACCCGTGCTTGCTCTACCCGATTTTAATAAGATTTTTATGATTGAATATAATGCTTTTGGAGCTGGAATAGGGGCTATATTAATGTAGGAAGGTCGGCCTATCGCTTATGCTAGTAAGGCTCTTTCCCCTTCCCATTTGAGTTTATCTATTTATGACAAGGAGATGCTAGCCATAATAAATACAGTCATAAAATGGAGACCCTACCTAATTGGTCGACGGTTTCAAATATGCACTGATCACAAAAGCCTTAAATATTTTCTAGAGCAAAAGATTTCTTTTTCAGAGCAACAGAAATGGGTCACAAAGCTACTGGGATTCGATTATGAAATCGTTTATAAAAAGGGGAGTGAGAATTTAGTAGCAGATGCCCTCTCACGCCTTCCATAACAAGCTAAACTAGTAGCTATTTCTATTCCTATTTATGAGACTCTGGAAGTTATCAGAAGGGAATAGTCAAATAATCCTGAGATCCAAAGCATCATTAAAACATTAGAAGAAGCCCCAGGTTTCGTCTCTAATTATAGTTAGGATTCAGTGGACTTGCGCTATAAAGGCCGAATAGTGGTTGCCCCACATTCTTCTTGCCAGGTAATAATTCTGAAGGAGTTCCATTCATCACCAATTGGTGGTCACTCGGGATTTCTCCGCACTTATAAGCGAGTTCGAAAACTTTTTTACTAGAAAGGTATGAAAAATTTTATCAAAAAATTTCTTACTGAATGTGATGTTTGCCAACGTCACAAAAGTGAGACAGTAGCCACCCCAGGCTTACTACAGCCCCTCCCTATTCCTGATGCTATTTGGACCGACATATCTATGGATTTTATTGACGGTCTCCCATCATCTCAAGGAAAGAGTACTATACTTGTAGTTGTGGATAGACTTACAAAGTATGCTCATTTTTGTGCTTTACGACATCCTTAATACCTCCGATGCCTAGAAAATTACCTCCGATGCCTAGAAAATTACCTCCGATGCTTTACTAGCGACAAGTCGAAGGAATGGGTCAAATGGCTTCCCTGGGCAGAGTGGTGGTATAATACCTCTTACCATTCTTCTATTAAAATGACTCCTTTTGAAGCAGTTTATGGTCAACCCCCACCTATAATTATAAAATATGTACCCGGTTCTTCTGAAGTTGATCAAGTGGACAAGGAATTGATGGATAAAAATAAGATTATTCAGCTTTTAAAGGATAACCTTACAGCCGCACAAGCAAGAACGAAACAACAAGCTGATAAACACTGAAGTGAACGAGAATTTACTATGGGTGATTGGGTTTTCCTTCGTCTTCAACCCTATAAGCAAACTTCCATAAAGGTCTGATCTTCCATGAAGCTATCTCCTTAGTTTTTTAGGCCTTATAAGGTATTAGAACGCATTGGACCAATTGCCTACCGCTTGGATTTGCCTGCTAGCTCTAAAATACATCCAGTCTTTTATGTTGCATGCCTTAAAAGGAAATTGGGTAAAGATGTAATAGTGCAGTACCATTTGCCGGACACCTCTACTACTAGGGATGTTCAAGCTTAACCACAGGCCATACTTGATCGACGAGTTATAATGTACCGCAGACATCCTGTAACTGAAGTGCTGGTGCAATGGGCCAACTTACCAAAGGAAGATACCACTTGAGAGTCCTACAGCATGGTAAAGGAGAAGTTTCTAGAATTTGATGCTGCTCAGCCTTGAGGACAAGGCTGAATTGAAGGAGGCAGGATTGTTAGGATCCTTTTATTTTTTCTTTTATTTTATGTGCTTTAATTTTATTTTCTGCATATTTATTAAGTCTGTTTAATTTAGCTAAAGTCGAAACTCTATAAATAGGGATTTAACAGCTACTTTTTGGAAAACTATGAAAAATACTATTCTGTCTTTTGACAAACCCTAGGAGGCCGATCCCCTTGAAGCGATCAAGGAGGGTCGATCCCCTCGAAGCGATCAAGGAGGCTGATCCCCTCGAAGTGATCATCCCCTTTCTCTTCTTCTTTTTTACGATAAGACTTTAGGGTCTTATCAATCCAATACGCAATAGGGTAGGATCCATTAGGGTTAAGTTGATAGGGAGCCTCTATAAATAGGAGGGAATCAAAGACCCATAGGCTAGAGGCTTCTTGGTTGCCATCTCATTCTCCTCTCCCCTTCTCCTCATTAGATAGTAAGTGTGGAGATTTAGATAGTGATTTGAGGAGCGTCGTCACAGCCTTGTTATCGCCCTTATATTTCTCTACAATATTGCACTTAATAAACTTAGAACAACCTTCCAAAGAACATGAAGAACTTGGCACTTAGAACAAAAAAAGACTACTTGGGAGAAAACTCAAGTGACGATGATGATGATGATAACTTGACACTTCTTACAAGAAAGTTAAAAAAATTCTTAAAAAGAAACAAAACAAAACAAGACACTAAGAACAAAAGTAAATTTAAAAAGGACTAAATAATTTTCTCATAATGCAAAAAGCCAGAGCACCTCAAAACTGAATGTCCCCAAATGAAGAAAAAGCTACAAAAAAAAAGAAAAAAAGAAAGTACTCAAAGCTACTTAGGATAACTCAAATACATCCGAAGATGAGGAGCCTACCAACAAAAAGGAAGTTGTAAATTACGCATTAATAGCATTTGATAATGATGTATGTAACTCAAACGAATCTTCTTTTTCTTACGATGAATTATTCAATGATTTTAATGATTTATTTGATGATTTTAAATTAGTTAGTAAAAATATAAATTGTTAAAAAAGAAGTATGCTTCTCTTATTAGAGAATTTGATAAATTAAAAAATAAACATAATGATAGTATGTTAGCTCCTTGCACTAAGTGTGAAGAGATAGATTTACTTAAGAAAGAAAATATTTTACTACAAGAAATATTAAAAAAAATTAAAATAGGTAATAAATCTCTAAACATGATCCTTGTTAATAAGGGCCATGTTCATAGAAAGAAAGGAATTGGCTTTGTGAGTAACACTCAACATAAGCCAACTATCTTCGTTAAAGGATTTATATTACATGTCTCATATAGAGATAAATGTAATTTTTGTGGAAAGTATAGACATTATGCCTATAGATGTTCTTTTAAAAAATATAGTCCATACAAATTAGTTTGGGTTCTTAAAGAAACCTTAAATAACTTAACATCAATAGTTAAAATAGATATATCTATTAATGAGGGACCTAAAGTTAAATGGATACCTGAAAGAAAACCCCCTTTCTTGTAGATATGTTTATAATCAAAAGCTAGGAGCAAGAGATGGTACCTTGATAGTAGATGCTCAAGGCACATGATCGGAGATTCAACACACTTCTCTAAGCTCACTAGCCAAGACGAAGGATATGTCACATTCGAAGACAATAACAAGAGAAAAATTATTAGCAAAGGAACCATAAGTAACAATTTAAGCCTCTTAATTGAAGATGTGTTATTAGTAGATGGTTTAAAACATAATCTACTAAGCATTAGTTAATTATGTGATAAAGGATATATCATCAAATTTGAATCTAATGCTTGTATAATTGAAATACCACATAAAAATAGATCTATGATTACTTTAAAATATAATAATATGTATACTATTAATATTGATGATTTTTGTGATGAAATGTGTTTTTCAACTTTAAACGATGATGCATAGCTTTGGTATAAGAGATTAGGTCATGCTAGCATGAAATTAATCTCTCAAATTTTAACTAGAGAACTTGTAAGAGGAATGCCTAGCATCAATTTTGTCAAAGATAGTTTATGATGCATGCCAACTAGGAAAATAAATAAAATATAGTTTCAAATCAAAGAGTCAAATAAGCACCTCTATACCACTATAATTGATCTATATGGATTTATTTGGACCAATTGATATAACAAGTCTAGGAGGTCAATTGATATAACAAGTTTAGGAGACAGTAAATATACTTTTGTGATAGTTGATGATTATAGTAAATATATTTGGATATATTTCTTGGCACAAAAGTGATTGCTTTAAATGTTTTTCAAAATTTTGTAAACTTTTAAAAATAAAAATGATTTTATGATTTCGTCTATTCGTAGTGATCATGGTAGTGAGTTTCAAAACCATGATTTTTAAAATTTTTGTGAGTCAAATGGGTACAACCATAATTTCTCTACTCCAAGAAATCCACAACAAAATGGAATAGTTAAGAGAAAAAAACGTAGCCTACCCAAATATTTTTGGGCTGAAACCGTTAACACGACATGCTATGTCATGAATAGGGTTCTCATAAGGCTATTAATTTTCAAAACTTTCTATGAATTATGGAACAAAAAAGACCCAATATTTTATATTTTAATGATTTTTGTTGTAAATGTTTTGTTTTAAATGAAAAAGATGCCTTAGGAAACTTTGATGTAAAATCCGATAAGGGCATTTTTCTTGGTTATTCCTCTATTTCTAAAGCCTTTTATATCTTTAATAAAAGAACCTTGTTATAGAGAAATTCATTCATGTTGTTTTTAATGAGCTTCCTAAATTTAAGAAAAATAATTTTGAAGATGATTTTGATTTTGATGCTTTAAATTTGATTAAAAACTCTCCTCCCCCAACCAACTTGGATGCATCTTCTTCCAAAGAATCCTTACCTAAGGAATGAAAGTATGTAGATGCTCATCATAAGAAGTTAATCATTGGGAATACATCAAAAGTGTTCAAACTCGTTCTTCTTTTAAAAATTTTTGTGCGAATTTAGCCTTCTTGTCTCAAATTGAACCAAAATGCATTAACAAAACCCTAAAAGATGATTAATAATAGGTTATTGCAATTCAAGAGGAGTTAAAGTAATATGAGATGAACTTGGTATCGTGGTTAGAAATAAGGGTAGATTAGTAGCTAAAGGTTTCAACCAAGAAGAAGGTATCGATTATGAAGAAATTTTCGCTCCTATGGCTAGACTTGAAGCCAAAAGGACTCTCCTTACCTATGCTAGTTGTAATAATTTTATGTTATTTCAAATGAATGTTAAAAGTGCTTTTCTTAATGGTTTTATTTCCAAAGAAGTTTATGTTGAACAACCACTCGGATTTGAAATTGCTCTCTTTCCTAACCATGTTTTTAAGTTATCTAAGACTCTCTATGGGTCAAAACAAGCCCTTGGAGCTTAGTATAAGAGGTTAGTTCTCTCCTTATTTAAAATAATTTTATGAAAGGCAAGGTCGATACTATATTGTTTATTAAATATTTTAAAAATAATTTTCTCATTGTTCAAATTTATGTTGATGATATCATTTTTGGATCTTCAAATGAGTCTTTATGTGAATCTTTTACCAATAGTATGAGCCAAGAATTCGAAATGAGTTTAATGAGAGAATTAACCTTTTTCCTAGGTTTACAAATCAAACAACTTAGTGATGAAACTTTTGTTATTCAAACTAAGTATGTATTAGATCTATTAAAATGATTTAATATGGATAGTGCTAAGGCTATTAATACACTAATGAGCACTTCAACAAAATTATATATAGACATTAATAGAGAATGTTTTGATCAAAAGACTTATAGGGGTATGATAGGTAGTTTACTATACCTCACAGCAATTAGACCTGATATTATGTTTAATATTGGACTATGTGCTAGATTATAATCTAATCCCAAGCAATCTCACTTAAAAGTTATTAAAAGGATTTTTAGATACCTAAAAGGAATACCTAATCTAGGATTATGGTATCCGAAAACTAAAATTCTTGTATTAATTGATTATGTCGATGCTAATTTTACTAGATATAGAATAGATAGAAAAAACACATTAGGAACATCACAACTCTTAGGTTATTCACTTGTTTCTTGATCTTCCAAGTAATAAAATTTGGTTATATTATCTACAGTTGAGACTAAATATGTAGTAGCAGGTGCATGTTATGCATAAGTTGTTTGGATGAAAAATACTTTAGAAGATTATGGATTATATTTAAAAAATATTTTCATAAAATATGATAATACTAGTGCAATATGTTTAACAAAAAATTTCATTCAACACTCTAGAACTAAACATATTGACATTAGGTATCATTTTATTAGAGATCATGTTAATAACCATGATATATCCTTAGAATTTATTGATACAAAATATCAATTAGCTGATATTTTTACAAAACCATTGAATGAAGAACAATTTAATTTTATTAGAAGAGAATTAGGCATGTTAAATCTTTCTAATATATGAGTTCCTCTTATACATTTTTAAGATTTCTTGATTTTTATAACTTGAGTTTTCTTTTTAAATCAAGATTATTTCTTATCATTCATTCTTCTTGCAATGTACAAAAGAAGAGATTTGATTTGATTCATGGACTTTTGGGATACTTGATCTTTTTTATGTGATGATTATTTCCTATGAATCCTTCCTCTTTCTATTTACGAAAGTAGAAATGTTATTTATGGACTTTTAGTATACTTGATCTTTTATGTGATGATTATTTCCTATGATTCTTTCCTCTTTCTATTCATGAAAGTAGAACTTTGATTCATGGACTTTCAGAACTTATGAGTTGATTCTTTTCTTTTATGTGAATTACTCCCTTCTTCTTCTTCTTCTTCTTCTTCTTCTTCTCATTTTTATGACAAAGGGGAGAAAGCAAAATGGTTAGCTTGCATATCTCAAGAGAATCAAAAGTGCTTGCATATCTCAAGAGAATCAAAAGTGCTTGCACATCTCAAAAGAATAAAAAATTGTTATCTTGCACATCTCAAGAAGTAAAAATTTTGCTTAACTTCACATCTCAAAAACTTACTAAATTGTATGTTCTAAAGTGATGTAAAACTTATGTACATGGTCCAAATATTTGTTGAACATTTCTCTTTTTTGTTGACAATAAAGGGAGAGAAATGATGAACATTTGGTATCATGAAATGATGAATGGTATTATGCCCAAAATAATGTTAATTTTGATATTATGCATGAAGTGATAAATGGTTAAAATTTTAATGTTTTGATATCATGTATGTTATGGCCAAAGTGATGTTGATTTATTGTTGGTTTCATGCATGAAGAAATGATGGATTGTAATATTTTAAAATTATGCATGTTACATTTTGATAATTTGAAAATATAATGATGCACGAAGTATGAAATTATGATATGATATATTGCATTTGATTACTATGATCAAAATTATTTCACTTGAATTCAAAGGTTATAATTTCTTTTGAATATAAGTTTGCGTTATCTCAATATGACATATAGATAGGGGGAATTAAGGTTAATTACGTTATCAATTGGTTGTCATGATAAAAAAGGGGGAGATTGTTGAATATTAAATTTTGATGTTGAAATCAATTGATGAATTAATGATTTAATCCATATGTTGAGAAAAGTGATACAAGACTAACGACGATCATGAAATGATAAAATAATTAAAGAAGAATAGAATGTTGGGCGATAGTCAAAGATCGAGTATCGGGCCAGAAGAATCGGGAGATACACTGAAGGTTCGGATGATGTGTCAGAAGCTTGCTGGGAGTTCGTCGAAAGCTCGTCGGAAGATTGTCGGGAGTGCACCGAAAGTTTCGCTAGGAGTTCAGATGAATAATTGATTTGCCGGACAACTATGATTGCTTGCATTATAATTGCTTAGCCTTAATTATCATAGTTAGAGTTTCAATTTGAGTTAGTTTTGAGAGAAATCATACTAACTCAAATGGGGGCCAATTAGGCCCAAATCAAGGCTGAATTGGACCGGATGGATAGCCCATTCAGTGACCCATAGCCACGTCAAGCGGTGGCACCACTAGGGTTGGCGGTGGCATTGCTTGAGGCTCGGCCTCCCAAGCAGTATGGGCGGTGATACTGTCCAAACTGGGTGGTGGTACCGCCGATAGTTAATGCTATCAAGTGGTGGTACTGCCCTATCAAGCGGTGGTACCGCTAGAGCCCAATCTCTAAGGCTCTGTCAGATGGTCGTACCGCTCAAACTAGCGGTAGTACCACCAGAGTAGGGTTGTCAAGCAATGGTAAGGCCAAATAATGGTAATGGTACTGTTAGTACCCTATAAACCGGGGATAAGATACTTTTTGACTGTTGAATCTCGTATTTTGATGATGAAACCACTTGATATGTGTTTATGATTTAAATTGCATTTTGAGTGATGTAGGTCTACTCGATCAGGATTAGACAATTAACGCAGGAGGAATTGACGTTGCGCCGGAAGAGATCACGTTAGGATATTGGATGGCTGAATGCTTCGGATGTCGGGCATCGGGCCAAGAAGAGCGGAATTGCGCCAAGGATATCGGCGTTGCGGAGGTCAACCGCCGATTGGGCAACAAGCCGCAAGAGAGGATGATTCGCCGAATAATCGAACGAAGCGCCAACCAATGACGTGCCGAGCAACAGAATGTCAATTCGCTTTATAATAATTGTCTAGATCGAAGTAGAGTTTTTGCTTGTGTGTGCAGGATTAACTACGATAACGATGAAGACATAAAGCGAAACAAAGTGCCGGAGTCAAGCACGAAGGATTCGTTGGGAGTTCGAGAGTTCGACGGAAGTCCGAAGGTTCGTCGGGAATGCTGCCGGAACTAGCCGAGAATGAGTAGGGAGCTTGCCGAAGGGTTTTTCGGAAGCTCGCCAAAAGGTTCGTCGGAAGTTCACGGAGCTCACCGAGAATGATCAGAGCTTGCCAAAGAAGCTCATTGGAACTCGCCGAGATCAAATCGTGAAGTCTACGAGCTTGTCGGGAGTCCGCAGAATGGTTTCCGAGAGTTTGTCGGAAGACCGCCGGAAGTTCGCCGGAAGCTCGTCGAAAGAAGTCTTGACTTACAGACTTTGTAATAGCTTAGAAAATGTCTTTAAATTCGTAGTTAGCATATTATTTATGGTTAAGATTAGGTGTTAATCCTATAACCCAAGTAGGGGCCAATTGGGCCCGAGTTTGGACTGGTTTGGGCCAAGTTTGGAGACCAAACTAGTAAGCTGTAAGGGTTTGGCGGTGGCACCGCCAGACTGGGCGGTGGCACCGCCCAGCACTCGAGAGCTAGGCGGTGGCACCGCTTGACTGGGCGGTGGCACCGCCCAGCACCCGAGAAGTCGGGCGGTGGCACCACCGCCAGTGCAACGGTCGACAGGCGGTGGCACCGCCAGCCTCGGGAACTCAAGGGAATTCAAATTTTGGAGATCAAATTTGAATCCTCTTGGGGTCTATAAATACCCCCCAATTCTCAGCAGAGAATACAACCTTTTGAAAAGCAATAGTTTGAGTTAAGAGCCTTAGAATAGTCTTTACAAGCCTTGTTTTTCATATTGCTTAAGTGTTCACCTCCTCCCATCTTATTGAAAATAATTGTAAGAGTGTGAACCACTTGTAAAGGTTGTAAAAGGGGTATTAGTCCTTCCCCTACAAGAAATTTGCTAGTGGAAGTTGGAAGCCTCTTCGAAGAAGGCTTCGCAAGTGGATGTAGGTCATTTTGACCGAACCACTTTAAAAACTGCTGTGTTATCTGGTTTGCATCCTACTCTTGCCATTTACATACTGCAAACTTCTTTACTTCGTTACTACGCTTCCATATGTTTCTAAGTTATTAAACTTCTAAAATTGGTTTCCATTGATATTGCTTTTCATCGTACGAAAGATTTATCAAAACCGAAGTTTTAATCCGTTGCACTAATTCACCCCCCCCTCTTAGTGCCGCTCCGATCCTAACATTGACTCTATTTTTATAGCCATTGGGGCCTATAAATACCCTTCTTTCCTGCATGAAAGGGCACGAAAGTGTGAACAAAAGCCTTGAGAGTTTGAGTTGTAAAAGTGTTAAAAAAGTGTTGTGTCCTCCTCCTCCTTTTGTTTTCTAATCATTCTAAGAGAGGTGTGAGGCTTGTAAAGGTTGTCTATTAAACTTGTGAAAAAGAGAAAGAATTGTAAGAGGATAGTTAGTCTTTGCCCATTGAAAGAAGACCGTTGGTAAATGTCGGTGGCCTCGATAGAGGAGGAATCGGGAGTGGATGTAGGTCATGATGACCACACCACTCTAAAATTATTGTACCTTCTCTTATTTGCCTTTTTTCTTTATATTGATTACTGATTTGGTTGCTCACTCCACTTCACACTTTCTCTAAGTTCAAACGCATTTCCGATATGATTTTATCGAAATATTTTTTTCTAAATACTCGATGTTTTTACGTAAGCACTAATTCACCCTCCCTCTTAGTGCTGATTTCCATCCTAACAGTTGGTATCAGAGCCAAAGTTTTTCTCGTTTGGTTTAACACCCAAGAGAAATGGCTTTTACTGTCAATCAAGAGAGTCTTTCTATCACTTATCCTTATATATTCAATGGGACGGACTACATATAATGGAAAACTAGAATGAGAATTTTTTTGCTTTCTAAGGATTTTGATTTATGAAACATTATTGAAAGTGGTTTTAAAAAGTCTTCCAAACCAATGAATGAATGCTAAAGCAATGAAGGTTTGTTTTGCAATCTTGATAAAAATGAATTTAATCAGGTTTCTATATGCGAAATTGCATATGAGATTTGGCATATACTCGAAGTCACATATGAAGGCACAAGTAGGGTTAAAGAGTTAAAAATTAATCTTTTGGTTCATAGCTATGAGTTGTTTCGTATGAAACCAAGTGAAACCTTTGGAGACATGTATACCAGTTTTACGGATGTCATCAATGGTCAAAAAGTACTTGGTAAAAGTTTTTCTAATTTTGAACTTATTAATAAAATACTAAGATCCATTCTAAAAAGTTGGGTTCCTAAAGTAACGATAATACAAGAAGCAAATGATTTGAACAATTTTCTACTCGAAGAACTTATTGGGTCTTTGATGACCTACGAAATGACATGTATTGCACATGATAACTATCCAAAGAATAGGAAGGACTCGGTACATAGAACCAAAGAAGACCACTTGGGAGAAAACTTAAATGACGATGATGACTTGACACTTCTTACAAAAAAAGTTTAAAAAATTCTTAAAAAGAAACAAAACAAAACAAGACACTAAGAACAAAAGTGAACTAAAAAAGGACTAAATAATTTGCTATAAATGTAAGAAGTTGGGGCACTTTAAAAATTAGTATCCCCAAGTGAAGAATAAGCTATCAAAGAAAAAGAAAGTGCTCAAAGCTACTTGGGATGACACAAGTGCATGCGAAGACAAGGAGGCAAGGAGGCCCGAAGTTGGACTGATTTGGGCCGAATTCAAGTCCTAACTAAGGTGCTGAAATCTTGGCCGGCGGTGGCACCGCTAAGGCCGATAGTGGCACTGCCTAGGGAACAACACCCTAGGAAATTTGGGCGGTGGTACCACCCAGGCTAGGTAGTGGTATCGCCGATAGCAATGCTGCCAGTAGTGGTACCACCCATGTTCAGTGGTGGTACTACCTAGTACCAGATACTGCGGTGGTAGTACCACCCAGGAACGGTGGTGGTATCGCTAGTACCCAGGAAACCTAGGATGAGACCTTTTTAGGCTCCAAAGTTTGAATCAACTTGAAGCCTATAATTACCCCTCTCATCCATGGTTAACAAACACAAGCATAAAGAATTTAAAAGTGAGAAAACGCTGCTGCAATCTCTTGATAAATTCCCTCATCCACTCTAAGTTTAGAATTATATAAGAGAGGAGTGAGTGTTTGTAAGGGTTGTCTCCTAAACCCGGTAAAAGGAGAAGAGGGGTATAACAAGGAGGTTAATCTTCTCCTATTAAAGGAAGATCGATAGTGGATGCCGGTGGCCTCGACGAAAGAGGAATTGATGAAGTAGATGTAGGTCACGACGACCGAACCACTCTAAAATATGATTTGTATTTACTTCTTGCTATTTACCTTATTGCAAACTGAATTTCTCCTTCACTACATTTCCATACAATTTCAAGTTAACATCCATACAAAATCAGTTTTAATCATACGAAGGTTTTTGAAGACGTGATTTTACTGCTACACTAATTCACCCCCCCTCTTAATGCCGACTCATTCCTAATAGTTGGTATCAAAGCCTCGTATTTCTCATTTATTTAACACTCAAGAGAAATGGTACTTTTTGGCTTTCAAGAGGGACTTTCTCTCATTCGTTCTCCATTTTTCAATGGGACAAACTACACTTATTGGAAAACTCGAATGAGAGTTTTCTTGCTTTCAATTGATTTAAATTTATGGAATATGATCGAAAACAGATTTCAAAGGTCTTCTCTTCCAATGAATAATTGGAATGATTTGGAAAAGAAGACATTTTCTTAAAATGCTAGAGCTATGAATACTCTATTTTGTGCCTTAGACAAAAACAAATTCAATCGGGTTTCTTTATACGAAACGACTTTCGATATTTGGTACATTCTTGAAACCATATATGAAGGCACTAGTAGATTAAAAGTTTCAAAGATTAATCTTTTAATACATAATTTTAAATTATTTCATATGAAACCAAGCGAAACCGTTGTTGACATGTACACCCGTTTTATGAATGTCGTCAATAGTTTAAGATCACTTGGTAAAACTTTTTTAGATTTTGAACTTGTAAACAAAATTTTACATTCTTTTTCTAAAGATTGGGATTCAAAAGTAATTGTCATACAAGAGGCTAAAAACCTAAATAATCTTCCACTCGAAGAACTAATTGGGTCTTTAATGACCTATGAAATGAACAATGTGGTAAAAAAAGAACTCGAGAATAACCTTCCAATGAACGGGAAGGATTTCAGACTTAGAACAATTGAAGACCACTCGAGCATAAGCTCAAGTGATGGTGAACATGAACTCATCACTATGAAATTTAAAAAATTCATAAAATTAAAATTAAAAAATAAAAAGAACGTAATTACTTGCTATGAACGCAAGAAGCGGAAAGAACTTTGGGATGAATCAAGCTCCTCCGAAGATGAGGAGAAAATCAACAAAGGCAAGGTAGCAAACTATGCCTTAATGACTTTCTACGATGAGGTAAACAACTCAAATGAAACTCCTTTAATTTATTTCAAAATTATATGATGCTTTTAATGAATTATTTTTAATTTAGTTTAATTATTTTTCTTGAAATTTACATGTTTAATGATGTAATGAAAAATACAAAAATAAAATTAGATCATGCTTATCATGTTAGTAATTTTGAAAATGATAATGAAAATTACATGTTTTATGAATAAAATGTTAGATTTAAATCTAATGATAATCCTATGTATGTTTTTCAAGAAGAAATAATGTATATCTTGATAATTTTCGTATTAATTTTTGATTTTGTTTGAAAATGCTTTATGATTGATGAATATGCTTTATGTTTTCTTTGGCTTGTATGTCTTATCATGATGAATGTTTTGAAAATAAATATTTGCATTATGCTTGATGATTTTTATGCATGAGGACTTGAAGTAATGATTTGAAATCATATGTTTTGGAATTATGTGTTATACTTTTTGATCTTTCCATTTTAAACGTTGATGTATTGTTTTCATACGAAAAACTTGAGTATACTTATATGAAATCAATCACTTAAAATAAAACACATAAAAGGGTAAATATATTATCATTGGAATTAAAATGATAAATCAAATCTCTTGTTTAAAGAAGCCTTATGTTTAATATGTTATACTTTTTTGGTCTTGATGGGTTTTATGATGAAATTTACTTTTTGGTCCTAAACATTGATGCATATTTTTATTTGGCAGAAATGAAAAAAGCATGCATCTATGAAATCAATCTTATGAATTGAATAACTAAAAAGAAGAAAGCTTTCTCTTTAAAAATTTTCTCTACTTTATCGACATTTCGAAAAGGAGAGACTAATGAACCTATCTTTTTATTCTTAGAATCTCTTGAAAAGATTTTGATGATTTTGTTTATTTGAATTTGAATGAGTTTTTACCTATATCATGATTTTGATTCCTCGGAATTACTTAAGATTTGAATTTGAATCATAAAATTTCTTATGCATGAATTGAAATATTTTTCTCCTACGTTTCGTTTTGTGATTTACTAAAGAGAATATCTTTTTAGGAATTCATAATTTCAAATATCTTTTGAAGATCTTTTACTATTTGATCTCCTATGATTCTACTTGCCATATATTAAAAAGAAGTATTATTGAACTCATGATCTTGGATTCTAGGAATCAAATCTTGATAATTTCCTTAATTGAATCAAGATCCCTCACTTTTTATTCTCGAATGATTTCTTACAGTTTATTAATTAGAATATTTGTCCAAATGAATCACAATGTTTTCATGATTCTTTTTTACTCACAACTTGAGATGATGTACCTTGAAGTTTGAAACATGGTATACATAACTTGATTTTTCTTTCATCTTTTCGAAACTCCCTTGTATTCATTTAGTGTTTATCTCATCACCCAATTAATTTATGATATTCTTCATGTGATGAAATGAATGTAATACCATGTTGATGCATACAAATGAGAAGTTATGATCATGCATGATAGGATACAATATAATTTGCATTTTGATACCATCATGATTTGAATTATTTCGAATGATGCATGCAATACTATGATTTTTTTATGATGTGAAAGTCAACAATTATCATTCTCTGAAATGATACTATATTGCAATTAAGAATGATACTTTATATTTGTCATGATGTGAAGATTAATAAAAAGGGAAAAGAATCACAACATTGTATTATTCCCTTGTATTTTACAATGACATGGGGGAGCAAATTTTGCTAGCTTGCTAGCTTACATCTTTCAAGAAAAAGCAAAATGCTTGCTCATCTCAAAAAGATGCAAAAATCTTGCCAACTTTCATATGTTTAAAATTTGCTAGCTCACAAATTGAAGGAAAAAAACTTGCTTGTTTGCTAGCACATCTAAAGAGAAAATACAAACATACTTCATGTAGCTTGCTTCATTTAAAACATTGTATCTGGCTAGCTTGCATTATTTTTCAATAACTTGCTAGCCTTCGTACTTCAAAGAGAAGTAACACTTGCCAAATTGCTAGCTTGCATATTGTAAAATAATGTAAAATTTTACTAGCTTGCACTTTGCAAAGGAAGCAAAAAATGACACTTCTCAAAAGAGAAGAAAGCTTGCTATCTTGAAACACCACTATCTTGCATTTGCTTTCGAAATTTTGCTAGCTTGTATGATGTAGAACATGCTATCTTACTACCTAGCATATCTAAAACTTGATAGCTTGAATGTTCTAAATATGATATAACACTTGCTAAATTTTCTAGCTTACAAATTGCATGATGATAAAACTTGATATTATGTTTTTTTTCATGCAATGATTTGAACTTATATCTCAAATACTTGATAGTTGGAACTTCTCCTTTTTGTTGATGACAAAGGGGGAGAAGTATGATCATATTATGCATGATGAGGTGTTACAAATATTCATGATGAAATTTGCAATGACTTGAATTCAGTTTGAATTCAAGGTTCTATCAATATGGCATATTGATAGGGTGAGTTTGTTTAAACTTCGGGAGTTAAGATTAACTCCATCATTAATTGATTGTCATCATAAAAAAGAGAGAGATTATTGAATCTTGGATTTTGATGATGAAACCAATTGATATGTGTTTATGATTTAATATGCATTTTGAATGACGCAGGATGCTTTGATCAGGGAGAGACAATTAAAGTAGGAAGAATCATGTTGGGTCGGAGGAAAACGTGTCAGAAGATTGGATGTCGGACCGGAGGATCGGTCGACATATCGATAGAAGGCTTCGGGCCATGGATTCGGGCATTGGGCCAAGAAGAGCGGATATTGCGCCAAGGATATCGGAGTTGCGGAGGTCAACTGGCCGATTAGGTAATAGGCCGCAAGAGAGGACGATGCACCGATGAATCAAACGAAGCGTCGATGGACCAATGACATGATTCATACTTAGTAATAATTATCTAGATTGAAGTATGTTTTTATGTGTGTAGGATTAACTATGATAGCAAGGCATAAAGCAAAATGAAGTCCCCGAGTCAAGAACACGATTTCATTAGGAGTTCGAGAGTTCGTCAGAAGTCCGAACGTTCGTTGGAAGTTCTGCCGAAATTAACCGAGAAGTCCTGGAGCTTACTAAAGAAGCTCATTGGAACTCGCCAAGAAGATCATCGTGAAGTCTAGAAGCTTGCCGGGAGTCCGCCAGAACATTGCCGAGAGATCGTCGGAAGTTCACTGGAAGATCGCCGGAAAAAACCAGACTTACCTTGCTTAGATTATGTCTTAGGAATCATAGTTAGCACATAATTATAGTTGGGATTGGGAGGTAATCCCAACAACTCTGTTAGGGGCCAACTAAGCCCGAAGTTGGGCTGGTTTGGGCCAGATTGAAGGCCCAACCAGTGTGCTAAAATCTTGGCCGACGGTGGCACCACTAGGGCCAGTAGTGGCACCGCCTGGGGAACAGCACCCCAAGAAATCTGGGTTGTGGTATCGTTGGTAGTAATGCTGCCAGTAGTGGTACCACCCCTATTCAACGGTGGTACCGCCCAATACCAGATCCTACGATGGTAGTACCGCCCAGGAACGATAGTGGTACCGCTAGTACCCAAGAAACCTGGGATGAGACCTTTATAGGCTCCAAAGTTTGAATCAACTTGAAACCTATAAATACCCCTCTCATCCATGGTTAACACACACAAGCATAGAGAATTTGAAAGTGATAAAATGCTGCTGCAATCTCTTGAGAAATTCCCTTCTCCACTCTAAGTTTAGAATTCTGTAAGAGAGGAGTGAGTGCTTGTAACGGTTATCTCCTAAACCCAGTAAAAGGAGAAGAGGGGTGTAAGATGGAGTTTGATCTTTGCCTATTAAAGGAAGATCGATAGTGGATGCCGGTGGCCTCGACGAAAGAGGAATTAGCGAGGTGGATGTAGGTCACGACGATTGAACCACTCTAAAATATGGTTTACATTTACTTCTTGCTAGTTACCTTATTGCAAACTGAATTCCTCCTTCACTACGTTTCCATACAATTTCAAGTTAACATCTTTACGAAACTAATTTGAATCGTTCGAAGGTTTTTGAAGACATAATTTTACTACTGCACTAATTCACCCCCCCTCTTAGTGCCGACTCGTTTCTAACAGGAATATCCTATGTGTTCTTACTCAGACAAATCCCTAGCTAAGGTCATTCAAATTGAGAGAGAAATAATTCTTTGGGAGAATCCGATTAGAGTGAGACTCGAGTAGAAACTATACGGGCTTGATAGTACCATGCATGGTATACGGTCTCTAGGATATTAGATATATAAGGGACTCTAGATACATGACCCAAGCTCAAAAGAAAGTATTTTGCATGTCCAATCATTGATCCCAGAATTTCTACCTGAAATCAGATAGGTAGCTGGTATTGTTCCCTATACATGAGTCTGTCATTGTACTAGAATATAAGATGAATACCAGCAACAGATATAAGTCTCAATACAGAAGTCAAAGCTTTCAAATGCTCTTTCTTTATACACGAGGAAGATTCATTCTTCTTTTTGATTGATATAAATAAGGATAATAATAATAGATCAATTCTAGTTGATGATTCATGTTTATAGGGGTATAGTTCTTTATTCATGTTGATAGGGGAATTCCAGAACCCCCAAATTCAGAGTGAGTTCTTTCATTACTCAAAAGAAAATAACAACCACTTCCAAATAGCGAAACATATTCTCTTTATCGATAAATGCTAACACTCATATAGAGATCATATTCATTGTGTGCTTGCCTTGACTAATAGTATCCTTGTTTATTCCGGTAGAGTTAGATTTATATGCCTTGCTGGGTACTTAGCTTAGAGTTCAATTCTTTTATATGTGTTTCCGGGTACTTAGCTTAGAGTTCGCTTCTTTTATATGCCTTGTCGGGTACTCCTTTTATCATTTCATAATTGAGGACAGACATATCCAATTGATTGAATTTTCCTGTATCATCTTGGGAATGCGACGTAGTAGTCTAGTACATTCGTAGTCAATGAGTCGAGTGAATTATTATGGAGATAATAATTCATTGAGCCACAAGGAGTTCTAACAGGTATGACTGATAGCCAACTCGATATTGGGTCTAGAAGATCACACATATATGGTAGGCATTGCGACGAGTAGTGGTTTAGATATAAGATATCCACTAAAGCCCCTATCTTATTGGATATATAATAAGTCCCTGAATTATTGGATCCTATGGATGAGATCCAATAAGGGCCAATGAGAGATTATTGGATAGAGATCCACTAATCTAAGAGACTTGGGTAGTTGGATAGAGATCCAATACCCAATAGAATAGGATCCATTAGGTTTAAGTTGACAAGAGGCCTCTATAAATAGGAGGGAACCAAATACCCATAGGCCAAGGGCTTCTTGGTTGCCACCACCGATTCTCCTCTCCCCTTCTCCTCCTCAGATAGCAGGTGTGGAGATTTAGGTAGTAATTCGAGGTGCGTCGTCGTAGCCTTATTGTGTGGATCACTGTTAGAGAGGAGGACGCTTGACCTCCTTCATCCTCTCCTATAGATATGTAGGGATTCAGAGATATACGATCTCCTTGGGAAACATAACTATCTTATGCATGGCTTTCAATTTCATAAATTTTGCGCACCAATCTTTACACGACGACGAATACATTTTTAAAAAATTTGGAGATTTTTATTTTTTGTTCTTCTATTGTGAATGTGATGTTACCTCTAGATTTCTCTACAGTGGTATCAGAGCCAGGTTGTTCATACGAAAGATTGATTTTAAACTACATGTGTTGTGTTTTAGAAATGCTTTTGATGTCAAAATCGTTGACGCAAAAATGAGAAAGGACAATAACTATTGCTATCCTTATTGCCCTTGTAGATGGCAACCTTGGCTACCATCTACATGCAAGTAGGCCACCTACAGTAGCGACCGTAAGGTCGGTCACATGCAGGTAGGCCGTCTGCAGTGGCAATCGCACGGCTGGCCACTTGCAAGCAGAGTTGTTTGAGTGCAAGTGTTGTGCCTATAGCGTAAGCAATGGCAAATGTATATCTTTTTGTTGATGACAAAAGGGGAGAAGTTGATGGATCCTATTTAATGTTGTGAACTTTTGATGTTGTGATCTCTTTAATATTGTAAACTTTTGAAGGTTACCATGCAATGATACAATGTCGGATTCTCTTTAATGTTGTGAACTTTTGAATGATTACCATACAATGATGCAATGTCGGATTCTTTTTAATGCTGTGAACTTTTGAATGTTACCATACAATAATGTAAGTATCATAAAGGTTATATCAAGATGATATATCATGTACATGCAAGTAGTGATGTAAGGCTATGCCCGAAGCATTTTATCATGCATGAAGTGATGAAATTATGCATTTAATACCTTGATAACTTGAAACTATGATGATGCATAATGCATGGAATTTCTAATTAAAATCGATTAAAGTATGAATTCAAGGTTGTGAATTCAAGTTTGTTTTTTCTCAAGTATGTCATATAGATATGTGGAGTTAAGGTTAACTCCGTCATCAATTGGTTGTCATCATAAAAAAGGGGGAGATTGTTGAATCTCATATTTTGATGATGAAATCAATTGGTAAATTATTGATATAATCCATATGTTGAGATAAGTGTTGCAGGATTAACTATAATAGCAATGAAGGCATAAAGCAAGATGTTGGGCCGGAGTCAAATATCAAACGATACTTCGAAGATTTGGACTATATGCCAGTGGTTCGCTGGAAGCTCATCGAGAGTTTGTTAGGAGCTCGCCAAGAGTTCGTTGGGAGTTTGCTAAGAGTTCATCGGGAGTCTGCCAAGCATTTGCCAAGAGTTCACCAGAAGCTCGTCGAGACGTTCGCCGGAAGAACAATTGACATACCGGACCAAGATTGCTTAGATTATGTCTTAAATTATTGTAGTTAGACCTTAAGTTGAGTTAGGATTGAGAGGTAATCCCACTAACTCAGTTAGGGGCCAACTAGGCCCTTAGTAGGGCTGAATTGGGTCGGTTGAACAACCCATTCAGCACTTGAAGTCACAATTGGCGGTAGCACCGCTGGGGTCGACGGTGGCACCGCTTGGGACTTAGTCTCCCAGGCGGTCTGGGTGGTGTTACCACTGGTGTTAATGCTGTTAGGTGGTAGTACCACCTTGTCAGATAGTGGTACTACCAGAGCTTGGTCTCCGAGCTCTATCAGGCGGTTGTACCACCTAGATTGAGCGATGGTACCACCTAGTGTCAATCTACAGGTGGTGGTACCACCAGTATCTCGAAAATCCATGATGAGACACTTTTTAGCTCTAATTTTGAAGCCATTGGAGCCTATAAATACCCCACCATTTTTTGCATAAAAGGGCACGAAAGTGTGAACAGAATATTGAAGTCTTAGGGTGTGAAATTGTTGTAAAAGTGCAAAGAGTCCTCCTCCTCCCTTTCTAGTGTTGTGATCATTCAAGAAAGGTGTGAGGCTTGTAAGGGTTATCTCCTAAACCTGTGAAAAGAAGAAAGTGTTATAAAGAGGGTGGTTGGTCTTCGCCCACTGAAGGAAGACCATTAGTGAATGCCGATGACCTCGATAGAGGAGGAATCGAAAGTGGATGTAGGTCACATTGATCAAACCACTATAAATTCCGGTATGCTCATTTTCATTCTACCTTTTATTACTGCTATTACTTTCTAAGTTAATTGCTTGTTCATTTACTCTAAAGTCAAGCACTTTCCGAGATTAGTTTTCAACGAATGAATATCTTACAAAACCGATGATTTTTTCCACTACACTAATTCACCCCCCCTCTTAGTGTTACTCTTGATCCTAATAATTGGTATCAGAGCTCGGTTACTCTCAATTTGGTTTAAAACCCAAGAGAGACAGCTTTTACCGACAATCAAGAGGGTCATTCTATCTCACGTCCTCCCATGTTCAATGAGACGGATTACATGTAATAGAAAACTAGGATAAAGATCTTTTTAATTTCTATGGATTTTGAGTTTTGGAATATCATTAAAAACGGATTTCAAAAGTCTTCTCTTCCAATAAACGAATGGAATGACTTAGAGAAGAAGACTTTCTCTTTGAATGCCAAAGCTAAGAATGCTTTGTTTTGTGCTTTAGATAAAAATGAATTCAATCGAGTTTCTATTTGCGAAATGACTTATAACATTTGGCATACACTTGAAATCATACATGCAGGCACAATTAGGGTTAAGGAGTCAAAAATCAATCTTTTGGTTCATAGTTATGAATTATTCTGCATGAAACCAAATGATACCATTGAAGACATGTACACCCGGTTTACGAATGTCATCAATGGTCTAAAAGCCCTTGGTAAAAGTTTTTCTAATATTGAACTTGTTAACAAGATACTAAGATCCCTTCCAAAGAGTAGAGATCCTAAAGTAACTGCTATTCAAGAAGCAAAGGATTTGAACAACTTTCTACTCGAAGAACTTATCGGGTCCTTGATGACCTACGAAATGTCATGCAATGCACATGAAGAACATGAAAACAACCTTCCAAAGAACAGGAATGATTTGGCATTTAGAATTCAAGAAGATCACTTGAAAAAAAACTCAAGTGACGATGATGATGATGACGACAACTTGACACTTCTAATAAGAAAATTCAAAAAATTCATAAGAAGAAACAAAACTAAAAACAAAAATAAACTAAAAAAGGACCAAATCATTTGCTACGAATGCAAAAAGCTGGGGCACTTCAAAAGTGAATGTCCCCAAGTGAAGAAGAAGCAACCAAAGAAGAAGAAAATGCTTAAAGCAACTTGGGATGACTCAAGTGCATCCGAAGAAGAGGAGCTAACCAACAAAGAGCAGGTTGCTAACTATGCATCGATGGCATATGGCGACGAGGTAAGTAACTCGATCAAAGCTCATTTATCTTTTGATGAATTATTAAGTGCTTTTCATGATTTATTTGATGAATGTAAATTAGTTAGTAAAAAGTATAAACTATTAAAAAAGGAGCATGCTTCTCTTGTTAGTGATTTTGATAGATTAAAAATTGAGCATGAAGATAGTTTAGCTCCTTGCACAAAATGTGATGAATTAGAAATGTTTCAAAAGGAGAATTTACAACTACATAAAACCTTAGAAAAATTTAAAATACGTAGCAAATCCTTAAATATGATCCTTGCAAGTAAGAATCATGTTCATAGAAGAGATGGAATCAGCTTTGTGAGTAACACTCATAAAAATCCGACTATTTTGTTAAAGGCCTAACTTTGCACGTTTCACCCCAAAACAAATGCAACTTTTGTTACAAATTTGGACATGTTGCTTATAAATGTCCGTTTAAGAAATATAGTCCACACAAATTGATTTGGGTTCCTAAAGGAATCATAAAGAACTCCATGCAAAATGATAAGTTGAGTCGATCGATTTTTGAGGCACCCAAGGTCAAATGGGTACCTAAAAATTATCATTTCTTTTAGAAATATTTACCATCACAAGCTACGAGCAAGAGATGGTATCTTGATAGTGGATGCTCAAGGTACATGACTGAAGATCCATCTCAATTCTCTAATCTCACTAGCCTAGACGAAGGGTATGTCACCTTCGGAGACAATAAAAAGGGTAAAATCAATGGCAAAGGAACTATAGGTAACAAATTTAACTTTTTGATTAAAGATGTGTTGTTGGTTCATGGCTTAAAGCATAATCTTTTGAGCATTAGTCAATTATGTGATAAAGGATACATGATTAGATTTGAATCCAATGCTTGCATTATTGAACAACCACACAAAAACACCTCTATGATTTCCCTAAAACAAAATAATGTATACACTATTGATATTGATGATCTTTGTACCGAAATGTGTTTTTCGATTTTGAATGACGATGCTTGGCTTTGGCATAGGAGATTAGGTTATGCTAGCATGAAACTAATCTCTTAAATCTCATCCAAAGAACTTGTAAGAGATATTCCTAACATTAAGTTTGTTAAAAATAATATGTGATGCATATCAACTAGGAAAATAAATAAAAGGTAGTTTCAAACCAAAGAATCGAATAAGCACCTTTAGACTATCGTAATTGATCCATATGGATTTGTTTAGATCAGTTGATATATCAAGCCTAGGAGGTAGCAAATATGCCTTTGTAATTGTGGACGATTATAGTAGATACACTTGGACATACTTCTTGCATACAAAAGTGATTGCTTTAGGTATTTTTCTAAGTTTTGTAAACTTGTTCAAAATGAAAAAGGCTTTATGATTTCATCAATTTGGAGTGACCACGGTGATGAATTTCAAAACCATGATTTTCAAAAAAATTTTGAATATAATGGATACAACCACAATTTCTCTACTCTGAGAAATCCTCAACAAAATGGAGTAGTAGAAAGAAAATATAGAAATTTACAAGAAATGACAAGAACCATGTTGAACGAACATAGTCTACCCAAATATTTTTGGGCCGAAACCATTAATATGGCATGCTATATCATGAATAGTATTCTAGTAAGACCTTTACTTTCCAAAACTCCTTATGAATTATGGAATGAAAAAAAACCCAATGTTTCGTACTTTAAAATTTTTGATTGTAAATATTTTATCTTAAATAAAATAGATGTCTTAGGAAAGTTTGATGCAAAATCCGATGACATTTTTCTTAGTTATTCTTCTATTTCAAAAGCCTTTCGTGTCTTTAATAAAAGAACCTTGGTCATAGAAGAGTCTATTCATGTTGTTTTTAATGAAGTCTCCGAATTTAAGAAAATGAGTTTGATAATAATCTTAATTATAATGCTTTGAATTTAAATGAACCCTCTCCTCTAACTAGCAACTTGGATACATCTTCTTCCTAAACATCCTTACCCAAGGAATGAAAGTATGTAGATGCTCATCCTAAGGAGCTAATCATAGAAGACATATCAAAAGAGGTTCAAACTCATTCTTCTCTTAAAAATTTTTGTGCCAATGCTGCTTTTCTTTCTCAAATTGAACCTAAATATATTGACAAGGCCTTAAAAGATGATTCATAGGTTATTGCAATGCAAGAGGAGTTGAACTAATTTGAGAGAAATGAGGTGTGGGAGCTTGTTCCGAGACCTAGTGACTATTTAGTTATCGGTACTAAATGAGTCTTTAAAAATAAGCAAGATAAATTTGGTATCGTGGTTAAGAATAAGGCTAGACTAGTGGCCAAGGGTTTTAACTAAGAAGAAGGTATCGATTATAAAGAAACTTTTGCTCCTATTGTTAGATTTGAAGCTATAAGGATGTCCTTGCCTATGCTAGTAGTAATAATTTTAAGTTATTTCAAATGGATATCAAAAATGCTTTTCTTAATGGCTTTATTTTCAAAGAAGTTTATGTTGAACAACTTTCCGGATTTAAGAATGATAATTTTTTGAATCATGTGTTTAAGTTGACTACAGCTCTCTATGGATTAAAATAAGCCCCTAGGGCTTAGTCTGAGAGGCTTAGTTCTTTCTTTATTCAAAATAATTTATGAAAGACAAGGTTGATACTACATTATTTATTAAATATTTTAAAAATAATTTTCTTATTATCCAAATTTATGTTAATGATGTCATTTTTGGTTCTTCAAGTGAATCGTTGGACTATGTGCTAGGTTTCAATCTAACCCTAAGCAATCTCACTTAAAAGTTGTTAAAAGAATTTTTAGATACCTAAAAGGAACTCCTAAACTAGGATTATGGTATCTAAAATTTTAAAACTTTGAATTACTTGGTTATGCTGATGTCGATTTTGCTGGCTGCTAAATAGATAGAAAAAGTACATCTGGAACATGTCAACTTTTAGGACATGCACTTGTCTCTTGGTCTTCCAAGAAATAAAACTCGGTTGTATTATCTACAACTGAAATTAAGTATATAGCAGTAGGTGCATGCTGTGCTCAAGTTATATGGAAGAAAAATACTTTAGAAGATTATGAAATTCACTTGAAAAACATACCTATAAAACGTGATAACACTAGTGCAATATGCTTAATAAAAAATCCTATTCAACACTCTAGAACTAAACATATTGATATTAGGTATTATTTTATAAGAGATCATGTTAATAACTATGATATATATCTAGAATTTATTGATACAAAACATCAATTAGATGATGTTTTTACAAAACCCTTGATTGAGGAACAATTTGATTTTATAAGAAGAGAATTAGGTATGTTAAATTTTTTTGATACATGAGTTCCTCTTTAAATTTTTCTATTCGGATTTTCTAAATTGAGTCCTTTTTTTCAAGATCATTTACTATTATTTCTTCACTTGAGAAAAGATTAAAATCATGGATCTATGGTATGTTCAATGAGCCATATGAATTTTTCCATATGAATTTTCTCCTCTTACGAAAGTAGAACTTCAAAAACCTGATATGATGTTTACGTAAATAAGTGTTTGCACCACATAATGATAAAGATCTTACTTGTTGGCGCCACATAATGTTTGCACCACATCTAAAAAATAAACAGCTAGAAAACTAAAAGCAAGATAGAGCACTGGCAGTGGCACCGCGGATTGGCGGTAGCACCACCAGTGCTCACTGCCTGTAGGCGGTAGCACCACCCAATTGGCGATACCACCGCCCGCAACTTGCCCTATATAAACATAAGTTAGGGTCGACGGTAGAACCGACCCCAACTCACTCTATACCTCTCTAAATAGTCTCAAATCCCTAATTCCTCTTACTCTCCCTCTAGTAACTCAAGAGAACCCTCAATCTTTACAAAATCAAGGATCAATCTCAAACCCCTTTTGGTGATCACAAGAAGGTTTTAAACTACTAAGGTAATCCCTAATCCAAATTATTTCTCTCATTGCATTACTTGTTCTTGCTTCTTATTTGTTCTTGATAAATGTAGTCTCGATGACTTCTAGAAGATCTTCAAGGGATAAAGGGAAGAGGAGATTAGATGAAACCTATGATTTCCTACTCTTTGATTCTTCTCAACATGCCCTTAAATTCCCAACTATTGAGTTTAGAAATGTTCATAAGGGTAAATATGTAGATATAGAGGAATTGAGTAATTTGGAACCAATTCAATAGTTTGCTAACTTAAATATCCTCCCAATTCTTTAAATAAATGAACCTATTTATCCTAGACTTATTAGGTTGTTTTACAACAACTTACATGAGGATGAACACGTGTTAGGACTCTAGCTAGGGGAGTCCTAATAGAGAGGGGCATTCTTATAAAACCTACCTAAGCCGACCCCTATTAAAGAGGTAAAGAGGCTGGCTAGGGTTAGGAGGTTGTTTCATAGAGAAGAATTAGGAGTTGTAAAAGAATATGAGTCTTGAGTAGGAGTCCAATTAGGAGTTAGGGTTTAGAAGCCCTATAAATAGTCATGTATTCCTCCTCTTTTGATAAGTAATAGATGAATCTTTTCTATATCCTTTGAGGAGCAACTTGGAGGGAAGAACCCCTATAGAGTTCCAAGGAGGCCGATCCCCTAAAGAAATTAACCCCAAGTTTAGAATCTGCAAGGGTTCTATCACCTGGTATCAGAATAACATTCTTGGCATCTCGTTGCCCTTCTACAGCCATCCATCAACCCTCCACAGCCGCCCAAAGCAATTCCCACAATTGCTTAAAAGGTCATCGTCGAATTCCACCGTCATCTCCACCACCGCGGATCATCCTTTAATCTCCCCGTGAATTGCAACAGGTTTTGGTTTCCTACCTTACTACTGCTGCAATTTAGTTATTCTTATTCAAAAATCTGAAAAAAAAATATTCCTATATTATTGCATAAACTTTTCATCGCAAAGTTTTCATCTCTCTAACGAAAGATACATTGCAGAATTCTAGCCGCATAGAATAGTCTGTTTGATCTTGCTACTATATTTTTTCTGTCCAAATCTCTACAAAATTTTTATGATAGCTTTGACACTTCCTAACAATAGATTTTCCTTTAGTTTCATTGAAAAATTCTTAATATAAACCACTGATCTTTTACGTCTAGTCTACTACACTTGAAAATATGCGTTATAGAAAATTTTAACCGCATGTTGTTACTTTAACCGATCTATTTGCAATACTTTTTAAATAAAATTTCTTATACACTTCATAGATCATCTTAGTTTCCATCTAAGATTGATCTATTGAGGAATTCATCTCTAAAAACGTTCTTATGTTGCTGTAAATTTTCATCGTAAACCGCTGAAATTTTTCGATGAGAATTCTGCTATCGCAACTTGCACCAATGTCCTTATTGTTATACCGCCAAAATTTTCCTGATTAAATTGGTCATCCTTGCTGTCATATAAATTTAGATTTTTCTGTCAATTACCTCCTCAAATTTCTTAGGTTTTGCTGGAAATTTTGTCGAAAAACCATTTTTTCTTCGACGACAATTCTGCTCTTACAAGACAACATATACCTACAGCAACTTCCACTTATTTCTATCAAACCTTTGCTGCCATCTACCACAGATCTAAAACTTTTTCCCTAACCTTCATCCACTACCATCACAGCCCTAAAACTCCACTAAATCACACCCTCAAACTGCACCCAAAATAGCCACAAAACAAGCCTAAATCGTAGCCTACATCCACCAATCCACCAACCCTTTCGACCATCACTTCTCTCAACCTATATATGCCGTTAACCTGATAGCAAAAGAGAGATCTTAACATCACAGATTTGGAGGCATATACTATGGCATTTGAGGAGGCAATCAATACTAAATTCGAAGCCTTCAAGGCATGAATGGATGATAAGATTCAAATGCTCTTTACCGAACTGAGATTGGGCTGACCACCAAGCCCGAAGAAATCACATCAAGGAGAGAGCTCTGCCCAATCACAACAAGCCCAAAGAGATGATTTCCAAGGGAGGGGAGGCTCTATGACTGATCTCAACTATCCACGCATGAGGGTGGACTTCCTAGATGGGAAGAAGGAGACCTGATTGGTTAGATCTCACGCGCGGAGCGATCTTTTCGGTACCACAAAACCATGGATGCATCTATGGCAGAAATTATAGCTATACATCTTGAATGAGATGTCATACAGTGGTTTGACTAGTTTAAACACACTCATGGAGTACTCTCATGGCGATAATTCAAAGAAGGATTGCTGATCTGCTTCGGACCAACCGATTACGAGAACATTGACGGACAACTAACAAAGATCCGACAAACCTCCACCATTCATGAGTACCAAACCATGTTTGAAAGGTTATCTAATCAAACTCATGATTGGTATGAAAAATAGCTATTGGGTACCTTCATTGAGGGCTTGAAACCGGAGATCCGAGGAGAAGTTAAAGCGCGACAACCGTACACACTTATGGTAGTCATCTCTTTCGTACGATTTTGTTAGGATTCTAGCTAGGAGAGTCCTAATTGAAAGGGGTATTTATATAAAATCTACCTAAGCCGACCCCTATTAAAGAGGTGAAGAGGTCGGCTAGAGTTTGTAGGTTATTTCTTAGAGAAGAATTAGGAGTTATATAGGAATAGGAGTCTTGAGTAGGAGTCTTAATTGAGTAGGAGTCCTACTAGGAGTTAGGGTTTAGAAACCCTATAAATAGCTATGTATTCATCCTATTTTGATAAGTAAAAGATGAATCTTTTCTGCAGCCTTTGAGCAGCAACTTAGAGGGTGGAACCCCTATAGAGTTCCAAAGAGGCTGATCCCCTAAAGAGATCAACCCTAAGTTTAGAATCTGTAAGGGTTCTAATATCTGATATAAGAGTAGCATTCTTGGCATCTTGCTGCCTTTCCATAGCCATCCATCAACCCTCCACAGCTGCCCAAAGCAATTCCCACAATTGCTTAAAAGATCATCGCCAAATTCTATCGTCATCTCTACCACCGCGGATCATCCTTTGATCTCTCCATGAATTGCAACAGATTCTGGTTTCATACCTTACTACTGCTGCAATTTAGTTATCCTTATTTGAAAATTTAAAAAAAATTGTTTCTATATTGCTGCATAAACTTTTCGTCGTAAAGTTTTCATCTCTACGATGAAAGATATATTGCAGAATTCGAGCTGCATAGCGCAGTCTTTTTGATCTTGCTACTATGTTTTTTCTATCCAAATCTCTATGAAATTTTTATGACAGTTTTGAAACTTCCTAACTGCAGATTTCTCTTTCATTTTGTCAAAAAACTCTCAATATAAATTAATGATCTTTTACGTCTAAACTGCTATACTTGAAAATATGCACTGTAAAATTCCAACCGCATAGCATAGTTTGTTTGATCTTGCTACTATATTTTTTCTATCCAAATCTCTATGAAATTTTTATGAGAGCTTTGACTCTTCCTAATAGCATATTTTCCTTTGGTTTTTTCAAAAAATTCTTAATATAAACTATTGATCTTTTAAGTCTAAACTGCTATATTTGAAAATCTATACTGTAAAATTCCAGCCACATAGCACAGATTTTTTGATCTTGCTACTATATTTTTCTGTCTAAATCTCTATAAAATTTTTATGATAGCTTTGACACTTTCTAACAGTTGATTTACCTTTAGTTTCGTTAGAAAATTCTCAATATAAACTACTAATCTTTTACGTCTAATTTATTATACTTGAAAATCTGTGCTGCAGAAAATTTCAGCCACATATTATTGCCTTAACCCATCTATTTGTAATATTTTTTAAATAAAATTTCTTATACACTTCATAGATCATCTTGGCTTCCATCTAAGATTGATTTATTGAGAAATTCATCTCTAAAATTGATTTTGTGTTGCTACAAATTTTTGTCGTAACCCGCTGAAATTTTTTGATGAGAATTCTACTATCGCAACTTGCACCAATTTCCTTGCTGTTATACTTCCGAAATTTTCTTGATTAAATTAGATATCCTTGCTGTCATATAAAATAAGATTTTTTTGTCAATTCCCTTCTCAAATTTCTTATGTTTTTGGTAGAAATTTCATCGAGAAACCGCTGTTTCTTCAATGACAATTCTGCTCTTATAGGACAACGCATACTTGCCGCAACTTCCATTGATTTCTATCAAACCTTTGCTACCATCTACCATAGATCTAAAACTTTCATCCATACCCCTAAAACTCCACTAAACCACACCCTCAAATAGCACCCAAAACAACCACAAAATAAGCCTAAACCATAGCCTACATCCACCGATCCACTAACCCTTTCGATCATCACTTCTCTCAACCTATACATGCCTTTAACCTGACAACAAAAGAGAGATATTAACATCATATATTTGGAGCCATATACTATGGCATCTGAGTAGGCAATCAATGCTAAATTCGAAGCTTTCGAGATGCGAATGGAGGATAAGATTCGAACGCTCTTTACCAAACTCAGATTACACCGACCACTAAGCCCGAAGAAATCACATCAAGAAGATAGCTCTGCCCAATCGCACCAAACCCAAAGAATTAACTTCCAAGGGAGGTGAGGCTCTATGACTGACCCTAACTATCCATGCATGAGGGTGGACTTCCCTAGATGGGAAGAAGGAGACCCGATTGGTTGGATCTCGCATGCGGAGCCATATTTTCGGTACCACAAAACTACGGACGCATCTATGGTAGAAATTATGGCTATACATCTTGAAGGAGATGCCATACAGTGGTTTGACTAGTTTGAATATACTCATGGGGTCCTCTCATGGCAACAATTCAAAGAAGGACTGCTGATCCGCTTCGAACCACTGGGACACTACAAGAGTGAATGTCCCTAAGCCAAGAAGAGGACACCGAAGAAGAAGGCGCTCAAAGCAATATGGGATGACTCAAGCATATCCGAAAAAGAGGAGCCCAACACCGAGCAAGTTGCTCACTATGCACTAATGGCCATTAGAGAGAAGGTTTCAAGTTCGATTAATGCAAATTTATCATTTGATAAATTATTAAATGCTTTTCATGATTTATTTGATGAATATAAAATAATTAGTAAAAAATATAAATTGTTAGAAAAGGAGCATGATTCTCTTGTTAGTAATTTCGATAAATTAAAAATTGAGCGTAATGATAGCTTAGCTCCATGTACGAAATGTCATGATTTAGAAATACTTTAAAAGGAAAACTTGCTACTCAAGGATACCTTGAAGAAATTTGAGGTAGGTAGCAAGTCCTTGAACATGATATTTAACAACAAGGGTCACATTCATAGGAAAGGCAGAATAGGATTTGTGAGTATCTCTCACCATAATCCAACCACCTTCGTTAAAGGCCCTATCTTGCATATTTCGCCCTAAAATAAATGTAACTTTTGTTGCAAACGTGGACATAAAGCTTATCATTATCCATTTAAAGAAGTTAGTCCACTCAAATTGATATAGGTTCCTAAAGGAACCGTAAAAAATTCCATGCAACATAATAAGCAATTTAGATCGATTTTTGAGGCACCCAAGATCAAATGGGTACTTAAAAATCATCCTCTTTTGTAGAAACATAAACCATCACAAGCTAGGAGCAAGATATGGTACCTTGATAGTGGATGCTTAAGGCATATGACTGGAGATCCATCTCAATTCTCTAAGCTCACTAATATAGATAAAGGATATGTTACCTTTGGAGATAACAACAAAGGTAAAATCATTGGCAAAGGAACTATAGGTAACAAATCCAACTTTTTTTATTGAAGATGTTTTGTTAGTTGATGGTTTAAAACATAACCTCTTGAGCATTAGTTAATTATGTGATAAAGAATATATTGTTAAATTTGAATCTAATGCTTACATTATTGAAAAACCAAACAAAAACACATCTATGATTGCATTAAAACAAAATAACGTTTACACGATTGACATTAATAATCTTTGCAATGAAATGTGTTTTTCAGTTTTGAATGATGATGCTTGGCTTTGGCATAGGAGATTAGGTCATGCTAGCATGAAACTAATTATCCAAATTTCATCTAAAGAACTTGTAAGAGAAATTTCTCATATCAAGTTCATTAAAAATAATGTGTGTGATGCTTGTCAGTTAGAAAAACAAATAAAAAGTAGCTTCAAACCTAAGAATCAAATAAGTACCTCTAGACCTTTGCAATTGATCCATATAGACTTGTTTGGACCAATTTCTACATCAAGCCTAGGAGGTAGCAAATACGCTTTTGTCATTGTAGATGATTATAGTAGATACACATGGACTTATTTTTTGGCACACAAAAGTGAATGCTTTAGGTATTTCTCTAAGTTTTGTAAACGTGTTAAAAATGAAAAGGGTTTTATGATTTCGTCAATTCGAAGTGATTATGGTAGTGAATTTTAAAACCATGATTTCCAAGAATTTTGTGAATCTAATGGATACAACCACAACTTCTCTACTCCAAGAAATCCTCAACAAAATGGAGTAGTAGAAAGAAAGAATAGAAATTTACAAGAAATGACAAGAACCATGTTAAATGAACATTGCCTACCCAAATATTTTTGGGCCGAAGCCGTAAACACGGCATGCTATGTCATGAATAGAGTTTTAGTAAGACCCTTACTCACCAAAACTCCTTATGAGTTGTGGAATAACAAAAAACCCAATATTTCATATTTTAAAGTTTTTAGGTGTAAGTGTTTTATCTTGAATAAAAAAGATGCCTTAGGAAAATTTGATGCTAAATCCGATAAAGGAATTTTCCTTAGCTATTCTTCTAATTCTAAAGTATTTCGTATATTTAATAAAAGAACTTTGATTATAGAAGAATCCATTCATATTATTTTAATGAGGTTTCCGAAATTAAGAAAAATGATTTTGATGATGATGTTAATTTTGATACTTTGAATTTAAATGAAACCCCTTCTCCAACTAGCACCAAATGTCAAAGTGTCAAGCGGCGGTACCGCCTAATACTAGTAGTGGTATCGCTAGTACCCCGAAAATCCGGGATGAGACATTTTTTAGCTCTAATTTTGAAGCCATTTGGGCCTAAAAATATCCCACCCTTTTCTGCATGAAAGGGTAACAAAGTGATATCAAAGTGTGAAAAAATATCTCTAAGTGTTAAGCTGTCAAAGTATGGTAAAAGTGCAAGAGTCCTTCTCCTCTCTCTCTTTAGTTTTGTAATCATTTAAGAAAAGGTATGAGGCTTGTAAGGGTTATCTCCTAAACCCGTCAAAAGGAGAAAGTGTTACAAAGAGGTGGTTGGTCTTCTCATATTGAAGGAAGACCTTTAGTGGACGCTGGTGACCTCAACAGAGGAGAAATCAGAAGTGGATGTAAATCACTACGATCGAACCACTATAAATTTCGGTGTGTTCTTTCCTTACTACTTATTCTGTTTACTGCATTGCAAACTATTCAATCCCCTCTTCTCTATTCACTTGCAAACTTATACATGTCAAACAAATAGTTTTCATCATAATAAGTTTATATCGTACGAAGATTTTCAAACCGACATAATTTTTCTATTGCACTAATTCACCCCCCCCCCCCCCCCTCTTAGTGTCGTTCTTGATCCTAAAAATTGGTATCAAAGCAAGGTTACTCTCATTATGGTTCGAAACCCAAGAAAGATAGCATTTGCCGACAACCAAGAGGATCACTCAATCACACGTCCACCCATGTTCAATGGGACGGATTACACCTATTAGAAAACTAGAATGATGATTTTTCTAATTTATATGGATTTATAGTTATGGAACATTGTGAAAAACGGCTTTCAAAAGTCTTATCTTCTAATGAACGATTGGAATGAGTTGGAGAAGAAGACTTTCGCTTTAAATGTCAAGGATATGAATGTCCTATTTTGCACTTTAGATAAAAATGAGTTCAATTGAGTATCTATTTGTGAAACTGCTTTCGATATTTGTCATACATTCGAAATCACTCACGAGGGCACTAGTAGAGTAAAGGAGTCCAAAATTAATATTTTAGTCCATACTTATGAGTTGTTTCAAATGAAACTAAGTGAGACCATTGGAGATATGTACACCAGGTTTACGGATATTGTCAATGGTCTAAAATAACTTGGTAAAAGTTTTTCTAATTTCTAACTTGTTAACAAAATATTAAGATCTCACTCAAAAAGTTGGAATCCTAAAGTAATGGCAATTCAAGAAGCCAAGGACTTGAATAACTTTTCGCTCGAAGAACTTATTGGGTCTTTGATGACCTATGAAATGACTTGCAATGCTCATGAAGAGTTTAAGAACAACCTTCCAAAGAATAGGAAGGATATATCACTAAGAACTCATGAAGACCATTTGAAAGAAAAATTCAAGTGATGAGGACTATGATGATGACTTGGCACTCTTGACAAGAAAGTTTAAAAATTCATAAAAGGTAATAAATCTAAAAATGATATTAAAAACTAAATTGAACCCAAGAACGAACAAATTATATGCTACAAATGCAAGAAGCAAAGATATTTCAAAAGTGAATGTCCCCAAATGAAGAAGAAACAATCAAAGAAGAAGAATGCGTTCAAAGCAACGTGGGATGATTTGAGCGATTCCGAAGGCGAAGAACACAGCAACAAGGAGATCGCCAACTACGCACTAATAGCTATTGGAGATGAGGTAAGTAGTTCATTAAATGCAAATTTATCTTTCAATGAGATTTTAAGTACTTTTTATGAATTGTTTGATGAATGTAAAATAATGAGTAAAAAGTATAATTCTTTAAAAAAGGAGCATGCCCTTTTAAATATTGATTTTAAAAAATTGAAGCATGATAATCATTCATCGCCTCCATGCTCCTTGCAAATTTATCCTACACTTTTTCCCCACACCTCTAAACCCTTCTCCGTCTCTCATTCTCCTTGCTCTGCCTCTAGAAACTCAAGAAAACCCTCATCTCTTGCAAATCTAAAGATCAATCTCAACTTTTCAAGAGAACACTACAAGGGTAATCCTCAAAAATATTTCTCTCAATTTGTAGATCTTGCTTCTTATAGTTTTCTTATTAATAATATGTGTAGTTCCATGGTATCTAGAAGATCCTCAAGGGACAAAGGAAAGAGGAGAGTAAATGAAACATATGATTCCACACTCTTTGATTCACCTCAACATGCCCTTAAATTCTCAGCCTTTGAATCTAGAAGTGTTCATAAGGAAAATATGTAGAGCTAGAAAAATTTGGTAATTTAGAACCAATTCAATGGTTTGCCAACTTAGATGTCCTTCCAATCTTCCAAATAAGTGAACACATTTATCCTAGACTTGTTCGGTTATTTTACAACAGCTTGCAAGTAGATGAAAATGATAGGGTGTCCACTTATCTCTTAGGACATCACATACTCATCACGGATAGTGTAATTGACAACCTTGTATTAATTCTTGAGAGAAGAAGAGGTTGTTACTTTATAGGGCTATGGGATGAAGAATCAATTGGGGTTACATATTCGGAGACATTAGGAACTATTTTTGGTATCCCAAATCTTTCCATCGTTCCAAAAAGTTATGAACATTTGCTACCCTTTAGCACAAAATTGCTACATCACATAGTGATAAGTATCATACTTCCAAAACAACACCATCACGATGAAGTTAGTCAAATTGAATTAGGAATAATGTATTGGATTATAATATGACACGACAAATGTTTTGGATATCTGATAAAATAAAACATAATTGAACTATCAACAAAAGATATGATGCTTCCTTATGGTGGTTTAATCACTAGACTAATGTGCGTACATAACATAGTTATTTCATATGATGAAGAAGCCTTAAAACTAGACTGATTCAATATCTTTAATGGAAACCTATTAAGAAGATTAAGATGTATAGTAAGAAATAAAATTTGAACTAGATTACCTAGGAGGACTGAACTTGCCCCACCAGAACCAGAACTAGAAACACTTGTATATAGGAAAAGTCATTCTCCTCCTACCAATCCCCTTGAGGTAGCACCTCCAACAGAGCAAGCAACCTCCTCATCTGTCGATTTATCACCACCTGAATAGGTTATGTATTTCCTTTTGCTGATAAAAGGGAGTAGGTGTTGAATCTCGTATTTTGATGATGAAACTACTTGATATATATTTATGATTTAATCTGTGTTTTGAGTGATGCAGGATGCTTCGATCAGGATGAGACAATTAAAGCAGGAAAATCATGTTGTGCCGGAGGAACATGTCAGAAGATTGGACGTAGGGCCGGTGGATTGGTCGACGTATCGACATAAAGCTTCGGGCCGTGGACTCGGGCATCGGGCCAAGAAGAGTGGGTATTGTGCCAAGGATATCGGAGTTGTGGAGTCAACTGACCAATTGGGCAATAGGCTGCAGGAGAGGACGATGCGCCGAAGAATCGGACGAAGCGTTGAGGGACCAATGACATGCCGGACAACTTGGTTAATTTCTTAGGATTAATTGTCTCGATCGAAGTTTTGTTTTAAGTGTGCAGGATTAACTACGATAGAAGTGTTGAATCTCGGATTTTGATGATGAAGTCAATTGTCATTTGTTGTCTAATCTATGTGTTGAGATAAGTGTGCAGGATTAACTACGATGAAAGTTAGACAAGCAGCAGGAGTTGCGCCGGAGTCAAGTTCATGATCACGTTGGGAGTTCGAGAGTTCGACGGAAGTTCGGACGGTCGTCGGAGGTTCTGCGAGAACAGATCCGAGAAGTCCAGAAGCTTGCCAAGCGAAGCTCGTCGGAACTCGCCAATTGGATCGTCGCAAAGTCCAGGAGTTTGCCGGAAGTCCGCAGGAGCATCACCGAGGGTTCATCGGATGATCGACGGAAGTTCGCCGGAAACTCGCCGGAAGAAGCGATTGACGCACCGAAGCAAAGCTGCAAAAATTGTCTTAGATCTAATCGTAGTTAGCACGTTGATTAAGTTGGAAAATGGGAGGTGATCCCATTAGCTTAATCTTGGGGCAATTGGGCCCCTGAAAGACTGAAATTGGGCCGAATGGAGCTAACCATTCGGACCCTGATTGTACTAGGAGGTGCAACTGCCTAGGCTAAGAGGTGGCACCGCCTGGGCTAAGCCTCCTAGCGAGACTGGGCGGTGCAACCTCCCCAGCCAGGAGGTGGCACCGCCTGAGCTCAGTCTTCGAGCTAGAATGGGCGGTGCAACCTCCCTGATAGAGAGGTGGCACCGCCTGAGCTCAGTCTTCGAGCAAGACAGGGCGGTGCAACCTCCCTGACAGAGAGGTGGCACCGCCTGAGCTTGGTCTTCGAGCTCTGGCAGAGAGGTGCAACCGCCTCAGTCAAGAGGTGGCACCGCGTGGGCTCAGTCTTCGAGCTCTGCCAGGCGGTGCAACCTCTCCAGTCAGGAGGTACAACCGCCTGATCCCGAAATTCCGGGATTTGATCGTTTTGAGCTCCAAATTTGAATTGGGTTGGGGCCTATAAATACCCCACCCATTCAGCACTGAAAAGATATAGACCTACACCGAATTCTTGATCCTTTCTGTGATTCTAAGAGCTCAAATTTGTGTAAAGTCCTAAAGTTCTCCTCTTTCTGTTCTTCAAGTCTTGAGTTGTAAAGAGAGGAGAGAAAGGTCCTGTAAGGGTTGTCTCCTGAGCCCATCAAAAGGAGTGAATCTGTAAAAGGGCAGTTGGCCTTCGCCTATTGAAGGAAGGCCTCTAGTTGACGTCGGTGACCTCGTCGGTGGAGGAAGCCAAAAGTGGAGTAGGTCAAGACTGACCGAACCACTCTAAATCTCTGGTTTGCGTTTATTTTGAGCACTTTATCATTACTGCAACCTCCTACATAGCTACTGCTCTCTACGCCTTTACAAACAAGTTTCTAAGTGCTGATCTTTCCGAATATGCATTCAGACGTAAATCGGTGTTTTCATATATTACAGTTTACGATTATGTTTTATAACTGCAAATTGTCTTCTGCGCTTTTACGAACGAGTTTCTTTGTAGATTAAATTTACATTTTGATTTTATTTATAACTGCAAACTGTCTTCTGCAATTTTACGAACGAGTTTCAAGGTTTAGACGAAAATCTGCATTCAGACGTAAAACTGCATTTAGACGTAAATCGGCTTTCCTCGTATAATCATCATATTTTAGTTTACGTTTACGTCTTGATTTCAACTGCATATTTCCTTCTGCGAGTCTACAAACGAGTTTCAAAGTTCAGACGTAAATCTGCGTTTAGACGTAAATCTGCGTTTAGACGTAAATCTGCGTTTAGACGTAAATCTGAGTTTAGATGTAAATCTGCTTTTTGCAGATTACTTTTTGAGCTATACAATAGCAGCACACTGTCTTTATACTTCTACTTAAACTGCTTTTGATCTAAACAAGTGATTTACGCAATCTAAGCTTAGACGTAAACTGCGCTTAGACGCAAACTGTGTTTAGACGCAAACTGCGCTTAGACGCAATCTGCATTTAGACGCAAACTGCGTTTAGACGCAAACTGTGTTTAGACGTAAACTGCACTTAATCATAAGTAATCTTAGAATCGGCTTTTGCATCAAAATAGTTTTTATCGAACGAACGCAGCTTTCGTTTTTAATCGCTGAAAGATTTCCGCTGCACTAATTCACCCCCCCCCCTCTTATTGCTCTCGATCCTAACAATTGGTATCAGAGCCCGGTTAACTCTCAAATGGATTAAAATCCAAGAGAGATAGCTTACGCCGGAAACCAAGAGGGCCATTCCATTACACGTCCACCCATGTTCAGTGGGACGGACTACACCTACTGGAAGACCCGAATGAGGATCTTTCTTATTTCTATGGATTTTGAACTGTGGAATCTTGTCGAAAACAGATTTTCGAAGTCTTCTCTTCCAATGATCGATTGGAATGATTTGGAGAAGAAGGCTTTCTCTCTTAATGCAAAGGCTATGAATGCCTTATTTTGTGCACTTGATAAAAACGAGTTTAACCGTGTTTCAACTTGTGAAACTGCATTTGATATTTGGCACACACTCGAAGTGACCCATGAAGGCACAAGTAGAGTAAAAGAGTCAAAAATCAATTTGCTGTTACATTCTTTCGAACTTTTCCGGATGAAACCGAGTGAAACCATTGACGACATGTTTACCCGTTTCACGGATGTCGTCAACGGTATAAAAGGACTCGGAAAGAGCTTTTCAGATTTTGAGCTTGTTAATAAGATACTAAGATCCCTTCCTAAGAGTTGGGATCCTAAAGTCACGGCTATTCAAGAGGCAAAAGATCTGTAAAATTTTCCTCTTGAAGAACTAATCGGGTCATTAATGACCTACGAAATGACTTGTAAAGCTCATGAAGAGCAAGAAGACATCCTTCCAAAGAACAAGAAGGATATGACACTCAAAACTTCTGAAGATCACTTGAGAGAAAACTCAAGTGATGAGGACTGTGACGATGACTTGGCACTTCTAACAAGAAAATTTAAAAAATTTATTAAAAGAAACAAGTTTAAGAATGATACTAAAAATAAACTTGAATCCAAGAAGGATCAAGTTATTTGCTATGAGTACAAAAAGCCGGGACACTACAAGAGTGATTGTCCCCAAGCCAAAAAGAGAACAACAAAGAAGAAGACGCTCAAAGCAACATGGGATGATTCGAGCGCATCTGAGGAAGAGGAGTCCAACACCGAGCAAGTTGCTCATTACGCCTTAATGGCCATCGGAGAGGAGGTAACGAATTCATTAAATGCTGATTTATCTTTCGATGAATTATTAAATGCTTTCAATGACTTATTTGATGAATGCAAGAGTATCAGTAGAAAATACAAATTGCTGAAAAAGGTGCATGATAGTCTCACTTGTGAGTTTGACAAGTTAAAAGTTGAACATCATGATAGTTTAAATTCATGTATCAAATGTCATGATTTAGAAACTTTCCAAAAAGAAAACCTGCTACTCAAGGACACCTTGAAGAAATTCGAGGTTGGTAGCAAGTCATTGAACATGATCCTTGCAAACAAGGGTCACGTTCCAAAAAGAAGTGGAATTGGATTTGTGAGAAGTCCTCACCTAAATCCAACCACTTTTATAAAAGGCTCCATCTTACATGTTCAACACCAAGCAAAATGCAACTTTTGTTGCAAAATTGGACACAAGACATATTATTGTCCATTCAAGAAAATTAGTCCAAATAAATTGATTTGGGTTCCTAAAGGAACTATGATAAACTCTATGCAACATGATAAACAATGTAGATCTATCTTTGAGGCACCTAAAAGCAAATGGGTACCTAAAAATTATCCTTTCTTGTAGAAACCCACACCATCCCAAGCTAGGAGCAAGAGATGGTATCTTGATAGTGGATGCTCAAGGCATATGACCGGAGATCCATCTCAATTCTCTAAGCTCACTAGCATAGATGAAGGCTATGTTACCTTCGGAGACAACAAAAAGGGTAAAATCATTGGCAAAGGAACCATAGGTAACAAATCCAACTTCTTTATTGAAGATGTTTTGTTAGTTGATGGTTTAAAACATAACCTCTTGAGCATTAGTCAATTATGTGATAAAGGATACATTGTCAAATTCGAATCTAATGCTTGTATCATTGAAAAACCCCATAAAAACATGTCTATGATTGCATTAAAACAAAATAACATATACACTATTGACATCAATGATTTGTGTAATGAAATGTGTTTTTCGGTTTTAAATGAGGATGCTTGGCTATGGCATAGAAGATTAGGTCATGCTAGCATGAAACTAATCACTCAAATATCATCTAAAGAACTTGTAAGAGGAATTCCTCATATCAAGTTCATCAAAGATAATGTATGTGATGCTTGCCAATTAGGTAAACAGATTAAGGGTAGTTTCAACACTAAAAATCAAATAAGCACCTCTAGGCCCTTACAATTGATCCATATGGACTTGTTCGGACCAATCTCTTCATCAAGTCTAGGAGGTAGCAAATACGCCTTTGTCATTGTTGATGACTATAGCAGATATACATGGACCTACTTCTTAAAACAAAAAAATGAATGCTTTAGATATTTTACCAAGTTATGTAAACTTGTTCAAAATGAGAAAGGTTCTATGATTTCATCAATAAGAAGCGATCATGGTGGAGAATTTCAAAACCACGATTTCCAAGAATTCTGTGAACTCAATGGATATAACCATAATTTCTCTACTCCAAGAAATCCTCAACAAAATGGGGTAGTAGAAAGAAAAACTCGAAATCTACAAGAAATGGCAAGAACTATGTTGAATGAACACAGCCTACCCAAATACTTTTGGGCCGAAGCCGTAAACACTGCATGCTATATTTTGAATAGAGTACTAGTAAGACCCTTACTCACCAAAACTCCTTATGAGTTATGGAATAACAAAAAACCCAATGTTTCATATTTTAAAGTCTTTGGGTGTAAGTGTTTTATCTTAAATGAAAAGGATAACTTAGGAAAATTTGATGCTAAATCCGATGAAGGAATCTTTCTTGGTTATTCTTCGATTTCTAAAGCTTTTCGTATCTTCAATAAAAGAACTTTAATTATTGAAGAATCCATTCATGTTGTTTTCAATGAGATTTCCGAAATTAAGAAAAATGATCTTGATGATGATGTTAATTTTGATTCCTTAAATTTAAATGAAACCGCTTCTCCAACTAGCAACTTGGATGCATCCACTTCCGAAACATCCTTACCCAAGGATTGGAAGTATGTAGATGCTCATCCTAAGGAGCTAATATTAGGAGACACATCAAAGGGGGTTCAAACACGATCTTCTTTTAAAAATTTTTATGCCAACGCCGCCTTTCTCTCCCAAATTGAACCCAAATGTGTTGATGAAGCCATGAAAGATGATTCATGGATTATCGCAATGCAAGATGAATTGAATCAATTTGAGAGAAATGAGGTGTGGAGTCTTGTTCCTAGGCCAAATGACCATTTAGTAATTGGTACTAAATGGGTTTTCAGAAACAAGCAAGATGAAAATGGTATCGTGGTTAGAAACAAGGCTAGATTAGTGGCCAAAGGTTTCAACCAAGAAGAAGGTATCGATTACGAAGAAACCATCGCACCTGTGGCTCGATTGGAAGCCATAAGGATGCTCCTTGCCTACGCTAGTAGTAATAATTTTAAGTTATTTCAAATGGATGTTAAAAGCGCTTTTTTAAATGGCTTTATTTCCGAAGAAGTTTATGTTGAACAACCTCCTGGATTTGAAAATAATAGCCTCCCTAATCATGTGTTTAGATTAACTAAAGCTCTCTATGGTTTAAAACAAGCCCCAAGGGCTTGGTATGAGAGACTTAGTTCTTTTCTTATCAAAAATAACTTTACAAAAGGCAAGGTTGATACTACATTGTTTATCAAGAATTTTGAAAATAATTTTCTCATTGTTCAGATTTATGTTGATGATATCATCTTTGGCTCTACAAATGAATCTCTTTGTGAATCTTTTGCTAAAACTATGAGTCTTGAATTCGAAATGAGCTTAATAGGAGAATTAACATTCTTCTTAGGCTTACAAATCAAACAACTAAGCAATGGCATCTTTATTAGTCAAACTAAATATGCCTTGAATTTATTAAAAAGGTTTAATATGAACAACTCAAAGGCTAGTAACACTCCTATGAGCACCTCCACTAAGTTAGAAATTGATGAAAGTGGAGAAAGCTTTGATCAAAAAACTTATAGGGGCATGATAGGAAGTTTACTTTACCTCACTGCCACCAGACCAGACATCATGTTCAGTGTAGGACTTTGTGCTAGATTTCAATCAAACCCTAAGATATCTCATCTCAAAGCAATTAAAAGAATACTTAGATATCTTAATGGAACCACAAATCTAGGATTATGGTACCCAAAATCAGAAAATTTTAAGTTAACAGCTTATGTTGATGCGGACTTCGCTGGCTGTAGACTAGATAGAAAAAGCACATCAGGATCATGTCAATTTTTAGGACATGCCCTTGTTTCCTGGTCATCTAAGAAACAAAGCTCGGTTGTTCTATCAACAACCGAAGCTGAATATATTGCAGCAAGTGCATGCTGTGCACAAGTTGTATGGATGAAAAATACTTTAGAAGATTACAAAGTTAATCTTAAAGATATTCCCATTAAATGTGATAACACGAGTGCAATATGCTTAACTAAGAATCATATACAACACTCAAGAACAAAACATATTGATATTAGACATCACTTTATACGAGATCATGTCACTAATCATGATGTAACCATAGAGTTCATTGATACTAAACATCAACTAGCTGACATTTTTACAAAACCTCTAAGTGAAGAACAATTTGATTTCATTCGAAGAGAATTAGGAATTTTGATATGTCCGAATAGATAAATTTGTTAAAATTATTTTTCGGACTATATTGAATGATCAAATCACTTGATTACCATGTTTCTATGATTATATGTGAAAATCTGCAACAAAATCTTGACCGAATGCATCTTATTTATTCGAATGCTATAAGATTTGATGAAGTGATTCATGTGTATGTATTCCATCCTGCAAAATCTTTACATAGACAATTGATTATAACAAAAAGGGGAAGAAGTATTTAAAGCAATCTATGTAAAATTCCTCTATAAGCTTGCTATTATTATTTTCTTGGCATCATAATTACTATGCTTTTTGTTGATGACAAAGGGGGAGATATATGAATTGATAAACACTGCCATGATTAGAAATACTATGAGAGATGCTATAAACACTGCTATGTGATGCTATAAACACTGCTATGATTATGCCATCCTTGCATCACTAAGAGATATATGAACATGTGCTAAAGTTTGCATTATGTTTGGATTATGCCCTGAGTTGATATCTTATCATGTGAAAAAAATGCAAAACTTGCTAGAATATTTCAAATGTGTGCATAGTGCTTCACAACTTTAAATGATAATGTTCAAACTACATGATGAATAGTTACAAACACAATCATACAAACTTGATGATGTATGTCAAGCCTTGACATCATCTTTGAAGAGATACATCATGATGAGTATCATGATGGAAGTATTGATAAGTTTAACTAATCTAACTTATCAATACGTCACTTGAATTCTTAGGTCTTGAATTCAAGGTTGACTTATCTCAACTATGGCATATAGATAGGGGGAGTTAAGGATAACTCCATTATCAATTGATTGTCATCATCAAAAAGGGGGAGATTATTGAATCTCAGATTTTGATGATGAAGTCAATTGTCATTTGTTGTCTAATCTATGTGTTGAGATAAGTGTGTAGGATTAACTACGATGAAAGTTAGACAAGCAGCAGGAGTTGCGCCGGAGTCAAGTTCATGATCACGTTGGGAGTTCGAGAGTTCGACGGAAGTTCGAACGGTCATCGGAGGTTCTGCGAGAACAGATCCGAGAAGTCCAGAAGCTTGCCAAGCGAAGCTCGTCGGAACTCGCCAAGTGGATCGTCGTAAAGTCCAAGAGTTTGCCGGAAATCCGCAGGAGCATCACCGAGGGTTCATCGGATGATCGACGAAAGTTCGCCGGAAACTCGCCGGAAGAAACGATTGACGCACCGAAGCAAAGCTGCAGAAATTGTCTTAGATCTAATCGTAGTTAGCACGTTGATTAAGTTGGAAAAAGGGAGGTGATCCCATTAGCTTAATCTTGGGGCAATTGGGCCCCTGAAAGACTGAAATTGGGCCGAATGGAGCTAACCATTCGGACCCTGATTGCACTAGGAGGTGCAACCGCCTAGGCCAGGAGGTGGCACCGCCTGGGCTAAGCCTCCCAGCGAGATTGGGCGGTGCAACCTCCCCAGCTAGGAGGTGGCACCGCCTGAGCTCAGTCTTCGAGCAAGACTGGGCGGTGCAACCTCCCTGACAGAGAGGTGGCACCGCCTGAGCTCGGTCTTCGAGCTTTGGCAGAGAGGTGCAACCGCCTCAGTCAAGAGGTGGCACCGCCTGGGCTCAGTCTTCGAGCTCTGCCAGGCAGTGCAACCTCTCCAGTCAAGAGGTACAACCGCCTGATCCCGGAATTCCGGGATTTGATCGTTTTGAGCTCCAAATTTGAATTGGGTTGGGGCCTATAAATACCCCACCCATTCAGCACTGAAAAGATACAGACCTACACCGAATTCTTGATCTTTTCTGTGATTTTAAGAGCTCAAATTTGTGTAAAGTCCTAAAGTTCTCCTCTTTCTGTTCTTCAAGTCTTGAGTTGTAAAGAGAGGAGAGAAAGGTCCTGTAAGGGTTGTCTCCTGAGCCCATCAAAAGGAGTGAATCTGTAAAAGGGCAGTTGGCCTTCGCCTATTGAAGGAAGGCCTCTAGTTGACGTCGGTGACCTCGTCGGTGGAGGAAGCCAAAAGTGGAGTAGGTCAAGACTGACCGAACCACTCTAAATCTCTGGTTTGCGTTTATTTTGAGCACTTTATCATTACTGCAACCTCCTACATAGCTACTGCTCTCTACGCCTTTACGAACAAGTTTCTAAGTGCTGATCTTTCCGAATCTGCATTCAGACGTAAATCGGTGTTTTCATATATTACAGTTTACGATTATGTTTTATAACTGCAAATTGTCTTCTGCGCTTTTACGAACGAGTTTCTTTGTAGATTAAATTTACGTTTTGATTTTATTTATAACTGCAACTGTCTTCTGCAATTTTACGAATGAGTTTCAAGGTTTAGACGAAAATCTGCATTCAGACGTAAAACTGCATTTAGACGTAAATCGGCTTTCCTCGTACAATCATCAGATTTCAGTTTACGTTTACGTCTTGATTTCAACTGCATATTGCCTTCTGCGAGTCTACAAACGAGTTTCAAAGTTCAGACGTAAATCTGCGTTTAGACGTAAATCTGCGTTTAGACGTAAATCTGAGTTTAGATGTAAATCTGCTTTTTGCAGATTACTTTTTGAGCTATACAATAGCAGCACACTGTCTTTATACTTCTACTTAAACTGCTTTTGATCTAAACAAGTGATTTACGCAATCTGAGCTTAGACGTAAACTGCGCTTAGACGCAAACTGTGTTTAGACGCAAACTGCGCTTAGACGCAATCTGCATTTAGACGCAAACTGCGTTTAGACGTAAACTGCACTTAATCATAAGTAATCTTAGAATCGGCTTTTGCATCAAAATAGTTTTTATCGAACGAACGCAGCTTTCGTTTTTAATCGCTGAAAGATTTCCGCTGCACTAATTCACCCCCCCCCCCCTCTTAGTGCTCTCGATCCTAACAATTGGTATCAGAGCCCGGTTAACTCTCAAACGGATTAAAATCCAAGAGAGATGGCTTACGCCGGAAACCAAGAGGGCCATTCCATTACACGTCCACCTATGTTCAGTGGGACGGACTACACCTACTGGAAGACCCGAATGAGGATCTTTCTTATTTCTATGGATTTTGAACTGTGGAATCTTGTCGAAAACAGATTTTCGAAGTCTTCTCTTCCAATGATCGATTGGAATGATTTGGAGAAGAAGGCTTTCGCTCTTAATGCAAAGGCTATGAATGCCTTATTTTGTGCACTTGATAAAAACAAGTTTAACCGTGTTTCAACTTGTGAAACTGCATTTGATATTTGGCACACACTCGAAGTGACCCATGAAGGCACAAGTAGAGTAAAAGAGTCAAAAATCAATTTGCTATTACATTCTTTCGAACTTTTCCGGATGAAACCGAGTGAAACCATTGGCGACATGTTTACCCGTTTCACGGATGTCGTCAACGGTATAAAAGGACTCGGAAAGAGCTTTTCAGATTTTGAGCTTGTTAATAAGATACTAAGATCCCTTCCTAAGAGTTGGGATCCTAAAGTCACGGCTATTCAAGAGGCAAAAGATCTGCAAAATTTCCCTCTTGAAGAACTAATCGGGTCATTAATGACCTACGAAATGACTTGTAAAGCTCATGAAGAGCAAGAAGACATCCTTCTAAAGAACAGGAAGGATATGACACTCAAAACTTCTGAAGATCACTTGAGAGAAAACTCAAGTGATGAGGACTGTGACGATGACTTGGCACTTCTAACTAGAAAATTTAAAAAATTTATTAAAAGAAACAAGTTTAAGAATGATACTAAAAATAAACTTGAACCCAAGAAGGATCAAGTTATTTGCTATGAGTACAAAAAGCCGGGACACTACAAGAGTGATTATCCCCAAGCCAAAAAGAGAACAACAAAGAAGAAGGCGCTCAAAGCAACATGGGATGATTCGAGCGCATCTGAGGAAGAGGAGTCCAACACCGAGCAAGTTGCTCATTACGCCTTAATGGCCATCGGAGAGGAGGTAACGAATTCATTAAATGCTGATTTATCTTTCGATGAATTATTAAATGCTTTCAATGACTTATTTGATGAATGCAAGAGTATCAGTAGAAAATACAAATTGCTGAAAAAGGTGCATGATAGTCTCACTTGTGAGTTTGACAAGTTAAAAGTTGAACATCATGATAGTTTAAATTCATGTATCAAATGTCATGATTTAGAAACTTTCCAAAAAGAAAACCTGCTACTCAAGGACACCTTGAAGAAATTCGAGGTTGGTAGCAAGTCATTGAACATGATCCTTGCAAACAAGGGTCACGTTCCAAAAAGAAGTGGAATTGGATTTGTGAGAAGTCCTCACCTAAATCCAACCACTTTTATAAAAGGCTCCATCTTACATGTTCAACACCAAGCAAAATGCAACTTTTGTTGCAAAATTGGACACAAGACATATTATTGTCCATTTAAGAAAATTAGTCCAAATAAATTGATTTGGGTTCCTAAAGGAACCATGATAAACTCTATGCAACATGATAAACAATGTAGATCTATCTTTGAGGCACCCAAAAGCAAATGGGTACCTAAAAATTATCCTTTCTTGTAGAAACCCACACCATCCCAAGCTAGGAGCAAGAGATGGTACCTTGATAGTGGATGCTCAAGGCATATGACCGGAGATCCATCTCAATTCTCTAAGCTCACTAGCATAGATGAAGGCTATGTTACCTTCGGAGACAACAAAAAGGGTAAAATCATTGGCAAAGGAACCATAGGTAACAAATCCAACTTCTTTATTGAAGATGTTTTGTTAGTTGATGGTTTAAAACATAACCTCTTGAGCATTAGTCAATTATGTGATAAAGGATACATTGTCAAATTCGAATCTAATGCTTGTATCATTGAAAAACCCCATAAAAACATGTCTATGATTGCATTAAAACAAAATAACGTATACACTATTGACATCAATGATTTGTGTAATGAAATGTGTTTTTCGGTTTTAAATGAGGATGCTTGGCTATGGCATAGAAGATTAGGTCATGCTAGCATGAAACTAATCACTCAAATATCATCTAAAGAACTTGTAAGAGGAATTCCTCATATCAAGTTCATCAAAGATAATGTATGTGATGCTTGCCAATTAGGTAAACAGATTAAGGGTAGTTTCAAGACTAAAAATCAAATAAGCACCTCTAGGCCCTTACAATTGATTCATATGGACTTGTTCGGACCAATCTCTTTATCAAGTCTAGGAGGTAGCAAATACGCCTTTGTCATTGTTGATGACTATAGCAGATATACATGGACCTACTTCTTAAAACAAAAAAATGAATGCTTTAGATATTTTACCAAGTTATGTAAACTTGTTCAAAATGAGAAAGGTTCTATGATTTCATCAATAAGAAGCGATCATGGTGGAGAATTTCAAAACCACGATTTCCAAGAATTCTGTGAACTCAATGGATATAACCATAATTTCTCTACTCCAAGAAATCCTCAACAAAATGGGGTAGTAGAAAGAAAAACTCGAAATCTACAAGAAATGGCAAGAACTATGTTGAATGAACACAGCCTACCCAAATACTTTTGGGTCGAAGCCGTAAACACTGCATGCTATATTTTGAATAGAGTACTAGTAAGACCCTTACTCACCAAAACTCCTTATGAGTTATGGAATAACAAAAAACCCAATGTTTCATATTTTAAAGTCTTTGGGTGTAAGTGTTTTATCTTAAATGAAAAGGATAACTTAGGAAAATTTGATGCTAAATCCGATGAAGGAATCTTTCTTGGTTATTCTTCGATTTCTAAAGCTTTTCGTATCTTCAATAAAAGAACTTTAATTATTGAAGAATCCATTCATGTTGTTTTCAATGAGATTTCCGAAATTAAGAAAAATGATCTTGATGATGATGTTAATTTTGATTCCTTAAATTTAAATGAAACCCCTTCTCTAACTAGCAACTTGGATGCATCCACTTCCAAAACATCCTTACCCAAGGATTGGAAGTATGTAGATGCTCATCCTAAGGAGCTAATATTAGGAGACACATCAAAGGGGGTTCAAACACGATCTTCTTTTAAAAATTTTTATGCCAACGCCGCCTTTCTCTCCCAAATTGAACCCAAATGTGTTGATGAAGCCATGAAAGATGATTCATGGATTATCGCAATGCAAGATGAATTGAATCAATTTGAGAGAAATGAGGTGTGGAGGCTTGTTCCTAGGCCAAATGACCATTTAGTAATTGGTACTAAATGGGTTTTCAGAAACAAGCAAGATGAAAATGGTATCGTGGTTAGAAACAAGGCTAGATTAGTGGCCAAAGGTTTCAACCAAGAAGAAGGTATCGATTACGAAGAAACCTTCGCACTTGTGGCTCGATTGGAAGCCATAAGGATGCTCCTTGCCTACGCTAGTAGTAATAATTTTAAGTTATTTCAAATGGATGTTAAAAGCGCTTTTTTAAATGGCTTTATTTCCGAAGAAGTTTATGTTGAACAACCTCCTGGATTTGAAAATAATAGCCTCCCTAATCATGTGTTTAGATTAACTAAAGCTCTCTATGGTTTAAAACAAGCCCCAAGGGCTTGGTATGAGAGACTTAGTTCTTTTCTTATCAAAAATAACTTTACAAAAGGCAAGGTTGATACTACATTGTTTATCAAGAATTTTGAAAATAATTTTCTCATTGTTCAGATTTATGTTGATGATATCATCTTTGGCTCTACAAATGAATCTCTTTGTGAATCTTTTGCTAAAACTATGAGTCTTGAATTCGAAATGAGCTTAATGGGAGAATTAACATTCTTCTTAGGCTTACAAATCAAACAACTAAGCAATGGCATCTTTATTAATCAAACTAAATATGCCATGAATTTATTAAAAAGGTTTAATATGAACAACTCAAAGGCTAGTAACACTCCTATGAGCACCTCCACTAAGTTAGAAATTGATGAAAGTGGAGAAAGCTTTGATCAAAAAACTTATAGGGGCATGATAGGAAGTTTACTTTACCTCACTGCCACCAGACCAGACATCATGTTCAGTGTAGGACTTTGTGCTAGATTTCAATCAAACCCTAAGATATCTCATCTCAAAGCAGTTAAAAGAATACTTAGATATCTTAATGGAACCACAAATCTAGGATTATGGTACCCAAAATCAGAAAATTTTAAGTTAACAGCTTATGCTGATGCGGACTTCGCTGGCTGTAGACTAGATAGAAAAAGCACATCAGGATCATGTCAATTTTTAGGACATGCCCTTGTTTCCTGGTCATCTAAGAAACAAAGCTCGGTTGCTCTATCAACAACCGAAGCTGAATATATTGCAGCAAGTGCATGCTGTGCACAAGTTGTATGGATGAAAAATACTTTAGAAGATTACAAAGTTAATCTTAAAGATATTCCCATTAAATGTGATAACACGAGTGCAATATGCTTAACTAAGAATCCTATACAACACTCAAGAACAAAACATATTGATATTAGACATCACTTTATACGAGATCATGTCACTAATCATGACGTAACCATAGAGTTCATTGATACTAAACATCAACTAGCTGACATTTTTACAAAACCTCTAAGTGAAGAACAATTTGATTTCATTCGAAGAGAATTAGGAATTTTGATATGTCCGAATAGATAAATTTGTTAAAATTATTTTTCGGACTATATTGAATGATCAAATCACTTGATTACCATGTTTCTATGATTATATGTGAAAATCTGCAACAAAATCTTGACCGAATGCATCTTATTTATTCGAATGCTATAAGATTTGATGAAGTGATTCATGTGTATGTATTCCATCCTGCAAAATCTTTACATAGACAATTGATAATAACAAAAAAGGGAAGAAGTATTTAAAGCAATCTATGTAAAATTCCTCTATAAGCTTGCTATTATTATTTTCTTGGCATCATAATTACTATGCTTTTTGTTGATGACAAAGGGGGAGATATATGAATTGATAAACACTGCCATGATTAGAAATACTATGAGAGATGCTATAAACACTGCTATGATTATGCCATCCTTGCATCACTAAGAGATATATGAACATGTGCTAAAGTTTGCATTATGTTTGGATTATGCCCTGAGTTGATATCTTATCATATGAAGAAAATGCAAAACTTGCTAGAATATTTCAAATGTGTGCATAGTGCTTCACAGCTTTAAATGATAATGTTCAAACTACATGATGAATAGTTACAAACACAATCATACAAACTTGATGATGTATGTCAAGCCTTGACATCATCTTTGAAGAGATACATCATGATGAGTATCATGATGGAAGTATTGATAAGTTTAACTAATCTAACTTATCAATACGTCACTTGAATTCTTAGGTCTTGAATTCAAGGTTGACTTATCTCAACTATGGCATATAGACAGGGGGAGTTAAGGATAACTCCATTATCAATTGATTGTCATCATCAAAAAGGGGGAGATTATTGAATCTCGGATTTTGATGATGAAGTCAATTGTCATTTGTTGTCTAATCTATGTGTTGAGATAAGTGTGTAGGATTAACTACGATGAAAGTTAGACAAGCAGCAGGAGTTGCGCCGGAGTCAAGTTCATGATCACGTTGGGAGTTCGAGAGTTCGACGGAAGTTCGAACGGTCATCGGAGGTTCTGCGAGAATAGATCCGAGAAGTCCAGAAGCTTGCCAAGCGAAGCTCGTCGGAACTCGCCAAGTGGATCGTCGTAAAGTCCAGGAGTTTGCCAGAAGTCCGCAGGAGCATCACCGAGGGTTCATCGGATGATCGACGGAAGTTCGCCGGAAACTCGCCGGAAGAAGCGATTGACGCACCGAAGCAAAGCTGCAGAAATTGTCTTAGATCTAATCGTAGTTAGCACGTTGATTAAGTTGGAAAATGGGAGGTGATCCCATTAGCTTAATCTTGGGGCAATTGGGCCCCTGAAAGACTGAAATTGGGCCGAATGGAGCTAACCATTCGGACCCTGATTGCACTAGGAGGTGCAACCGCCTAGGCCAGGAGGTGGCACCGCCTGGGCTAAGCCTCCCAGCGAGATTGGGCGGTGCAACCTCCCCAGCTAGGAGGTGGCACCGCCTGAGCTCAGTCTTCGAGCTAGACTGGGCGGTGCAACCAACCTGACAGAGAGGTGGCACCGCCTGAGCTCAGTCTTCGAGCAAGACTGGGCGGTGCAACCTCCCTGACAGAGAGGTGGCACCGCCTGAGCTCGGTCTTCGAGCTTTGGCAGAGAGGTGCAACCGCCTCAGTCAAGAGGTGGCACCGCCTGGGCTCAGTCTTCGAGCTCTGCCAAGCGGTGCAACCTCTCCAGTCAGGAGGTACAACCGCCTGATCCCGGAATTTCGGGATTTGATCGTTTTGAGCTCCAAATTTGAATTGGGTTGGGGCCTATAAATACCCCACCCATTCAGCACTGAAAAGATACAGACCTACACCGAATTCTTGATCTTTTTTGTGATTCTAAGAGCTCAAATTTGTGTAAAGTCCTAAAGTTCTCCTCTTTCTGTTCTTCAAGTCTTGAGTTGTAAAGAGAGGAGAGAAAGGTCCTATAAGGGTTGTCTCCTGAGCCCATCAAAAGGAGTGAATCTGTAAAAGGGCAGTTGGCCTTCGCCTATTGAAGGAAGGCCTCTATTTGACGTCGGTGACCTCGTCGGTGGAGGAAGCCAAAAGTGGAGTAGGTCAAGACTGACCGAACCACTCTAAATCTCTGGTTTGCGTTTATTTTGAGCACTTTATCATTACTGCAAACCTCCTACATAGCTACTGCTCTCTGCGCCTTTACGAACAAGTTTCTAAGTGCTGATCTTTCCGAATCTGCATTCAGACGTAAATCGGTGTTTTCATACATTACAGTTTACGATTACGTTTTATAACTGCAAACTGTCTTCTGCGCTTTTACGAACGAGTTTCTTTGCAGATTACATTTATGTTTTGATTATATTTATAACTGCAAACTGTCTTCTGCAATTTTACGAACGAGTTTCAAGGTTTAGATGAAAATCTGCATTCAGACGTAAAACTGCATTTAGACGTAAATCGGCTTTCCTCGTACAATCATCTGATTTCAGTTTACGTTTACGTCTTGATTTCAACTGCATATTGCCTTCTGCGAGTCTACAAACGAGTTTCAAAGTTCAGACATAAATCTGCGTTTAGACGTAAATCTGCGTTTAGACGTAAATCTGAGTTTAGACGTAAATATGCTTTTTGCAGATTACTTTTTGAGCTATACAATAGTAGCACACTGTCTTTATACTTCTGCTTAAACTACTTTTGATCTAAACAAGTGATTTACACAATTTGAGCTTAGACGTAAACTGCGCTTAGACGCAAACTGTGTTTAGACGCAAACTGCGCTTAGACGCAATCTGCATTTAGACGCAAACTGCATTTAGATGCAAACTGTGTTTAGACGTAAACTGCACTTAATCATAAGTAATCTTAGAATCGGCTTTTGCATCAAAATAGTTTTTATCGAACGAACGCAGCTTTCGTTTTTAATCACTGAAAGATTTCCGTTGCACTAATTCACCCCCCCCCCCCCCTCTTAGTGCTCTCGATCCTAACAAGAAGAAAGACATGCAGCAGGAGTTGCGCCGGCGTCAAGACAATGATCACGTTGGGAGTTCGAGAGTTCGACGGAAGTTCGGACAATCGTCGGAGGTTCTGCGGGAACAAATCCGAGAAGTCCATGAGCTTGCCAAAGAAGCTCTTCGGAACTCGCCAAGTGGATCGTCGCAAGTCCATGCCGGAAGTCCACAGGAGCATCACCGAGGGTTCATCGGATGATCGACGGAAGTTCGCCGGAAGCTCACCGGAAGAAGCGATTGACGCACCGGAGCAAGTTGCAGTAAATGTCTTAGGAAAATCGTAGTTAGCACAATGATTAAGTTGGAAATGGGAGGTGATCCCATTAACTTAATCTTGGGGCAATTGGGCCCTTGAAAAACCCAAATTAGGCCGAATGGATCAACCCATTCGGACCCTGATTTTTGGCGGGAGGTGCAACCGCCCAAGCCAGGAGGTAGCACCGCCTGGGCTAAGTCTCCGAGCAAGACTGGGCGGTGCAACCGCCCCAGCTAGGAGGTGGCACCGCTTGGGCTCAATCTCCGAGCGAGACTGGGCGGTGCAACCTCCCCTAACAAGAGGTAGCACTGCCTGAGCTCGGTCTTCGAGCTCTGGCAGGAGGTGCAACCGCCTCAGTCAGGCGGTGGCACTGCCCAGAGGCTCGGTCTTTGAGCTTTGGCAAGAGGTGCAACCGCTCCAGTCAGGAGGTGCAATCGCCTGATCCCGGAATTTCGGGAATTGATAGTTTTGAGCTCCAAATTTGAATTGGGTTGGGGCCTATAAATACCCCACCCATTCAGCACTGATAGAGCACAGAATACACACCGAAATCTTGATCCTTTTCTGTGATTCTTAGAGCTCAAAATTGTTGTAAAGGCCAAAAGTTCTTCTCCCTTTGTTCTTCCAAGTTCTGAGTTGTAAAGAGAGGAGAGAAAATTCTGTAAGGGTTGTCTCCTAAGCCCGTCAAAAGGAGTGAAACTGTAAAAGGGTGGTTGGCCTTCGCCTATTGAAGGAAGGTCTCTAGTTGACGTCGGTGACCTCGTCGGTGGAGGAAGCCAAAAGTGGAGTAGGTCAAGATTGACCGAACTACTCTAAATCTCGGTTTACATTTACTTTGAGCATTTTATCTTTACTGTAAACCTCCTTTAAAGCTTACTGCTTTCTGCACATATACGATCGGGTTTCAAGCTTTGCACTTTCCGAATCAGCGTTTAGACGTAAATCTGTTTTTTCGTACGATCATCATATTTCAGCTTGCGTTTACATTTTGATTTCTATCTTAACTACAAACTGCCTTAATATCCTTGCTTAAGCTGCATCTCGCCTAATCAAGTGATTTACGAATCAGCATTTAGACGTAAATCAGTTTCTTCATACGAACGTCATATTTCAGTTTGCGCTCATATTCTGGTTTTCATCATAACTGCAAACTGCCTTCATAGATTGACTTTAACGTCATCTCGCTTGATCTTAAGTTAAAGTAATCTTAGAATCGGCTTTCACATCGAAATCATTTTTATCGTTCGAACGTTTTTATCGTCGAAAGATTTCCGCTGAACTAATTCACCCCCCCCCGCCCCCCCTCTTAGTGCTCTTGATCCGAACAGTAGGGAACTAAAAAGTACCATGATGAGTTGTACTCCTTGATATACTACTTACATTCTATGACGTACCCTTTCATGTCATATGCTTTTCAATATTATGATGTGCTTCTTGATGATGGTTTAATGCTTGCATTGCTCTAAGAATTAGACTTGATAAATCTTTTAAATGCATAAATTCCTTAATATATTCTTCAAATTTCTCGGTTTTCTTTTTAAATCAAGGACGTTATTTCCTTCTCGTGATATTTACAAAAAAAAGATTCAACTTTTGGTATTTACAACTTGATGTATTATTTCTCATATGATGATTATTTGCAAAGTTAGGAATGGTAAATTATTTAAATGCATGAGTTTGTTATATATCTTTTTTAAACTTTCTCGATTTTTTTTTAAGGTTTCATGAAATTATTTAATTTTATAAATAAGGCTTTCATGAAATCTGAAATATCTATTTACTTAGTATCAAATTTATTTCATACCCTTGCTCCATCACTTAATAATTTTTTATATACTTAGTCCCTTCACTCATGATTTTCATTAGTGCAGCAGATAAAATTACGTCGGTTCGAAAATCTTTCATTCGATTAAAATCGATTTCAGAAATATGTTAACTTGAAACACATTTGTAAAGTGTGCAGCTAAAGTAACGAGAAAGTATAGCAGTTTACAATAAATGTAAATAGCAAAGCAGAAATGTAAACCGGATTTTATAGTGGTTCAGTCGTCGTGACCTACATCTACTCCTGATTCGTCTTCCGTCGAGGCCATCGGTCTCCACTAATGATCTTCCTTCAATGGATGAAAATCAATTACTCTTTTACACCTCGATTCTCCTTTTGACAGGTTCAGGAGAGAACATTTACAATCTCCTTTACTCCTCTCTTAAACAAGATTAACACTTAGAGCTTAAGAGGAGTTCTCACAAGATTACAATAGCGTTTTGTTTCTTTTTGCTCTCAATTCTTATGTGTGTTAACCAGGGATGAGAGGGGTATTTATAGGCCTCAATTAGATTCAAACTTGGAGCTTAAAAGTGTCTCATCCTGGGTTTCCCGGGTCCTGGCGGTACGACCGCATGTGTTGGGCGATATTACCACCTGTAGCATTGACATTGGGTGGTACCACCACCTAGGCTAGCGGTACCATCACCTGGCACCCTGCCACTAGGCGATACTATTGAATCTCAGATTTTGATGATAAAATCAATTGATGGGTTAATTGATCTAATCCATATTATTGAGTTAAGTGTGCAGGATTAACTACGATAACCAGAAAACATAAAGCAAGAATACCGGAGTCAAGTTCGATGGACGTTTAAGAGTCCGAAAAATCATCGAAGATGCTGCCGGAACCAACCGAAAAGAAATCAGGAACTTGTCGGAAGTTCACTGAAGAGATCGTCGGAGGTTCACGGAGATTATCGAGAAGGCTCGACTACTTGTTGAAGTCGTCACAAGATCGGGAGCCTGCTGGGAGTCCGTTGGAAGAAATCCGAGGGCACATCGGAAGTCCGCCGGAAGTTCGTCGGAAAGCTCGCCGGAACAAGACTCGACGTTCGCAGTTAAAAACTTGCTCGCGATGTTTTTAGTTACGTAGTTCACATGTAATTAGGATTAGGATTAAAAGATAATCCTATATCCTGGTTAGGGGCCAACTGGGCCCAAAATTAGACTTGGTTTGGGCTGAACTTAAAGCCCAACCAATGAACCGAAGGGTCTGGCAGTGGCACCACCAGACTAGGTGGTGGCACCGCCCAGCACCCGAGAGCCAGGCGGTGGCACCGCTTGGCTGGGCGGTGGCACCGCCATTACACTGTCAGTGTCAAACACTGACAGGCGGTGGCACCGCCACTGACAGGCGGTGGCACCGCCAGCATCGAGAACCAAAGAGAATTCAAATTTTGGAGCCCAAATTTGAATCCTCTTGAGTCCTATAAATACCCCTCAATTCTCAACTGAGATTACAACTTTTTGAGAAGCAATAGATTGAGAAAAAGGTCTTAGAAAAGTCTTAGCAAGTCTTGTTTTCAATTTGTTAGAGTGTTCACCTCCTTCTTTCTTGCTGAAAATTTGTAAGAGTGTGAACCGCTTGTAAAAGGTTGTAAGAGGGGTATTTGTCCTTCCCCTTCAAGAGATTTACTAGTGGAAGGTGGGAGCCTCATCGAAGAGGGCCTCGCAAGTGGATGTAGGTCATTTGACCGAACCACTTTAAAATTGGCGTGATCTCTGGTTTGCATTTTCTTATTGCTATTTACATTACTGCAAACCTTCTTACGTGCTTTATTTCCTCATTACCTTTGCTACACACCTTTACGAACACGCGTTCAAGTTAAGCTTTTCAAGTTTGATCTTTATCGCAACAAAGATTTGTCGAAACCAACGTTTTAATCCGCTGCACTAATTCACCCCCCCCCCCCCCCCCCCCCTCTTATTGTTGCTCCGATCCTAACAATTGGTATCAGAGCGAGGCTCACTCTCATATTTGGTTTGATACCCAAGAGAGATGACTTACTCCGGCATACATGAGGGTCATTCTGTCACACGTCCACCCATGTTTAATGGGTCGGATTATACTTATTGGAAGACTCGTATGAGGATCTTCCTCATTTACATGGATTTCGAGCTTTGGACTATTGTCGAAAACGGATTTAAAAAATCTTCTCTTCCGATGAGCGAATGGAATGAATCAGAGAAGAAGGTTTTTGCTTTAAACGCAAAGGCTATGAATGCCTTGTTTTGTGCACTAAACAAAAATGAATTTAATTGTGTTTCAATTTTTGATTCGGCTTTTGATATTTGGAGAACTCTTGAGGTCACTCATGAAGGCACTAGCCGAGTGAAAGAGTCCAAAATCAACATCCTTGTGCACTCTTACGAACTTTTCCAAATGAAACCAAGTGAGTCCATCGGAGACATGTACACCCGTTTCACGGATGTCATCATTGGACTTAAAGCTCTTGGTAAAGATTTTACAAACTTTGAACTAGTAACTAAAATCTTAAGATCCCTCCCTAAAAGTTGGGATCCAAAAGTTACGGCCATTCAAGAGGCCAAAGACCTTAATACATTCCCTCTCGAAGAACTTATTGGGTCTCTAATGACCTACGAAATGACATGTCAAGATCATGACGAGCTCGAGAACCCCCTTCCAAAGAACAAGAAGGATATAGCACTCACATCACAAGAAGATCACTTGAAAGGAACATCAAGTGACGAGGACAGTGACAATGACATTGCACTTTTGACTCAAAAATTTAAAAATTTTTTAAGAAAGAACAAATTTAAAAATAATACAAAAAATAAATTTGAACACAAGAATGACCAAGTTATTTGCTATGAGTGCAAAAAACCAGGACACTACAAGAACGATTGTCCCTAAGCCAAAAAGAAAACATCAAAGAAGAAGGCGCTCAAGGCAACGTGGGATGATTCAAGCGCGTCCGAAGAAGCGGAGTCTAACACCGAGCAAGTTGCTCATTACGCCCTAATGGCCATTGGAGAAGAGGTAACGGATTTAATTGATGTAGATTTACCATATCATGAATTATTAAATGCCTTCCATGAGTTATTTGATTAATGTAAGACAATTAGTAGAAAATACAAATTGCTAAAAAAGGAGCATGATAGTCTCACTTGTAATTTCGATAAATTGAAGATTGAATATCATGATAGTTTAGCTCCATGTATAAAATGCCATGATCTAGAAACTCTCCAAAAGAAGAACTTGCTATTTAAGGACACCTTAAAGAAATTCGAGGTTGGTAGCAAGTCTTTGAACATGATCCTTACAAATAAGGGTCATGTTCCTAAAAGAAGTGGAATTAGATTTGTGAGAATTCCTCACCAAAATCCAACCACCTTCGTTAAAGGCCCTGTCTTACATATTCGGCACCAAAGCAATTGCAACTTTTGTTACAAATATGGACATAAAACTTATAAATGTCCATTCAAGAAAATTAGTCTGAACAAACTAATTTGGGTTCCTAAAGGAACTATGATCAATTCTATGCAATATGATGAACAAGTCAGATCAGTTTTTAAGGCACCCAAAAGAAAATGGGTACCTAAAAATAATCCCTTCTTGTAGAAACATACACCATCACAAGCTAGGAGCAAGAGATGGTATCTCGATAGTGGATGCTCAAGACATATGACTGGAGATCCATCTCATTTCTCTATGCTCACTAGCAAAGAAGAAGGGTACATCACCTTCGGAGACAACAACCAAGGCAAAATCATTGGCAAGGGAACCATAGGTAACAAATTAAAATTTTCTATTGATGATGTCTTACTAATTGATGGATTGAAACATAATCTCTTGAGTGTTAGTTAATTATGCGATAAAGGTTATATCGTTAGATTTGAATCAAATGTGTGTATTATTGAAAAACCAAACCATAACATAACTATGATTGCATTAAAACAAAATAATGTCTACACCATCAACCTTGATGAACTAAGTAATGAAATGTGCTTCTCCGCTTTAAATGATGATGCTTGGCTTTGGCATAGGAGACTAGGCTATGCAAGCATAAAACTAATATCTAAGATCTCATCTAGATAATTAGTACGAGGAATTCCAAATATGAAGTTTATTAAGGACAAAGTATGCGATGCATGTCAACTAGGTAAACAAATAAAAACTAGTTTCAAACTAAAAATTCAAATTAGCACCACTAGACCATTATAATTGATTCATTTGGACTTATTTGGACCAATTGACATGACAAGTCTAGAAGGAAGCAAATATGCGTTTGTAATTGTGGATGACTATACTAGATACACTTGGACCTATTTCTTAGCTCACAAAAGTGATTATTTCAAATGTTTCTTTAAATTTTGTAAACTCACTTAAAACGAAAAAGGCTTCATGATTTCATCAATTCGGAGTGATCACGGTGGCGGATTTCAAAACCGTGAATTTCAAAATTTCTGTGAAGTTAATGGATACAATCACAACTTCTCCACTCCGAGAAATCCTCAACAAAATGGAGTAGTTGAAAGAAAAAATAGAAACTTACAAGAAATGGCAAGAACGATGTTAAATGAACATAGTCTACCCAAGTATTTTTGGGTCGAAGCCGTGAATACAGCTTGCTACATCATGAATAGGGTTCTAATAAGACCGTCCCTATCAAAAACTCCCTATGAATTATGGAATAACAAAAAACCAAATGTTTCCTATTTTAAAGTTTTCGGTTGTAAATGCTTTATTTTGAATGAAAGGGATGCCTTAGGAAAATTTGATGCTAAATCTGATGAAGGCATCTTTCTTGGTTACTCTTCCGTTTCTAAGGCTTTTCAGGTTTTTAACAAAAGAATCTTAGTAATAAAAGAGTCTATTCATGTAGTTTTTAATGAAATTTCTAATTTAAAGAAAAATAATTTTGATGATGATCTTGGTTTTGATAATTTGAATTTAAATGAACCCCCTCCTCAAAATAGCAACTTGGATGCACCTTCTTCCGAAATTTCCTTACCCAAAGAATGGAAGTTTATAGATGCTCATCCAAAGGAGCTAATTATAGGAGATACATCAAAAGGGGTTCAAACTCATTCCTCTTTCAAGAATTTTTGTGCTAACACTGCCTTCCTTTCTCAAATCGAACCTAAATGCATTGATAAGGCCTTAAAAGATGATTTTTGGGTTATTGCAATGCAAGAGGAATTAAATCAATTTGAGAGGAATAAGGTATGGAAGCTTGTTCCTAGACCTAGTGACCATTTAGTCAATGGTACTAAATGGGTCTTTAGAAATAAGCAAGACAAAAATGGTATCGTGGTTAGAAACAAGGCTAGATTAGTGGCCAAAGGTTTCAACCAAGAAGAAGGTATCGACTATAAAGAAACCTTCGCTCCTGTGGCAAGATTAGAAGCTATTAGGATGCTCCTTGCCTATGCTAGTAGTAATAATTTTAAACTGTTTCAAATGAATGTCAAAAGTGCCTTCTTGAATGGTTTTATTTCCGAAGAAGTATATGTCGAATAACCTCCCGGATTTGAAAATTCTCTTCTTCCTAATCATGTATTCAAATTGACTAAGGGTCTCTATGGCTTGAAACAAGCTCCTAGAGCTTGGTATGAAAGGCTTAGTTCCTTTCTTATTTTAAATAATTTTACCAAAGAAAAGGTTGATACTACATTGTTTATCAAACACTTTGAAAATAATTTTCTTATTGTGCAAATTTATGTTGACGATATTATTTTTGGCTCTTCGAATGAATCACTTTGTGAATCATTTGCCAAATGTATGAGTCATAAATTTGAAATGAGTTTATTGGGTGAATTAACTTTCTTTTTAGGATTACAAATCAAACAAATTAGTGATGGTATATTTCTTAACCAATCTAAATATACATTAGAATTGTTAAAACGATTTAACATGGATAATTCAAAAGCAATAAACACCCCTATGAGTACTTCGGCTAAGTTAGATATAAATGAAAATAGTGAAAATTTCGATCAAAAAACATATAGGGGAATTATAGGTAGTCTACTCTACCTCACCGCGACTAGATCGGATATTATGTTTAGTGTAGGACTTTGCGCTAGGTTTCAATCTAATCCTAAATTATCTCATCTTAAGAGTGTTAAAAGAATATTTAGGTATCTTAAAGGAACTCCAAATTTAGGATTGTGGTATCCAAAATTTGAAAAATTCGATTTAATAGCTTATGCAGATGCCGATTTTGGCGGATGCAGGATAGATAGAAAAAGTACATTCGGAACATGCCAATTTTTAGGACATGCACTTGTTTCTTGGACTTCCAAGAAATAAAATTCAGTTGCACTATCTACGGTGGAAGCCGAATACATTGCTGCAAGTGCATGCTGTGCACAAGTTGTTTAGATGAAAAATACATTAGAAGACTATGGAATTCACTTCAAAAACGTTCCCATAAAATGTGATAATACTAGTGCCATATGTCTTACCAAAAATCCAATTCAGCACTCTAGAACTAAGCATATCGATATTAGGCATCATTTCATACGCGATCATGTCCTTAACAATAATGTTGTTTTAGAATTTATTGATATAAAGAATCAATTGGTAGATATTTTTACAAAAGCCTTAAATGAAGACCAATTTAAATTCATTAGAAGGGAATTAGGCATGTTAAATTGTCCCTGAAAATAAGCTTGTTTGAATGTATTTTCCGAAAAATGTCTCATCCTTTTCCATTCTTCTATGGATTTGACTTCATCATTCTCCTTCGATTCAAAATGACATATTAAAGTATAACTCATTATCTTAACCTATCTTGAGTCAAACACCTCTGAAAAATAAAAAGGGGAAGAAAGAATTTTTTTTTTTCTGAATGAATGCTGATTTTTTTTTAAGATGAATTCTGGATAAATATTTTTAGCAAATTTGAATGATGAATTTTATATGATTAATCTTAATGTTGAATTCTTTCTCTAATGATTTTATGATCACAAATTGTGTGCTTCAAGTCTCATCTCCTTTTTGTTGATGACAAAGGGGGAGAAAAGTGATGACTTGTACCATTTTGATAGCATGACTTATATGAATTGCAAAAGCTTGTGTGATACGAATGTCTTATATACCTTGCAAAATCCTCGAGAATATTGCAAGATTGGTTGATCATATTGAAATCATGCCTTACATCTATATCATGAAATTCATGTTGAAAATCTTTATCTCCTGTCGTAGTAAAAATCATCCCTTATCATTCGACTTAAAAATGATTTTCATCAAAGTTTCGTATTTACTTATGCTTAATGAGAATAACGATAAGTTCAACGGTTAGAACTTATCGGTTTATACTTGAATTCAATGGGATGGAATTCAAGTGTTTTTATCTTCTCATAATATGGCATATAGATAGGGGGAGTTATGTTTAACTCCGTCATCAATTGATTGTCATCATCAAAAAGGGGGAGATTATTGAATCTCGGATTTTGATGATAAAATCAATTGATGGGTTAATTGATCTAATCCATATTATTGAGTTAAGTATGTCGGATTAACTACAATAACCAGAAAACATAAAGCAAGAATACCGGAGTCAAGTTCGATGGACGTTTAAGAGTCCGAAGAATCGTCGGAGATGCTGTCGGAACCAACCGAGAAGAAATCAGGAACTTGTCGGAAGTTCACCGAAGAGATCGTCGGAGGTTCGCGGAGATCACCGAGAAGGCTCGGCTACTCATTGAAGTCGTCACAAGATCGGGAGCCTACTAGGAGTCCGTCGGAAGAAATCCGAGGGCACATCGGAAGTCCGTCGGAAGTTCGTCGGAAAGCTCGCCGAAACAAGACTTGACGTTCGCGGTTGAAAACTTGCTTGGGATGTTTTTAGTTACGTAGTTCACATGTAATTAGGATTAGGATTAAAAGATAATCCTATATCCTGGTTAGGGGCCAATTGGGCCCAAAATTAGACTTGGTTTGGGCTGAACTTAAAGCCCAACCAGTGAACCGAAGGGTCTGGCGGTGGCACCGCCAGACTAGGTGGTGGCACCGCCCAGCACCCGAGAGCCAGCGGTGGCACCGCTTGGCTGGGCGATGGCACCGCCAGTACACTGTCAGTGTCAGACACTGATAGGCGGTGGCACCGCCACTGACAGGCGGTGGCACCGCCAGCATCGGGAACCAAAGAGAATTCAAATTTTGGAGCCCAAATTTGAATCCTCTTGAGGCCTATAAATACCACTCAATTCTCAGCTGAGATTACAACTTTTTGAGAAGCAATAGATTTAGAAAAAGATCTTAGAAAAGTCTTAGCAAGTCTTGTTTTCAATTTGTTAGAGTGTTCACCTCCTTCTTTCTTGCTGAAAATTTGTAAGAGTGTGAACCGCTTGTAAAAGGTTGTAAGAGGGGTATTTGTCCTTTCCCTTCAAGAGATTTGCTAGTGGAAGGTGGGAGCCTCATCGAAGAGGGCCTCGTAAGTGGATGTAGGTCATTTGACCGAACCACTTTAAAATTGGCGTGATCTCTGGTTTACATTTTCTTATTGCTATTTATATTACTGCAAACCTTCTTACGTGCTTTATTTCCTCATTACCTTTGCTGCACACCTTTACGAACACGCGTTCAAGTTAAGCTTTTCAAGTTCGATCTTTATCGCAACAAAGATTTGTCGAAACCAACATTTTAATCCGCTGCACTAATTCACCCCCCCCTCTTAGTGCTGCTCCAATCCTAACAGATACCACCACTTAGTCTGGCAGTACCACTGCCTGATAGTCTCAGAGATTATGCCACGATGATTTCACCTGTTGGGTCACTATTTGGGCCTTTTACTTGGTCCAACATAGCCCAAACTTAGGCTCAATTGGTCCCTAATTGAGTTGGCCCAATTCCAACCCAATTATATGCTAACTACGAATTTCAAGGTATACACTAAGCAAATCAAGTCCAGTTAGTCTAGGTTTCTTTCGGCAATCTTTCGGCGAACTTCTGATGATCTCTTGGAAATGTTCCAGCGGACCTCCAACAAGTTCTTAGACTTCACGACGATCTTCTTGAAGAGTTTCAATGAGCTTCTTTGGCAAGCTCCTAAACTTCTCGGTCAATTCCGATAGAAATTCCGACGAATGTCCGGACTTCTGACGAACTCTCAAACTCCCAACGAAATATCGTTCTTGACTCTAGGACTTCATTTTGCTTTATGCCTTAATTGCTGTTGTAGTTAATCCTACACACTTAAAACCTACTTCGATCTAGACAATTATTACAAGGCTTAAATCTAGACAACACTTAAATGTTGTCCAGCATGTCATTGGTTCATCGACGCTTCGTCCGATTCTTTGGCGCATCATCCTCTCTTGCGGCCTATTGCCCAATAAGCCAGTTGACCTCCAAAACTTTGATTTTCTTAGTGCAATTTCCACTCTTCTTGGCCCGATTCCCGAACCCATGGCCCGAAGCCTTCTGTCGATACATCGATCGATCCTCAGGCTCGACATCCAATCTTTTGATATGTTCCATTCTGGCCCAACATGATTCTTCCTGCCTTAATTGTCTCTCCCTGATTGAAGCTTCCTACATCACTTAAAACGTAGGTCAGATAAACACTATCAATTGGTTTCATCATCAAAATCCGAGATTCAATAATCTCTCCTTGTTTGATGATGACAACCAATTGATGATAGAGTTAACCTTAACTCCCCTATCAATATGCCATATTGATAGAACCTTGAATTCAAGTTAAATTCAAGTCAAAGCAATAATTCATCATGAATATATGCAATATATTATATGCATATCATTGCATTACATGCATCATTATCATAAGTTTTGCATGCATCATTCAAATCATCATGGTATCAAAATATCAAAGTATATTACATCCTACCATAGATGATCATTATATCATTATATCTTCTCCCCCTCTATCATCAACAAAGAGGAGAAGTGCAACTATCAAGTTTTAGAAATATGAAAGTTTAGCAACATACAAGCTAGTTTACAATTTTAGCTTTTTTTTTTTAGATATACAAGTTTACAAGTTTTGCTTCTTAAGATAGGCAAGATAACACTTTTGCTTCTCTTGAGATTACAAGCTAGCAATTATTGATGATGTTCAAGATAGTAAGTTCTTTCTTCTCTTTTGAGAAGTGCAAGCTAGCAATTTTTCTTCTACTCGGAATGTGCAAGCTAGTAATTCTTGCTTCTCTTTTGAGTTGGACAAGCTAACAAGTTTTAGATATGCAAGCTAGTAAGATAGCAAGTTTTATATCAAGCAAGCTAACAAATTTTGCATGATGCAAGTTAGTAAATTTTCATCATTTTAGAACATGCAAGCTAGTGAGTTCTTTCTCCCCCTTTGTCATTGTCAAAAAGAAGAGAAGAATATAATTTTGTAATTCTTTTCCATTTACATCAATTTTCACATCATGATAATGATAAATTTAAATCAAATGTGATGAGGTATACAATTTATGAATATAAGGGAGTATCATAAATAAATCATGGCATGAAAGATATAATATCAAAGATTATTTGAATACCAAGAGACATGATTCATATTGAAGATTTTCTCTTAAACAAAATGTAAGAATTATAGAATAATAAAGAGCAAGAGATCTTGATTCATAAAAGAAAATGTCAATTTAAGAAATCAAGAGAAGGCTTATGATTCGATTGGAAAAAAAATCTCATTTAGGTTCAAATCATTGAGTCGTCAAAATCATTTTTAAGAGATTCAAAATGACATAAATTGATTTATTAATCTCTTGAGATGCTAGCGATTTTCTTTCTCCCCTCATTGTAAACAAGAAAGAAGAAGAGGGGAATTTTTTAATGGTGCAATTCATTTCCTTCTTACATCAATGCTCTAAGCATCACATAAATACAAAGGTAATTATATGAAAATCATGACGTGAAAGATGAAAGTTCAAGAAAGATCAATTCATAAATGATTCATCTTGACAAATCTCATTTTTAGTAAATAACAAAAAGAAATCTTAGGAGATTAAATAGTCAATGATCTTCAAAGGTAATCTTATGTTATAAATTCTGATAAATCAAGAGAAAAAACCATGATTCATTTGGATAAATTTCAATAAGAAGATATAAGAACACATAATAAGAGATCTTGATTCATAAATGATTTTAAGTTATAAATCTCGAGAAATCAAGATCATGATTTTGATAAAACCCATTAAATTTAAATCATCAAAATCAATTTCATGGTTCACAAAATTTATAACATTAAATATTAGGATCAAGAGTGGCACTAAGAGAGGGGGGGAGGGGGGGGAGGGGGGGGGGGGAATTAGTGCAGCGAAAAAATTACATCGGTTTGAAAATCTTCATATGATAAAAACCGATTTCGAGGAAAATCATTTGTTTGACTCATATAAGTTTGTAAGTGAATAGAGAGGAGGGGATTAGATAGTTTGCAATGAATTAAAGTAGAATGCAATAAAGAGAATAAGTAGTAAGGAAAGAACACACCGAACTTTATAGTGGTTCGATCGTAGTGACCTACATTCACTTCCGATTCCTCCTCCGTTGAGGTCACCGACGTCCACTAAAGGTCTTCTTTCAATAGACGAAGACCAACCACCTCTTTATAGCACTTTCTCCTTTTCATGAGTTTAGGAGATAACACTTACAAGTTACTCTTTTATAAGTATTCCCTCACACACCTCCCGTAGGACTAACTCTAAGCATAGGAGGAGGGAACTCAAAGTTTTGGCAAAGTTTACTCAGTTTTTTCCTCAAGAATTCTTGCTCCTTTCTTTCTACCGAAGTGGAGCATTTATAGGCCCCAAATGGTTTTAAAAATGGAGCCAAAAATTCAAATTTCTAGGTCTTCTAGGTACGATCGGTACCACAACCTGCATTGGGCGGTACCGTTGCTTGTCGCCTGACATTGGGTGGTACCACTGCTTGACACACTATCACTAGGTGGTACCATTGCCTAGTCTAGCGCTACTACCGCCTGATAGCCTCGGAGACTGGGTTTTCATGTTTTCCAACTCACAAGCGGTTCTACTGCCTGTTCTGGCAGTATTACTGCTTGACCCAACTTTTGGGTCACTGAATAGGCCTCTTAATAAGCCCAAATCAATCCCAATTAAGGCCTAATTGGTCCCTAATTAAGTTAGCATGATTACACTAAAAGCTAACTCAATTATCCCCCTAAACTACTTTGATCTTAGACAAATGATTACAAAGTATGAATCCTTTGTCTGGCATATCATTGGTTCATCCAGCCCTCATCTAATCCTTCGGCGCATCGTCCACTCCTTCGGCATATTACACAATCAGCATGTTGACTTCCACAACTTTCGATCTCCTTGGCGCAATGTCCGATCCTTTGGCTCAATGTCTGAATTCATGGCACAAGCCTTCTACCGACACGTCAACTGATCCTTTAGCCTGACGTCCAATCTTCTGACATGTTCACTCTAGCCCAATGTCTAATTCCTCCTTCTTTAATCAATTTGCCTTTCCTTGATTGAAGCTAGTCCCGCATTACTCAAAACGCAGATTAGATCACAAACTCATCAATTAATTTCATCATCAAAATTAGAGATTCAACAATCTCCCCTTTCTGATAATGACAACCAATTGATAACAGAGTTTAAACTAAACTCCTCATATCAATATGCCATATTGAAATAAGGCATCATTCAAATAAATGATGACCTTTTAGTCCAAGTTGAAACTATTTTAATCACATTATATGCAATACATCATATACATCATCATAATAAAATCTTGAGTATTGCATGCATCATTCCAAAATATAATGTATATTTTCAAAATCATCATTACATGCATGATCATCATATATAATTTCAAATTATCATTTTAGGTATAATATGCATGATTATCATCATATCATCTCCCCCTTTGTCATCAACAAAAAGAAGAAGTGCAACTAGCAAATTTTTAGATATGCAAGCTAGTAAGATAGTAAGTTAGAACATGCAAACTAACAAGTTTTAGAGATGTACAAGTTTAGCAATTCTTTGCTTCTTGAGATGGGCAAATTTAAATATAGGCAAGATAACACTTTTTGCTTCTCTTTTGAGATATGCAAGCTAGCAATTTTTGCTTCCTTTGCAATATTCAAGCTAGCAAATTTAGCAAGTTTTATATCATTTTTGAATATACAAGCTAGCAATTTTGCTTTTTCTTGAATTGTGTAAGCTAGCAAATTTTGGTTCTCTTTTGAGATGTGCACACTAGCAACAATTTTGTTTTTCTTTACGATGCACAAACTAGCAAGTTTTTCTCCCCCTATGTCATTGTCAAAAGGAAAGGGAAGGATATAATAGTGCAAAATATTTCAATCATTACGAGATATACAAGTCATAAATACAAAGAAATCATATCATGAAAAATATAATATCAAAGATTATGAAGGATTAAGTCATGAATACTAAAGAACATGATTTATTTTGACAAATCTCTCTTTTAGTAAATAACAAAAAGAAACATGGGAGTTTAGAAACAAGATCTTGATTCATAGAAAAATCTCATGTATCAAATATCGAGAAATCAAGATCATGATTTGGATAAAAAAATAAATCT